>NC_037638.1:20398689-20998689 GCF_003254395.2 Apis mellifera
TATATAATATTATTTATACATTTTGATTTATTCATTCGTATTATATGTATTATTTCTAAATTATTTATTTTAACGCAAATTGTTTAACGTAGTCCACGTTGATGCCAAAAACGAAGCACCTTCGCGCCAATCAGATCGCTCTAAGATTCTGATTGGTGGAAAGATGCTGCAGAAAAGTTTATAAAAGGATGTACGTGTTACTTGCAATCATTCCACCGTAGAACAAAGAACAAAAACATTTAAGAAAACTATATATTCGATGAAATAAAAAGCTGCTCTACTCCCTATTCCCTATTCCCAATGAGTTTCATAAATAAAATTACAAAATTATTAATTTTATATATCCTTATTGTTAATTTGTTCATTTGCCAATACATATGATATTATTCCGAAATACCGACTTATTTCTTTCGCTATTCCTTATTCTATTCATTTATTTTATTTATACTCAAAGAGTATAATAAATAAGAAATATTTCCCTCTTAGAAGCATTCTAATTTTCACAATTCTGATTGGTACGGTGATGCTATCTAAAAATTTATAAAAAATGATATTTATTATTATTTCGAATCATAGATGAAAAATTGAAAGAAACAATCAAGAAACATTTTTCTCGATTCAATAGAAAACTATTCTCTATTTTCTAGAAGTATTAACACTAGCATTGAATATCGTTAATCATATTCGTTACTATTTTATTAAAAAATATATTAATTTTGCGTTATTATTTACAATTTTATTTATGTATTTATATAATATTATTTATACATTTTGATTTATTCATTCGTATTATATTATTTCATCTAAATTATTTATTTTAACGCAAATTGTTTAACGTAGTCTAACGTTGATGCCAAAAACGAAGCACCTTCGCACCAATCGGATCGCTCTAAGATTCTGATTGGTGGAAAGATGCTACAGAAAAGTTTATAAAAGGATGTACGTGTTACTTGAAATCATTCCACCGTAGAACAAAGAAAGAAACAACATTTTAAGAAACGTTATATTATTATGAAATAAAAAGCTGCTCTACTCCTATTCCCTATTCCCAAAGAGTTTCATAAATAAAATTACACGAAATTATTAATTTTTATATATCTTTATTGTTAATTTGTTCATTTGCAAATACATATGATATTATTCCCAAATACCGACTTATTTCTTGTCACTATTCCTTGTACTATTCATTTATTTATTCAAATTCAATAATTATATTCATATCTTTCTTTTTTATTTTCAAAATGTACTGATATCACAAATAAGGATTACTCACTTCGAAAAGTTTACAAAAAATGACGTACTTGTTATTATTTCGGAACATTATAAATAAGAAATTTAAAAATGGAATTAAGAAATAATAAACATTCAATACGAAGATTCTATTTTCCATTTTCTATTTTCTACAAATACTAAAAGTATTAGGAATATATATTTCTTCTATTACAGATTATAATAAATAAATGAATAGAATAAGGAATAGCGAATAATAGAATAAGTCGGTATTTCGGAATAATATCATATGTATTGGCAAATGAACAAATTAACAATAAAGATATATAAAATTAATAATTTCGTGTAATTTTATTTATGAAACTCTTTGGGAATAGGGAGTAGAGCAGCTTTTTATTTCATAATAATATAACGTTTCTTAAATGTTGTTTCTTCTTTGTTCTACGGTGGAATGATTTCAAGTAACACGTACATCCTTTTATAAACTTTTCTGTAGCATCTTTCCACCAATCAGAATCTTAGAGCGATCCGATTGGTGCGAAGGTGCTTCGTTTTGGCATCAACGTTAGACTACGTTAAACAATTTGCGTTAAATGAATAATTTAGAATAAATAATATGTAATACGAATGAATAAATCAAAATGTATAAATAATATTATATAAATACATAAATAAAATTGTAAATAATAACGCAAAATTATATATATTTTTTTAATAAAATAGTAACGAATATGATTAACGATATTCAATGCTAGTGTTAATACTTCTAGAAAGTAGAGAATAGTTTTCTATTGAATCGAGAAAAATGTTTTTCGATTGTTTCTTTTCTAATTTTTCATCTCTTATGATTCGAAATAATAATAAATATATCATTTTTTATAAATTTTTAGATAGCATCACCGTACCAATCAGAATTGTGAAAATTAGAATGCTTCTAAGAGGGAAATATTTCTTATTTATTATTACTCTTTGAAGTATAAATAAATAAATGAATAGAATAAGGAATAGCGAATAATAGAAATAAATCGGTATTTCGGAATAATATCATATGTATTGGCAAATAAACAAATTAACAATAAGGATATATAAAAATTAATAATTTCGTGTAATTTTATTTATGAAACTCATTGGGAATAGGGAATAGGGAGTAGAGCAGCTTTTTATTTCATAATAATATAACGTTTCTTAAATGTTGTTCTTCTTTGTTCTACGGTGGAATGATTTCAAGTAACACGTACATCCTTTTATAAACTTTTCTGTAGCATCTTTCCACCAATCAGAATCTTAGAGCGATCCGATTGGTGCGAAGGTGCTTCGTTTTTGGCATCAACGTTAGACTACGTAAACAATTTTGCGTTAAAATGAATAATTTAGAATAAATAATAGTAATACGAATGAATAAATCAAAATGTATAAATAATATTATATAAATACATAAATAAAATTGTAAATAATAACGCAAATTATATATATTTTTTAATAAAATAGTAACGAATATGATTAACGATATTCAATGCTAGTGTTAAACTTCTAGAAAGTAGAGAATAGTTTTCTATTGAATCGAGAAAAATGTTTTTTCGATTGTTTCTTTTCTAATTTTTCATCCTTATGATTCGAAATAATAATAATATATCATTTTTTATAAATTTTAGATAGCATCACCGTACCAATCAGAATTGTGAAAATTAGAATGCTTCTAAGAGTGTAATCCTTTTTTTTCGATATCAGTACATTTTGAAAATAAAGAAGAAAGATATGAATATAATTATTGAATATGAATAAATAAATGAATAGAACAAGGTATAGTGACAAGAAATAAGTCGGTATTTGGGAATAATATCATATGTATTTGCAAATGAACAAATTAACAATAAAGATATATAAAAATTAATAATTTCGTGTAATTTTATTTATGAAACTCTTTGGGAATAGGGAATAGGGAGTAGAGCAGCTTTTTATTTCATAATAATATAACGTTTCTTAAATGTTGTTTCTTCTTTGTTCTACGGTGGAATGATTTCAAGTAACACGTACATCCTTTTATAAACTTTTCTGTAGCATCTTTCCACCAATCAGATCTTAGAGCGATCCGATTGGTGCGAAGGTGCTTCGTTTTTGGCATCAACGTTAGACTACGTTAAACAATTTGCGTTAAAATGAATAATTTAGAATAAATAATATGTAATACGAATGAATAAATCAAATGTATAAATAATATTATATAATACATAAATAAATTGTAAATATAAGCAAAATTATATATTTTTTTAATAAAATAGTAAGAATATGATTAACGATATTCAATGCTGTATTAATACTTCTAGAAAGTAGAGAATAGTTTTCTATGAATCGAGAAAATGTTTTTCGATTGTTTCTTTTCTAATTTTCATCTCTTATGATTCGAATAATAATAATATATCATTTTTTATAAATTTTTTAGATGCATCACCGTACCAATCAGAATTGTGAAATTAGAATGCTTCTAAGAGGGAAATATTTTTATTTATTATTACTCTTTGAGTATAAATAATAAATGAATAGAATAAGGAATAGCGATATAGAATAATCGGTATTTCGGATAATATCATATGTATTGGCAAATGAACAAATAACAATAAGATATATAAAAATTAATAATTTCGTGTAATTTTATTTATGAAACTCATTGGGAATAGGGAATAGGGAGTAGAGCAGCTTTTTATTTCATAATATATAACGTTTCTTAAATGTTGTTTCTTCTTTGTTCTACGGTGGAATGATTTCAAGTAACACGTACATCCTTTTATAAACTTTTCTGTAGCATCTTTCCACCAATCAGAATCTTAGAGCGATCCGATTGGTGCGAAGGTGCTTCGTTTTTGGCATCAACGTTAGACTACGTTAAACAATTTGCGTTAAAATGAATAATTTAGAATAAATAATATGTAATACGAATGAATAAATCAAAATGTATAAATAATATATATAAATACATAAATAAAATTGTAAATAATAACGCAAAATTATATATATTTTTATAAAATAGTAACGAATATGATTAACGATATTCAATGCTAGTGTTAATACTTCTAGAAAGTAGAGAATAGTTTTCTATTGAATCGAGAAAAATGTTTTTCGATTGTTTCTTTTCTAATTTTTCATCTCTTATGATTCGAAATAATAATAAATATATCATTTTTTATAAATTTTTAGATAGCATCACCGTACCAATCAGAATTGTGAAAATTAGAATGCTTCTAAGAGTGTAATCCTTTTTTGCGATATCAGTACATTTTGAAAATAAGAAGAAAGATATGAATATAATTATTGAATATGAATAAATAAATGAATAGAACAAGGTATAGTGACAAGAATAAGTCGGTATTTGGGAATAATATCATATGTATTGCAAATGAACAAATTAACAATAAAGATATATAAAAATTAATAATTTCGTGTAATTTTATTTATGAAACTCTTTGGGAATAGGGAATAGGGAGTAGAGCAGCTTTTTATTTCATAATATATAACGTTTCTTAAATGTTGTTTCTTCTTTGTTCTACGGTGGAATGATTTCAAGTAACACGTACATCCTTTTATAAACTTTCTGTAGCATCTTTCCACCATCAGAATCTTAGAGCGATCCGATTGGTGCGAAGGTGCTTCGTTTTTGGCATCAACGTTAGACTACGTTAAACAATTTGCGTTAAATGAATAATTTAGAATAATAATATGTAATACGAATGAATAAATCAAAATGTATAAATAATATTATATAAATACATAATAAAATTGTAAATAATAACGCAAAATTATATATATTTTTTAATAAAATAGTAACGAATATGATTAACGATATTCAATGCTAGTGTTAATACTTCTAGAAAGTAGAGAATAGTTTTCTATTGAATCGAGAAAAATGTTTTTCGATTGTTTCTTTTCTAATTTTTCATCTCTTATGATTCGAAATAATAATAAATATATCATTTTTTATAAATTTTTAGATAGCATCACCGTACTAATCACCAAGAATTGTGATACACTTTTTCTAAGAGAGAGATCTTTTTTTTTTGATATGAATACTTTTTTAATATAATTAAGTGATTGAAAAAAATAAGGAGTAGTGACAGGAATTATGTAGATTAATGAAAATAATACTGTAGGTATTTTTAAATGAAGGAACAAATTAACAATAAGGATAAAATTTATAAATATGTAATTAATACGTAATTTTATTTATGAAAATCATAGGGAATAGGGAATAGGGAATAGGGAATAGGGAATAGGGAATAGGGTAGTTTTCTTATTTAATGGCGGTAACGTTTTTTGAATGTTGCTTCTTCTTTGTTTTACGTTAGAATGATTGCAAATAATACGTACATCCTTTTATAAACTTTTCGGTAGCATTGCTGAACCAATCAGAATCATAGAACGATCCTGTTGAAGCAGAGATGTTTTCTTTTTTGACAGGAATATCAAATTAATTATTCGTATTTTGTGATATCTTTTATATTTTTCAAATTAATAAATAATAAATAACTAAATTATGAATTAAATATATATAAATACACTTATATTATATTAATTGTCAATTATTTATCTAAATATTTCTAACTGTCAGCGTATCGTATGGTCTCTTCTGATTGGTGCGGAGGTGCTGCCGAGAAGTTTATAAAAGGATGCACTAATTATTTGCACTCATTTTACGTAAGGATTCGGAAGGGACAACATCGTTCACATTAATATTGTGGTGAATTCAAGAAAAAACTTATTCCTTGTGAGTTTCAAAAATAGATATTTATTTTTTTATTTACTCATATATTTATATTTTATAATTTATTATTTTTTTATTTTATTTTAATTATTTAATTTTTTTAATTTTATTTTAATTGATTATATTTTAATTTTTTATTGTATTCCAGTTTTTATCTGATATTATTATTAAAATTGAAATTCCTATATTAATATTTTTATTTATTATTAATTTTATTAATATTTAATATAATTTCTAATTTATTTAATTTAGTTTGCGCGCGCATATGAAATAAAAGATCCTTTTGTTACAGCCAATCAGAGAGCAGCTACGGCCCAACGCTCGACGAATCAGTACGCTCGGAGTCAGTCTTCTGGTGGACTTCGTGGGGATAGGACTGATAGGACTAAAGCTGGTGAGTCTATACGTTTATTTTAATTAATATATTTTTATAATTTATAAATTATTATTAATTTTGTTTAATTAATATATTTATTTAAATGTGTATTAAATATTATTAAAAAATACTCAATATACGTTAATTATGTAGTTTTTTGTAATCGTTTTTATTGTTACGTATATAGTTCGTCTATTGACAATTATAATAATTATAAATTATATTATAAATCTTTGAATCAAAATTTGAGTTTAAATATTGTGTTTTATCATATAATTTTTAATTTTGTATATTTAATTTATGATTTTGATTTTTATTCGTGCAAATTATCGTTTGTTCGTTGTAAGGTAATATTGAATGATTAATTGTTTAGACGCGTTTAAGAGATAATCCGATAATTTTTTTCGTTTTATTCGTTATTCTTTTATTTTGTTCTTTAGTTCTTAAATAAAAGTAGTTAAATTATTATATCAATTTTATTTCGCATATACGCAATTACGAATATTTCTTCAGTCGTTTTCGTATATTTATTCTGTGTCCTCAACTCGTGTATTATTTCTTTGTTTGATTTTACACTTAAGACGTATTACGATTTCCTATAATCCGTTTCCAAGAAATTGTCGGTTTACATTCGATATGTCGTACTTTCTGCCGAACAAATCCCCCACTCCAATTTATAATTTCGTAAACAAAGTCGTGCCACGGAAGTATCATTCTATTATCGAAAGTTGAACTAATAGGACGGTTTGCTACAAGTGCGTGACTATTGCTTAAAATATTCTTCTATATTTATATTTATTTTAAAGATTTGATTATTTTTTGGCAGGTTAAAAGTTGATTGCTGAGATGTAATGAACTTTCAACATGTGATTTCAATATTGATACCACAATCAGATGGTAACTTTTATGGCAGAGCGGTAATGTTTAATCTTTTGTATCAAAATAAATATATTTTACTTATTTTTTATTTTTTATTATTGACATGTTAAATTAATTCATAATTCTATTATGAATTAAATATGCTTAAAAATAAAAGGAATAGATTAAACAAATCATATATTTATTTCGAATATATAAATTATTTTTTAATTTCAAATTGATTGAATTTATTTTTCGCTTTCGTGTATTTATAGCTTCAAAAGATGACAATTTTTATGAACAAATACTCAATTTACCCTTCCCACTAATACAGATTTATTTTCAGAAATTTTTGTGATCGCGCGCAATGCGATCGGTAGAGTCAGTGTTTGTTTCGTAATAAAGTATTTTTAATATTTTTTAGAGCACAGCTGCTCTTATTCAATTTAATTTTAGTAATCATTCGCGAAATTAGAGTCAGTGTTTGTTCGCCGATTATCACATTTACGGACGCGGCAGTAGTTTATTATTTTTTTTTTTTTTTTTACAAATTTCGTTTTCGGTACAGGGTAAAATCAGTGCTTTCAAGAACATACGGCGATCATCCATCACGCGAAGAGGTAATTATCTTTGTATATTTTCAATTATTTATTTTATTATTCGATTTTGTTTTAATTATTAATCGAGAAGTAAATCGCCCTTTTGGAAAAATTTATTATTTTTTACAATTAACTTTATAAATTAATAGATTTTTATTTCTCAAATTTTAAGTATTAAAATTTTAATTGTTATCATTATTAAAGATTAGTAATATCTCGATTTCTTATTTTTATTGATTTTTGGAACTAAACAAAGGTGAATTAATAATCAAAATTGTGTTTTTTTTTTAAACTAATGTAATATTTTATATTTTTTTGTTAAAGGTACTGTCATCATTTCGACTCGAAAAAAAAAATTTTATGGTCGCGCGCAATGCGATCGGTAGAATCAGTGTTTGTTTCGTAATAAAGTATTTTTAATAATTTTTAGAGCACAGCTGCTCTTATTCAATTTAATTTTAAAAATCATTCGCGAAATTAGAATCAGTGTTTGTTCGCCGATTATCACATTTACGGACGCGGCAGTAGTTTATTATTTTTTTTTTTTTTTTTTTACAAATTTTCGTTTTCGGTACAGGGTAAAATCAGTGCTTTCAAGAACATACGGCGATCATCCATCACGCGAAGAGGTAATTATCTTTGTATATTTTCAATTATTTTATTTTATTATTTGATTTTGTTTTAATTATTAATCGAGAAATAAATCTCCTTTTGGAAAAATTTATTATTTTTTTCAATTAACTTTATAAATTAATAGATTTTTATTTCTCAAATTTTAAGTATTAAAATTTTAATTTTTATCATTATTAAAGATTAGTAATACCTTGATTTTTTATTTTTATTAAATTTTGAAACTTAAAGTTAAATCTATTATTATTTAAAAATTTTTAAATAATCAAAGTTATACTTGTGTTAAACTAATGTAATATTTTATATTTTATTAAAGGTACTGTCATCATGTCATCCTTTGGACTTTTGAAAAAATTTTGTGGTCGCGCGCAATGCGATCAGTAGAATCAGTGTTTGTTTCGTAATAAAGTATTTTTAATATTTTTTAGAGCACAGCTGCTCTTATTTAATTTATAATAAAAATTTTTATAATAATCATTCGCGATATTAGAGTCAGTGTTTGTTCGCCGATTATCATTTACGGACGCGTCAATAGTTTATTTTTTTTTTTTTTTTCTTACAAATTTTCGTTTTCGGTACAGGTTAAAATCAGTGTTTTCAAGAACATAAGGCGATCATCCATCACGCGAAGAGGTAATCATCTTTGTATATTTTCCATCAATATAGTTTCATTTTTCCTTCAGTTTTCTTCATTAATTAGTATATATATATATGTATATATATTGTGTTCTAAATTGGTATTCGTTTTTTTCTTTACAGTTTTCATCCTCCAACTTGACGACAACTTCGTAATGGATCACGACAGCATTGATGGCGCAACGCAGATTCTTCGCATCTAATGGTGAGTCGCATGCATTTTGGTTCCTCTGGTCATTCAATCATGTCGTAGGATGAAAGATCCGAATCGACACGGATGACTGGTTGTATACGTAGATTTTTGCACGAGCACAATGACCGCGGGTATAATATTTATTATACCCGTGAGTAGTAACATTTCATTTGTGTTTTATTTATTAGATCAGGATAGGTTTTCTTGCACATCGCGTTTTTAACAAAACGATATTCATAATTAACATTATATGAATAAGTTTTAACGTAATATTAGAAATTATACAATAATAATGATGATGCATATGATAATTATAATATTATATTATAATAATGGTTGTTTATTATCACGTGATAATAAACAATATTTAATTTCTCCCTCTATTTCATATATATTTATAATGCATGAAAAGAATTAATTATTTGACATTTTATTCTGTACTTAAATTCGAAATGTAAAAATATTTAATTTTTCATGTTTCTTCCGTACAAAAAATGTAATAAAATATAGTGCAAGAAAACATTTCGCGACAGGTAGATTTTTAAATCAAAGCCACAAGTTTTGAACATTGTTTTAGTACTTTCGAAAATCTGCTTTGATGAAAAGATCGCCTGAGGTACTATTTTCATTAATATTTAGAGTCAATGATCTAGAGTCAATAATTTCTTATTTTTAATTATCAGAGATAAATTTCTTGTTCATTGTTCATATATATATATTATTTTTTCTT
Source organism: Apis mellifera (assembly GCF_003254395.2). NCBI lineage: Eukaryota > Metazoa > Arthropoda > Insecta > Hymenoptera > Apidae > Apis > Apis mellifera. The sequence goes on from NC_037638.1 coordinate 20,408,695, forward strand.
TATCTAATTAAAATTAATATTTATTCATTGTAAAGATTTATTAAAATTTGAAATAAAACAAGCAGATTAAGAAATATTAGCCCGTTAGAAACATTAGAAATAGATACTAATACTTTTTTTAGCTCAGGATTTTCAGATTTAACCCCTTCCGTGTTCATTGCCAGGAACTCATTCACGTGCCCAGGTGCTACTTGAGTGAAGGAGAGGCAATGAGCATGATGAATCTAGTCATTAAGTTAATAAAAATTTTTCAGCGATTGACGATGTATTAGTGTATCGTGCACGACGTATTTTCCACATTGTGTGTGTGATTAGGCTGTGGAATTGCGTCGTTATTCGTTATTAATTATTAATTATTATTCCATTCACAATTATCATACAATAACAATTTTACATCTGCTATTAAATATTGCGGATTATAAATAATAATTTATTAGTTTTTTTGTTAAATTATAGCAATGATACCAAATGCCGTATCATCTAGTTAAATAATAATATCATTTAACAGTCATGAATATTATTTTAATCACGACTGTAGATAATTACAATTACGATATATGCATGTTTTTATTGCAATTTACGCAATGGTCACTAGCCATCGTCAATCGATTTCAGGAAAATGGTACGTAAAGTTAGAGTGTGCAAGTTGTATGCCAAGCTCGGGTGTCGGAGGTGTCCCGGGACGCTTTCCCTAGTGTAGGCTTTTGCGCCCGAGCATTATGCGTGAGAATCGTGGAATGAATGTGTTGGTATGCCTGTTTTGCCAATTTTTAAATATAGGGTTAGGTAGGATAGGTAGTATACTTCTGGTGTGTCTGTTAATTATAAGTAGGTAGGGCCGGGCAAGTTGTCACAGTCTCTGATCGGGTAGGCGCGTTTTCGCGTGACAACTTGTTTCAGGAAATAAAATTTGAAGAATCGAGGGTAAAGCTGAGATGAATGGATTATGCCATTCGTTTCTGGTTCTGCTCGTCGATTTTTCGAATTCCGCGGTCGTGGTCGCGAATTATTTCGAAACGAACGTTGCGCTCGAGATTCTGCATATGTACGGAGAATGATCATTGCGATCGTTGGTCGTTCATGTGCACTTAGTTTCCGCGATTTAGTCATTTTTTTTTCTTTTTTTTCTTGATTTGCGATTAGTGAATCTCGAGCCTAGATTTAAGTTTCAGCGGGCATTGCGCCCGAAGGAGGAAGACCGAAGAAGCCTCGACAAACTGTCACGAAGAGGGGCTGCACCGAATGGTTTCTCATCTTTTGGATCTGTTTTTTGGGTCCAAAGGATGGGAAGTCATTGTTACTACTTTGTCATTGTGCTCGTTTTAGTAATACGTAGTATATGTTGTTGTATTGTCTGGCCAATTTGCATGCTGGCCCATCGTTCATCCAGTTCATCATGGGCAAATCGCGTTTTTTGCATTAGTGTTGCGAAAAAAAATTACGGTTTGAATTAGTGTTGCGTTTTCAAATTTCGCGTTTTGTATTAGTGTTGCGATGAAAAATTACGGTTTGAATTAGTGTTGCGTTTTCAAATTTCGCGTTTTGTATTAGTGTTGCGATGAAAAAACTATCGCGATTGTTCTTAATTACTTTGATTATGAAATACTGTAAATTTTATATATATATATATATATTTTTTATTTTCATTTTTTATTTTATAGTATTGCAATTTATAATATGAAAATATTTGAAGTAATAGCTTTTCACATATAGAATAATTTTTATTAAATTTCTATTAAATTCATTTCAAAGATTAGTGTTGCGTTAAAGAATGATCGCGTTTTTTAATGTAGTGTTGCGTCAATGAATGATCGTGTTTTTGATGTAGTGTTGCGTCAATGAATAGTCGCGTTTTTTGAATTAGTGTTGCGTTTATAATGTGCCCAAAGTTCTTCCACTGATACGGTGGAAATGTTCCTGGTTCCTGGATCACTCGGTGCAAACCATAAGAGTTGCACATTGGTGATCTTACAACGGCAGCCTTTGCTATGGCTGTAATGGATCCGTCATTAGTGTTGCGTACAATGAAACGTGAGTGCAAAAATTAGTTTGTAAAGTTGCGTAAAAAACTAGAACACTCTATTAAGAGTATATTTTCGGGATTTACTTTTTTTTTTTTTTTTTTTTTTTTTTTTTAAGAATAAATTAATTGCCATTGCAAATATAATAAAGCACTCATCGCGTTTGCTTTTGTGAATTTAGTATATTAGTGTTGCGAAAAAATTAAAGATATTCCACTCTCGGTTTTTGTTCGGGTTTAAATTGAGTGGATTATTATTTTTTGATAGCCCTTCTGGTTATCTTCTCTTTTTTTTTTACTTTCAGCATCCCTTCTTATGAGAGTATTTGTTTCATAAAATATTGCCAAAAATGTTCGTTTTTATCAATAATAATCTTTCATTATTATTCAAAATTATTACGATTAAAATGAAATATTTGAATTGTTCGATATAAAATTTTTTTAGTAAATCAAAATGTGTAATTCGCGATTATAATTCGTTTAATTTTAATAAAAATTATTTTTTATAAGTATAATTCGATTCATCGCAGAAGTATAATTATATTTGTTTCACAAAAGAACTTATTTAAAAATTTTTTATTTGAAAATTTCTAATAAAATTTGTTGATTATTATAAAATAAATTATATGATTTTGACTAGTTTTTTCCATTTTATTGTTAATATTAAAAGCTAAATATTATTATTAATTTGAATTCAATTAAATTAAAAGTTTTTTTATATATAATATAAAAATTTTTTAATATAAATTTAAATTCGAATCCTTTTAAATTTTTATAATTTTGATGAATAATGAACGATTATGAATTATTTAACAATAATATGTTAATCTGTTTTTTATTATATTTTAATATGTTTTCATTTTAGGTACATATTTTTTTTTTTTTTTTTTTTTTTTTTTTTAAGTACTAATCCAATAAATAAGTTTGTTTCAGATTTATTAACTTCTAGGACAAATTTATATTGTAATATTTCAAGTAGTTATGTAAATATGTTATATCAGTGGTTCTTGAGTAGAATGACATGAAAAAGAAAGTATGTATATACAATTACGAAGTATGTATTATAATTATCATCTCGTATTAAATATTGATTATTATATTGTAAACTTTTATTAAATTCTTGAAATTTAAGTTTGTTACAGGAAATTCCATTGTGAAATGTCAGCAAAGAAGAAAACTAGAGTTTCATTCTATTATATATAATGTCCTTTTCCCGTTCCTTGTCCTTTATTTGAATTAAATTTTTATTTAAGTAGAATATATATAATCAATTTTTCCCAGTTTTATATAGATAGGATAAACAAAATATTATAAAATAGGATATTGGTAGGATTATTTATGGATCCATAAATGAAAGTTTTAAACTTTCAATAGATAGAGCTTTTAAATTGATTAGGACTAGATAGAGATTGAAATAGACAAATTTTATAAAAGGAAATTTTTAAATTTTTGATAAATTTGTATTGGTTTTTATAATTAGTTAGGGTATTTTTCAATTAAATTAGATTTATCGTCAGGATTAGATCATTGTCGATGTAGATCATTATCGATGTAGGTCATTGTCGATCATTGTCGATATAGGTCATTGTCGATATAGGTCATTGTCGATGTTAGTCATTGTCGATGTAGATCATTGTCGATAAAGATCATTTTGTTGATGTAGGTCATTGTTGATGTAGATCATTGTTGATGTAGCTCATTATTCAAATAATATTATATAAAAAATGGGAAATCAATTAATAAGAAATCATTACAAAAAAATGTTAAAAAGCATAAAATTTCAATTTGATATTCAAATTATTAAATAGGATATATTTATAAATAATGCATGTACAATTAAGATAGTAATAAGATAGTAATAAGATATTAATAAGGTAAATGTAAAATGGTCGATGAGATATATTTATAATTAAGTGCATGCACTTAATAATTAAGAAGAGTAAATAATAATTATAAGTAATTAATTTATTTTATAATTAGTTACTTATAATTATTATTTACTCATTAATTTATTAATAATTACTTGCTTATAATTGTTATTTACTCTTCTTAATTTTTTATTTATAAGTAATTCTAAATAAATGGTGATGGGTAGAATAATTCTTTGCGAGACGCGTTTCATTTATTTATTTATTTTTTTGTTGTTTCCTCTATATTTATGAATTATTAAATTATTATATTTTAAAAATTATTTCACACTTTCGTTACGATAAAGGTATAAAATAATAATATAATGAAAGAGCGTCTCGTCTAAATAATTGTATTAATTACGTAATTAATTTTAGATGTAGTTTTAATTTTATTTTAAGAATCATTATTTTCCGCGTCGGTTTTTCTTACAATTCCTTTTGTTGTCTTTGTTGCACAACGATCAAATATTTGTACGTTTTACAAACACACCAAAAGGAGAATTATTTTAAATAAACTAATTTTTACGTAAAAGGAGGGTGGATGGGACGTCGCGTGGTTAGGGTGGGTCTCCAATATGCAGCAACCTCCACGTGGTGAGACCTGGGTTGGTATTACTTGATATACAATTACTAATTGTAACATACGTGATATAATTATTAATTGTAGAGCAAGTAATATGAGCTAATTGGCTGCAATCGCGGTAATGTTTTTTAGATATCTCGAATATTTCTTACCTTGTCACTTATGTCATTGTCATTATGAAATTAATTTTTTAAATTATTAATATTCAGAATTTATAAATATATTATTTAATTCGTAGGTAAATAAGAAAAGATTTCCTATTTCTTAAAATAGATAAAGTACTTAACATTTTAAAATTGTATTTAAGTTTGTTTCAGAATCTTTTACAAAAGATTGCATTAAAGTGATATAGGAATTGATTATCAGCGCCATCTTTTGAAGATAAAACATCTTTGCAAACACAATGAGATTTGGTAAGAATTGCAGGTTAGCACCATTGCTAGAATAAAATATCACATTATACTCAACAGATGGCACTAGTTTTTAATTTTTATTGTATTTTATCTTACTTTCAAAGAGATATCTTTTCGATTCCAGAGAGGGCATTAATAATCGATTCTTACTTTATCGTGATCCTTTTTTCATTATTTGTTTTCTTTTTCTATACTATTTCATTTACTTTGCTACAGATGGCGCAGAATGTTCAATTTTTATTTTATTTCTGTCATATCATTTTTTTTCTTTGTCCTTGAAAAAATTTGAAAAAATAAACATAATATGTGAAATTATATTTATCATTTCAATTATTTCAATAATTTATATAAATATATTCGAATATAAAAGTTTATATAAATATATTCGAATATAAAATGAATATGTTACAAGATATCTGTTAAATATTTTTTATTTATTTTTAATTTTAATTTCAATAATTATTAATGTCGCAATCTTATTTTGAAACAAATCGATTATGTTGAAAATTAACACTTAAATGATGAAGAAATTCTAATGTTTTTGAGATATAAAATAAAAGGAATGCCTTTTATATTAGGTTTTTGTCACTTCGTCTGTGATTTTATTCGCAAATATTTAATTTCTTATAATATTTCAGATTATGAAATATAAATTTTGAATATATAAATGTTGTTGGAATATATAAATTACACATCAATTCTATGATTTAATTCAATTGCCAAATAAATCAGTAATATTTTTGAAATTCATATTATTATATGTTGATATAATAATATGATTGTGTATATTTTAATTATATTAAATATTATATTATGTATTATTCATTAGATATATGGTTATATTTTTTACGTAATTATATTATCTAATTATATTTTTCAAGTTAAATTTTTTGAAATTCAATCATCTATATTATTCACATTATTTTTGAAAGAATGTAAATAATATTCATTATATTTATAAATTATTTATTTTCAAATAATATTTTTTTTTTAAATAAATTTATAATATAATTCGAATATTATAATGTAAATTGTGACAATATATTAAATATTTAATATCTCAAATTGGTTAAAGTATATTGAAATTAATCGAAATTTTGCAAGAAATGATTCTATTTTTGCATTCATTGACAAGTCGCTTTATTTTGAAAAATATAACATTACATTATTTCATAAATCATAATTTCGAAGTTTTATTAATACTGAAAGCACAATATTTTTCATTGTTCCATTGAAGTGATACTTAAAAAATGTTACTTTTGTTTCTTTCGTTTGGCGCCATTTTGCTTACATATATAAGATTTTAGCATAGTATATATTAATGCTATCTTTTTATATTTGTTCATTTAGTTTATTACCAACTTTTAAAATACATTAGATAGGTATTGATAAAGAGACGATAAAACATTATCTAATTTAATCATTATATGGAACATTAAAAAATTTTTTTTTGAAATTTTTCTTACATAGAATACTAGGTGATTGGAATCTTAGATACGGTAATGAGGGAACAGATGCGCCTGCGCATTGTCACGCTTGCTCGCCACTACAATGTCGGACGTCGAGCGTTCGGTGGTAAGACAGTCTCTTGCGTTTTCCGTGATTTCCTAAGTGAAATTTCGTGCTGTTTCTATTTGTGACTAGTGGTATAATATGATCGTGTAACTCATTGATTGCGACTAACTGCCGTTAGAAGTATTATATCTCGTGCCAGTCGCAAAGATGGGTAAGTAAAAGGCGGAAACCAAGTACTAAATGCCGGCTAGCTTTTCTCTCTCTCCGCAACTTCTCTATTTGAGGCAAATGTATGTGTATGTATGTGTGGCTCATTTACTGTTGCCAAAGAGTTGAAAAACGTGTTCGGGGTACGCCCCTGTATCATGCGGTTTCTGTTCAATTTTCACGGTCTTTTCCTCGTGATGAGCATACCGAATGTTTTCCGAAAGGATCGTATCGTTAAACTCACTCGGGGGGGCTATAAATAGGTAGATCCATCGGTTTGACGTTTCCTAGGGTAAGCTCCCGACGTATAAACCTCCATCAATGTTTTTCCTGTTCATTTTGTTTTCGCGCTATTTGAGAGTGACCTGCATTCTCAAACAGTGCTGGCTCGTATTCGATCTTCAGCTAAACCTATCAGTAGTATCATCTTTAGAACAGATTGTGAAAAAGTTAATTTTTTCTTTTCTTTTCTCACATTTTTGTTACGAACTTCATTGATTTAACAGAAATAGAAAACAAAATATTATTTTGTATCTTATTCAGGTTTTTCAGCATGTTATAATTGTTGCGTAATTCCGCACGTTTAAGATAGAAATGTTAATTCTTGCATTCCCGGATGTTTTATCATCGAATATACATGAGAGTTTTCTCATAAAATTATTTAGAGAAAACAATCTATATTATCATTAGTTCACATGAAATTGTTTAATTCTATAAGCCATTCCCATAAATATAAGATAAGTATATAAGTGCGTACAAATTCATTTTTCCTGAATAGCATAAAAGCATTCCTTTCCTCGATTGTTTGAAATATCGACTCAAGTGGAATTCTCTTCGTTGCGTGGTCCGTGCGTAGCACCGATTTCAAGACGGTATCTGAGGACGCTCGTGCAATTATGCGTTCTACCCACGCAACCGTACCTCGCACGATGTGTATGCGCTTCAATACGTATGCAATGTTGAGAGAAGTAGCGAGATATACAACATATATTGCAACACAAGTTTCATGAACTACAATGTTGCATCCTGTAACAAAGGCTAATGCTATTATCTTATTCTTTTTAGCTATCCAAAATTTCTATATTATTTCATTTTTTTGACACATTTAAATATACAATTTCATTCTATTCTTCAATGTAAATATATTAAAGATTCTTGCTTATCGTTTCTCAAACACAAATTTAAGATTAGTTTCTATATATGGGACAAACGCAAATATAGTGATACGCTTAGAATCGTGCTGCTTTTTCTAAACTATAACACGGCGCCATACACGTCTATTGCCTTTAAATATTGACTTCCCTCAAATATAATCGCCATAGTATCTCTGCAGGAACATTGATAATTATTAATGTATATGTGTGTGTGTGTGTATATATATATATATATATATATATATATATATATGCTATTAATGTATATTTAAATTTTGTCGTGTATTTAGCTTATTTCTATATATTTCGATATAATTATACAGCTAATTTATTATAAAATACATAATTATAAATAATCAACATTTCGAAGTTTAATAACCGTTTAAAACCGATAACCTGATTTATATGGAATTACTTTCGCATGGAATCGATGTATGTTACCTTTCGCACCCTCGTTTAGCGCGTATTCCACCCGAGTTATAAATAAAAGTTTTAAATAATATACCAATCGACGAATAGTATTGATTTTTTTCTTTTCTTTTGCATCCCTTGTATATTGACATACATTTGGTACAAGGGTCCTACCCTCGGAGAGTGTCGTTAACTCCGTTGCCGGCTTTCAGTGAAACTGCAACCGCTGCAGATCGATACTTGCCCCCCTTGTGTTCGATTCACGCTGCGCTAGTAACCGGAAGGGACAATCCCATCGAGTAAAATGCATCGAAATTGGCATGAATGCGCGCGCTTTTATGACTTGTGTTTTTCATTTAGCAATAGAAGTTTGCATGAACGATCAGTAAAAATCTGAATGCGGTAGATTCATGGCACGTGGAATCATGCAATTGCTCGAATCTTATCGCGAGGCTGTAATGAACCATTAATAATCGAGAAGGAAGTGGTTTCACGCATTCGAATTAAATTGAAATTGTGGAACGAATCGGTTTTTTTCACAAGAGTTTTGTTCCGACTTTTGCTTTGAAAATAGTCCGACTGCAACAATGTTTCTATCTCAAGAGAGAGATAGGAGGGAGACCTCTGCGGTTACATGAGTTATATATATTATATGCGTTCAAGGAAATATAACATTTATAGGTTGTTTCAATTGTATCGTAGCATTTATAGAGTGATTCGTATAAATATGACAAAAAGTCTAATAATTCATGGGTTTATCATAAATTATTATTTAAAAATTAAATTCATTTGAAAATTAAGAATTTTTATGAAAAGATAAACTTATATGCAATCATTCAATCATATTTCAATTCAATTCAATGTAAGATATAATATTTTTTAATATATTTTCAAACATTATTTTCCAAAATTAAAACTTGGTAATGATGGTTATACAATTTTCAAATTAATTTTCCAAAGTAATTTAATATTCAACATTTATTAAATGTAAAATAGCAGGTGGCAGTTGACTAATTTCTGGCAAAAAGTCGAAAATAGAAAGAATCTTTATCCCTAAGATCAAAGGAATTAGTCCAAATTCTCGATTCTTTCTTTCGAATATATGCGAATCGATATTTTACCTCCCGTATTCAGGTTAGTGGTAGGAGATCCTTCGAGGAAGTCACTGAAGTGAATGTAACGTAACTCCATGGTTACGTAACTTGTGAAATGCGACGAAATATTGTTTATTATCCCATAAGCAGATACGATTACATTTGAATATTGTCTCGTTTTTCTGCTGGTAGAAAATTCCATTGGTAGAAAAAAAATGCACAAATTTTTTCTTCGAAAATCTCAAAATATTAATATATGTCGAAAGTATTTCCTTTTTGTTGAAGCAACATTAATAATCAACGTTACAAGTTACTAAAATCTCTAATACGAAAATCGATGCTAAATGTCAGGATATACAGTTAAGGTTTACTCGGAACAGTCATCAGAGCAGGAGAAAGTAGGTATAGTACATTGAAAGGATAAAAAATGAAAGTTGTATCGAAACAATCTTGCACTCTTACTGCATTTATGATTCTCAATTATAATTTATATATATATATTATTATACATATTATAATTTAAAAAATTCTCAAGATTTCAGATTTAATTATTATCGATCGCTTTGATCATTTAACGTTTTTATTCTCTCGCGTGTTTTTCTTAATGTATATCGAATTCGTGAAATAAAAGTAAAAAAAAAAAAAAGAAAAAATTACGCGAATCTATTTAATTATCTTATCGTGGAAACAAGTGCGCGACAAAATGGGAACGCAGGAAGAATTGCGGTCACTAGACACCTCCGGTGACTTAAACGGATTGACGTCTTATAAAGTTTTATACAACCTTGTGCATGTGTTCAATCTGTTAAAAGTATATCAAGTATACGGGATAATCTTTACCGATAATAAGTAGAAATTTCGTCGTTCTAAGAAGAGATATTCGCATGATAATGATCAAAGTTAGAACTGTTTGAAGGAATACCAGTGACGAAAAAGGATCCGGTTGATCGTCTAAACCGCGGTCTTGCGATAACAGACACGAGGCAAGAAAGCAAACTTAAAAAGCCGCTACGTGACTCAGTCACGCAGGTATTGACACTCGACGCGCATCAAGCGTTGCTGTCTTATTTTTCTCTCGTTTCGCGTTTCTTCGATTCGTTGCACGATACTAGCCGTCACGCATTCCTGGTCCGCGTGCTGGTCGATCATGCCTCAGCGAATCTTTCCACGAGCTTTATTATTATATGTATATATATATATATATATATATATATATATATATATATACACACACACACACACACACACATATTTTTCCCTTTTTTTCTCTCTTATCAAAATTATAATATAAAGTATTTTTTTTTTTTTTTTTTAAAAAGAATATATATAAATCTATATAAATGTAGAGTTTACATTTTATTTATTCAAGGAACAAAAGAGAATATAATAAAAAATATAAAAATAATTTAAAATTCGCAGTAAGCAATCGCATGATTTCCCATTTTTTTCTAACGCACATGCACGTATAATTCGTCCAAAAAATCTAAAACTTGTAATATCGGTTTAAAAATTAGAAAAATTCAAAATGAATTGACTGTATGCTGCAAATGGTGCATCTTTGTCGCATTGAGTTCTACTTTTATCCTATAGATGTATGTACATATGTATAGACATTTGTATATACATCTGGCATTTGCGGCGAATGTATACATGTATTCAACAAATATAATTTACTATAGACTGTCTCAGTTTATAAGAAATTTTTTAATTTTTTTCATTCGTAATTTATTTCTATTAAAATGTTTGATGATATCGATACAAAGATTTAAAAAAATCATTTATTATCATAATTTATTTCGGAGATGATTTATATCACTCTAAAATATTTATTTTCAAATACTATTGTATAAATAATGTCTTAATCCAAGATATTCGCATAATCTACCTGTAACAAATACCAGCACTATTTGAAAGCAGATAAGTCGTATAGAATTCCCTTTCGATGCACATACTACTGGTAATATAATAACACTATCGCGTAATTGATTTCGAGATAAAACATACTCGTATTGTGTACGAACTACGATTAATTATTTCGATTTTGTTTTCATCCTTGACTCCCTTTTTTTTCATACAAAAAGAATGGAATTTGGTATGAATTGATATTTGATCATAAATTTTCATTCAATGAAAATTTAAATCCTTTGAATTGAAATGATCCATTTACTTCAGAATTTGGTCAATCTTAACGATTCAAGGAGATCAGTAAATTCGATATAATTCGACCGTAATTTGTGCATACAAACTAGTTAAAATGCACGTAATATAAGCTTCTACTCGTTCCTTATCGAGGAAAGGTAAACAGAAATTTATGCAAACTCTTTTACGTGTTCATTTGATAGTCCTCGACCTAACGATAGTGTTTCTTCTTCTTCGTTGCGGAATTTTGTTGTTACCGTACGTGACTCGATCGTGCAAACAATACTAAGAAACGTGAATGAGAACTGTAAAGCAAGACTTCACCACTGTTGTTTTCCATTGTTAATTAATTGATAACGATGCGTTATTATCGTGTCGTTGCTAGCACGTTGATTTCTTCGTCAACCTTGATTATTTTACGAACGTATATCGCGATGACCTTCGCATGTGGACGGTCGAAAAAAACGATTAGGCGCACCCTTTTTAAGAATTTAATCACAGTATCGTTGCAAATATACCCGACATTCCTTATCCAGCTTATCCCTTAAATAAGATAATTATCGAACAGTAAAAAGAAATTATCGCGAAGTTATTTAAAAAAAGGAATAAAAGAATAGAAATATGGTTCAAGGTACTACTATTTCGAAATAACCCTTGGGATATCGGGAGATTAAATATAGCTTCATACTGATTGGAAACAGCTCACGTGTTCCATTAATAAACCTTCCATTAAAAACAATTTCTAATTAAAAGTACACGCGTCATTCTATTGCTTCTGCTGAATTTTAATTATAATATATAATTTTATAATGTCAAATGTTTTTTAACCAAATATTTAACGTAGCAAGGATTAACATTGAGATTTATTTTATAAATTAATTTGTAAAATATCATTTTTATTCTACGTTCACGGAAAAGAAAATTATCAAGTTATATAATTCGATCGATTCATGGAGAGACAAAGGCTACCATTTACGGCGGGACGGAACAAATTAATCGGTGAGATCGACGCGATCGATACGTATTTTCGGCATAGATCGTGATTATTCGTGGTGTATGCGTGCAATCACAGCGTATAGGAACGGCCGTGAAAAGTAAATGTCAATCGTGGTTGACAATCGGAACTCGACGCACGAATCCTCAGCGCCTCCGGTCTCGATCGTTCGCCGCTCATCGTCAGTCGGCGATCGGCGCTCGTGCTGTTTGTATCGTATTTACGGGCGTCTCGAACTCGTGATCGTATGTATTTATCGCCGCGAGAATTCGTGTGAATATTTCAGTGTCGCGAGGTGTCTTAAAATTATAAATTCTTATTTTTAATAGAACATTTTATTTTTGATCTCTGTCATTATACTTTTTATCCTCGTAAAATATCGTATCGAACGATTAATTGGCCGATAAAAATATTCCCAATCGTGATACATATCGATTATCTTATCGTGGTCTATACGGAAAGAGAGAGAGAAAAAAGAGGTGTAGTTCTCGTTGTGGCGTTACTGCGAGTGTTACGCAATCGTCACGACCAACCGGTATAATGAAGTCGAAGACGAGCGAAAATTTTATTGCGAGTGAAAGTAACGGGGTCAAGAGGGACCAGGAACTCAAGCAGAAACAGCTGAAAAGGGGTAAGGAGTTCTTTTCGAGTCGGGTAAACTGCTGCTCGAGACAATCTAGGGTGGAAATTGTGCCGGATAATATTTTAAGGAAGAAAATGAAATGTTTGGAATAAAATAAACTAAATTTGAAATCGTGAATGATGGATGCTTCGAATAATTATTTTTTTTTTCGTGATATTGCGATTGTTCTCGTCCAATGCTACCTGGAATTTGTTCTCGAAATTTTATCGATAAAAAGATTAATAATAAGATTAAGATTCGTAAATTTAGAATATACGTTTTTAAAAATTTTCCAACAAATATCATAGATACGTTAACGTAAGAAATTATATTTCTAAAAAAGTTTTGAAAACAATGACTTAATGATTTAGGTCTTATGATTTCGTTTCGAATGTCTATCGGAGACCTTAAATTTGTGTAACGTTATCCGCGTTAATTAATCACTCACGATAGACGAAAATAATTGTAGCGAACTGCAAAAACGTAACGCTCAATGACTGCGTGATATCATATATGATTCTTAGATAACGTGGGCAAAATTTTAATTTTACTTTAAACGAGTTTATATTTCGAGGAACGATAGGATAAAGGCGCGATATTGAACAGACGATTAGATAAAGAGAATAGAACGACAAGTAGCAGATCTTGAAAAAAAAGGAATTATTAGATAATGGTCGATTGTCTAATCGACATTTTTCTTTGAGTTTGCTCACTGACACGCGAAAAGTTCATCGATACGATCCCTTTCTTTCCGCCATTTCCTCGAACGACTCGTCACGATTTTCTCCCTCCGATGTTCGTGACGTGACCAGCAAAAAGAACGTGACCGTTCAGACACGATCGATGCATCTTTAAACAGAGAACGATCACCAATGAAAACTTCGAGAAAGGAGAAAGAACTTTCTTGTTCCTTAAATAGAATGATGCAGAGATGAAATCATAAATTTCTATATCGTTTTTATTTTCAAAGTTCTTTAATTTCTTTTTCAATTTTTTTTTTTTCTTTATTTTTGTATCATTTTGTAGAATATTCTCGTTAAGATAATTTTCGTATTCCATAATTCATCATCGTGGTATTCGATTGTTTCTTACGAGAGAAACATCGTTTAATATCTATCGTAATTTTTTTTTTATTCAAAATTAATGGAAATCAAAAAAATATGAGAAATATGAGAGATATATATTGAAGATCACGTGATTTCTCTCGCATAACGGTTTATAATTATCACGATATCGTTTCACTAATCATTCGACAACGCCTCGATGAAAGTTAAGCGGTATGCAGGCCACTTTGTAATTCAATTCTTCGTGCATTCGTTTCTCGTGGACTACCACTCAATGATGTTCGATACATTATTAAATAGTTGTAACACATAGCCATGATGCGGTTAATTGCACACAAAAGATTCATTACATCCTGTTGCATAAGCGACGAATGATTATCATATTTTCTTCGCAATGTATCTTTTTAATGAATCGATCTATTTTCTTTCGTTTTTTTTCTTTCTTTCTTTTTTTTTTTTTTTTTTTGTAAAAATATTTTATTAAACTTTATTAAATATCTATAGTTTTGAAATCGAATATTAATCGTATAGTAATGATAGTATTGGCCTGAATTCTCATCAAATCGTAACGAACGATTTAATAGCATTTTTTATGTTATATTATTGATGCGATTAGATAGGGCGTGCAAAAATACCGATAAGCGGAGAATGAGCTATTAAAAACCTGGTCTTTGATAACGTTCAAACGTTGGAATCTTTGTCTACTCGCAGTTGTAGTAAAAATCGAAAAAGTACTAGAACAAGAAAATAACTTTTCGACACAATAATGGTATTAATTATTCTTGTGAAATATTTTCTTCGAAATATTTCATTTTTTTCCCAGTTTTCTTTTATAAAAATATCAAATTATGATTTCAGTTGCGTTCGAAAGATGGTTAACGATTGACTACGATCCCTAAAAATTCATTAAATACGTACAATCGATCGCGTGTGACCCAAAGTGCATCGAGAGAAAGATCTAGCCACTTAGGGGTCGTCGTGTTTGACCCCACTTTGCGACATCCTATTTAAACCATTTATGAATCATATTAACATACCGAAGCGGAGAGGAACGTATGTGAAACGCGTTATTCTCGATGATGGATTACGAGTCGAATCGTACGATATCAGATCTAACTAAACCGGTTTCCTTCCTTTACGAAAAGAAAAAAATCCGTGAAGTTTTTAGTGGTTTCGTCGATCACTGTAATATTATCTAATATTGTGAAACGATCAATTGATTTATTTAATATAGAACGAACGTCGTCGTGTCGATCAACGATCAATAAAATAAAGCGGTAAAATATATATTCGAAAATTCGAAATTTTTTTTCTCTAGACGTGTTGTACATCCTTGTTGCCTTCAGAGGTAGATTAATTTTCTCGAGAGTCGAAGGGCATTCACTTTGCATTCTGTTTCATTGTTAGATAGATCTGACCTACTTTAGGGAATGAAATCGAAAGAGTAAAGTTGATTATTTATTATTGGTTTGTATATTCAAAGGTGTATCTTATAATAAAAATAGATACTGGAGAAAAATTAATCAGGTCATGTTTATACGAACTTTGCAGTACTCCCTACGTCGTTGTTCATCCCTTGCAACTATATAAGCGTACTACATACACTTACATGTATCTTAATGAGATTAAATAGATTCTAAACCAGTCCATGTATTTATACCTCAACAACCATCATTCGTTAAGATGAAACGATTAATAGCACGTGGAATAAACGATGCATTGAAAAATATAGTACGCGACCAGGTCGTTGAACCACAGAATTAATAACACGGAATTTCGGGTGAGATTTTGAGTAACCTGGAAACACGGTTTCGTGACATCCCATTTAAACAAGATTATGAATCATATTAATATATACCGCGTCGGGGTTCTGTTGCATGTGGGACGATCCGCATGTGGATGAACCGCAATTACGCAACTTTTCTTTTTTTCCCGAACTCTATTTCAAGCGCGTATAATTATTTAGCTTAATAATCGATCACGATCGATCGGACGTGAATCGACTCGCATATAAAAGATTTTAAAGACGGAGAAGAAATAAAGAATAAAAACTCGAGTGGGTGTCACAACTTGCCGGATCCGGTTGATCATCGTTCATTAAAAATTCTGATCTCCTCCTACGAACTCTCACCGGTTCGCGCGTTATCAACGCGGTGAATTCCACGCCAGAAATTTTTATGAAGATTATTAAAGCATGTTTCTACATCGCTCGCGTAGAAATAGCGCGCTCGTGTTCGCGATTGCAAAACGCTACGCGCGAGGATCGCCAATATAATATCGTAGAAAATACGAACGAACGTGGCCCAATTTCGGCTAAACGACGAATGCTTTCAAACGTCTCTCGTCCGTTTTATCGTTGCTTATCGTTGCTTTGGATTAGAATCGGAATGAGGTCGTTTCAGATTCCTCGCGGACGAGATTTCTTGTTCCCTAATGGTGGTATGCATAGTTTGCGGTAACTGGTCTATCCAATTATTCTAATAAGGGATATTATAGTGTTCTGGAACAGTCGTACAAAATATATAGGTGCCTCTTTCGTGCTCCTTGACGGATTTTGTTACTCATTGCGAATACGGGCAAAAGGTCCTCGATCATTACTGTAATGTATTATATTGTTATGTACTTTACATATTTGTATTCGTTAATCTTTCTATTATTTCGTTCTTATGGTTGTCATCATAACTACATCGGTAATAAGCCATTAATGGTTTCATGGTAATAATGGAACGGAGCTCCATAGTGGTTTATTGAAGTATCCTTCTCGTTTCAATGGTACCACGGCAGTAACAGGAAAATAAACGACTTGAAGTAAGCTTGTTCAAGTACGATTCAACGAATAACATCTAGTTGCTACGTCAAAGAGTTAAATCAAAAGATTCTACTGCGCTTTTATTTATACGATCTTTTGATCTTTCTCAGATAGTAAAATAGAATCTTTAACCTTTCGCGATCTCGTGTCGAATTGCGCTTAACATTATATCAATTCGATTCTTTTCGATCATACGAGATATATTTTTTGCGTGTAATTGAACGAAAGTATATCTATATAGATGTTAGATACTCGGCGAAGATATCAAGATATTATATAACGCGAAAGAAATTTTCATTTCCAATTTGCGGCAAGTTTTTGAAATATATCTTATTGAATGTGAAAAAGTTGGGATAATAAATATTAAATAAATTGTTGATATCACAGACGATTAATATCAAACAAATAATCGACCGAAAGTTAATATTGAGTTACAATTGTATCACGTATCCACTGTAGCCGAAGGTGTGTCGTTTCAATGAGTAAATTCTTTTCGTTCTAAAGAGAAATGTATCTCGTATCTCTCGAAGTTTCTGGTAAACAAGTTTCATACCAAACTCTCGATATTGCCCATTGAAATCTGGAAATTGAACTCTATAGAAGATATTGATCAACTTCGAGCCGCAAATAATTCCTGGCGAAATTAATTCTCGATATCGTCGTGCATTATACGTGCAATATACGTTAGAACTATTACTATCAACGGATAGCTGAAAATTGTCATCGATTTCTTATAAGCAATTAAAATCGCTCGCAAAGAAATATACATGTACAATTATACGGGACTTGCGCTAACTCACGTGATAGCACGATGACGTCAAATATACGGTCGTTCGCGTGATGTCATCGTATATTTTTAAAGTCGCGGTGTGAACGGTTGACGGAAAAACAGGCGATTCTGTAAACAGAGGATAATTATATATTCTCGTCGTTTCGATACGTTTTTTAATCCGATCAACTGATAAGGCTAAAACTTCTATTCGATCTGCGATAATTTCTATAATCGTGGAACAAGTTTTTTGCCGAGAATTTATCTGATTTCGAGTCCTCGATAAATTTCAACAGCGAGCGAACATTAGCTCGGTATGACTCGCGATTTAATACAAGTTGTAGAGTACGACTCAGCGTATTGGCGCGGTGTTTAAACGAGGCTAAATGAGACGAGCGAGAAAGCTTGATTTATACTTCCGAAAAACGAGACTCATCGTCTCGCCGTTGCGAAAAAAGTCACGTATCCTTTCGACAAATTGATACGTATTTAATACACTCATCGCGATGTAATTACTCGGGTCGCGTGTCGTGTGTGTGTACAAGCCGATTCAAAAATGATACGAATTTAATTCTAAGAGATATCTTTTTAAACTTCCAAAATTTATTGCTTTAAGAAGTTACATATCATAACGATTTTAAAACGGTACATCAAACCACGTCACGTGTATATTTAGTCTTTCCTCTTTCGTTCGCAACGGTCAATTATTTCTTATTATAATTATTTCTTACGTTATACACGATCTACGAATAAACTATTATTATTTTTATTCCGTATTCCACGTATCTCTATATTTAAAAAATATAATTCTCTCGGGACGTATCAAAATTTACACTGACGCGAGCTATTAAAATATATTAGGCTTTCCATTTAGCTGTGAAACGATAACCCGCCGAATCCTGCGATCTCACCTCTTTGAATCATCTCGTATTTTTGTCCCGGTGATGACATCGCCCCGACTGTCAGCACGCGGGACTTACGTATGAAAGTCACGCACGATTCGTGGCCGCTTTTTTCTCGCAACCAGGGGAGAAAGGAACCTGATTACCCATCGACCACGAGAAAGTGGATTACCTCGGTTAATCGCATTCCACGACCGCGAACAGTTTGGCGATATTCGGGACGGAAATTGAGTTATTTGCGTGATGGTCGATCGATCGTCTTCTAAAAAGATAATCCAACCTATCCTCTTTTCTCGTCGACGAACCGTCCGTCGTCGCAACCTCCTTTTTCTTTTTCGCACGTAACAATGCTCCGACTGATAGACGGCAATTTATGGATATGTATACACGAAGGAAGAGGGAACGAGAGATTTCTTCGCGTTCAAAACAACCGATAACGTAACGAAGAGACTTCTGGCGGGGCATCGAATCATTGAATTAGAACGACCCGTTGACTCCGCTCTTTCAGACCTTGTTCTTGATCATACACATGGGAAACTCCTTACGGAGTGTAATTTTAACTTGAAACATCGCCGAGGTTGCCACGCAAACATGCAAGCGTTTTTCATCTAACCGGATTTTATCCTCAATTGGTATTTCGAATAAGTCGTTTGTTGGTAATTCACAACAGTTTGGATTAAATCATTTTATTTTACAAGTAGTTAGCATCTGATTTTCAATTGAGACGTAGAATATTAATTAAATTTAACCGACTTATAATTAAGCAAGTTACGAATTTAATTCAAACTCTGATGATCTGTCTGGTGCTATAATAATTGAAGATTATTAATCACAATAGGTGATTGTTCGACGTATTTTTTAACGTATACGAGCAAGCGAGGTCATTTAAAAAAGCAAAGGAATACATGATAATGAAGCGATATACACGTTCTATACAAATATTCAAAGTAAACGTGTTATTCTCCTTATTTTCCTTGGATATTGGATACAAATTAAAGGATGAAATATTGGCACTAACAATTAGCATCTTTAATCTCAGGTAAATTCGAATTTTCTCGATTCTCCCTATTGAAATATCAATGCGTTTTTAGGGCTGAGGAAAAGAACGTTTCTTTTCATCGCGAGTGAAACGGAACCGGGAAAACGAAGAAAAAATTCTGGCGTGAATCACTCGAACTAGTCGTGTGACGATCGTTCTGTTATTTTCCTTTAACGCCTTCGCCGGTCGTTCCAGACCGGCAGAGAAAAGAAAAACGCTCGTGGCCGTTTTCTTATTCGTCATTGTACACCACCGAGAACCGGATATTAAAATGGAAAAAATAACGTGAAAAAAAAAAGAATCGAATGTTGCGTAACCAAGGATATATCTCGGGTATATTCGAACGTACACATGTATGTATCTGTTATTTCAGCCTTTATCTCTTTCGAGATGATACGAGTATAGGTGATAGATCGTGTTGTTACGTCAGTTGGTGGCTAGTTTTAGCTTGTCTAAACACAAAGGTTTCTGCCTTTGAGTTAGAAGTAGCAGGCTACGTTGAAATAAACTTGGAGGAATTGACGCCATATGCACGGTATCGGTGAATATTGAATTATGAGGAAATTTATTTTTGGCTTAAGGAGAAAAGAAGGCGGCTACGTTAAAGGATATTTGGAACGAATCCTTTTTGACTTCATTTTAAAAATTTCGAAGGCTTTTGGAAATGTAAAATCGTATTGTAAGAGTGCAACACGTTAGAAATTTCTTGACCGCAAGGAAAATAATATATCTAACGATAAACGAAGCATTGTAAAACTTGATTTATGGAGAACACTACGCCCAAGCATGTCCTAGATTTTCAACAAAGCGTCGTAACATACTCGACTTCTCACAATCTTCGCAAATTACAACACTCGACTCCACGTCAATGGCGCTTAACATTTGCCAGTTAATCGATCACACGAGACTGTCCACAAACTTTACGCAATCGAGCCGCAGGTGTCTCGTCTGGGTCACGCCAGGTCATTCCGATATAAAAAAAACCCGATCGAATCTTGCCAACGTAACCGCTTCGTTACGCGATCATCGATCCTATTGCGTTTTCTCCTTCTTATTAAACTTTCTTTTGAACGTTCTATCAAGAAGTTTCATCGTGGTCCAGGCGCGCGAAGGGGCCCACCTCTCGTCTCTTGAGCGTTAATTACGATCGACACGGAGAAAACACGGTGATTCGTGCGATCTTCGTTAACTATCGTATCGACCGATCGTCCAATTAACGTAAAAACCGGCTCGAGATTGCATTTTTTTTTTCATCGCGCGAGAATAATAATTGGAAGTCGAGTTATCCGTATCCGAATCCATTGAGCGAATGGAAAACGGTGGACGTTGGAAATTGTCGTAAAATCGGATAAAAAAAACAACACGAATCAATTCGAATCGCGATAAATCTTTTCTTACGTACGTTGGCCAATCAACAGTGGCAATCAATACTTTCGACCGATTTTTTTTTTTTTTCGTTCCATCCATTGAAAATTCACGAACACATTGGTGACTACACCTGGTTCGACCGCTTCGACCACGAGTAAAAGAGCCAGACCTTCACCCGGATTCGATACGCGGCTCACGGCGTAAGCATAAGCGCTCCGACAAGTGCTCGAACCGCTTTTTTCTTCATCTCTCTCTGTTTTTTTTCTCCTTTTACGATTTTTTTCTCTCTTTGTTGTTCCCTCATTTTCTTGCCTGTTTTTTTTCCCTCCCGTTGTCGTCGTTCGTAGACGACACGTTGACACACGCGGTAAGCAGGCTTTGAGTCACGCTTTAGAAATTCTACGACGAGCGGATTACGCGTGTAACGCGCCATATTCGAGCGATACGTGCACCGCGTGCCGATTACACCAAACTTCATTGATTAAGCGCCGCCAGAAACACGAGCATCTTTTGTCGGATCGGTTGATCGATTATGCGTGAGAGGAAAAAAAGTTTCTCGATTATATCGAAGAAAAATTGTTAAAACTCTTGGAAAAACATTTCGTTTAAATTTAATACTGGATCACTCGAAAAGTTTCTCGAATTCTCAAATCTATTTTTATAATTTGAAAATCTCGAAATTTGAACGAGAAATTTACGAGAATGTTGCGACAATATTTGTTTATCTTTGTTTAACTAATGATAATCCAATTGCGTTTGTGTTCAGAGTTTAGACTTGTTTTAATTGGTAAAAGCTCGAGAAGTCAAAGTTAGAATTTTAATTCTCGATGATATAGATATCTTTTGGAAAAGATGAGCATCCTGGTGGATTTCATAGAGTTTTCAAATATCACAAAGTTTCGGATTCAAGTTTTTTAAAAATCAAGTCTCAATCCATTTTCGATATAAATCGATTTAAATTTGTTCTCGATTTTTAAGATGATCGGTGGAGAAAGAAATATAATGGCAATTGTTGGCGTATTAGGCTCGGTAGAAAGGTAGTATCGTAAAAGAGAAATCGTGCTTGATCGCGGGAGAGATAATTGGAATTTCAAGACGCGGAGAATCGTTTTAAATCGTTCTTGCAACCGTTCGGTATTCAACGTTTGATTATTTTACCGCCCCGAATTGTAAATGTTCGAATATTGGAAAGATAGGTATTTGGTATGTGTACGTAATACAGAAATATCGTCGATATTACCATGATCCAATTAGAGAGATATAAGAATCACAAACGATAAAGATCAACGGTTGTTTTCAAGGAAATCGTAGATTCAACGAGAATGTTAACGTTTCTTGCTAACATTCGCGGAAACAGATTGTAGGGAAAAGAGGCATAAAATCCACGAGTTGTTTCATTTTATTTGCTATTAATTAACGTAAAAAAGTAAAATTAAGAGATCGAGTTTAAATAAGATGCCCGAATTCGTTTGCAAAAAAATTCGGAATATCCTTTTTATGTGATTAAAAGATATCGATAGAAAAGAAAGTAAAAGGAGAAAGTACATATTCGTTCGCGAGAGCTAATATACCGAAAGATACGACGATCGTAGATAAAAGATTAAACCGACAAGAGATTTCCTTTCTCCACGCGAACAGAACGTCTCACAAATGAATGGTCGATGATAACGAGACCAGACGTCGTGTTTTCGGTGCACGAAAGCCTTTGGAACAACTCGTTTGCTTTTAGATCTGTTGAAAGAACGATCGTTGCATGTTGGCATGGGTATCCCTCGAACTAAGATTGATAAATTAAATTGGTGGTACGATATTAAGCTTAATAAACGTGATCACAGAACAACACTCCCGTGGCACTTTTCGTGGCATTTCGTGGCATCGTGATAAAAATATCGGATAGAAAATATAATAACTGGTTAATCATTTTTCATCGAATGCAACTGAATTCGCTGTATAAAGAAAGTTTTAATTTTTAAGATTTCTATCTTGATTCTCATAGAATATGATTCGTTTCGAATCGAATGTCGTGGCGAGTTCTGTTTGAATTGAACTTTGAACTCGGTGATTTGCGATCGTAGCAATTTTTCTCTTCTTTCTTTTTGCCGCTTTGATATGTGATAAATATGAATCAGATTATATCTAGTAGGCTGTGACGGGGTGATCGACCTTCGAATGCGGCATGATGACGAGTGATCGAGGAATGAGCGGAAGAGATGAAATCTTTGCGCTCAACTAATTCTAAGAATATTTATGGAGGTTGAAGTACATGAAGGCACACATTGTAAAATTGCGAACGTGAAATTTTTAAGAGTATCGTTTGATTGGAAACAATCAGAGTTCTTGAAAATCTGTTGGAGAGTTGTTGAATAAGCATTCATTCATTTAAGACTACACAGTGACAAATGTTTGTCTTATCGTACGTTCTATTTTTAAATATTTTTTTTCCCCGATGCACTTATGTTATGTATACATTACAAGTTGCGTATCCCGACTATTTTTCGTTACAGGTAAAACATTCTGCCAGTCTTGTAAGAAGAAGTGCAGCGGGGAGGTACTACGAGTGCAGGACAAGTATTTCCACATAGGGTGTTTCAAGTGTGCTCAATGTAACGCGAGCTTAGCGCAGGGTGGTTTTTTCGCGCGCGAGGGCTCTTACTATTGCACCAAGGTACTGGAAAATAAAAAAATAAGAAATCAAAGCTACGTTAAAAGCCTTATAAAAACCGAGAAAACCTCGATTATGCGAAGCGTGTAACGCGAATCGCGATAAATAGATCGCGTTCTTTATTTTTCTTCTTTCGTTTCAAGTTTTTTTTTTTTTCTTTTTACTTCGAAACATTCGGAAGAAACGATAAAACGGTATATCATCTCGAACAATTTCAAAAAGTCTCGATAAAATCGCGCGTAAAATTCGTTACAAAGTTTTCTCCTCTTCAATCTCCTCGTTTTATCTTGGTGCGCAAATAAACCATTGCATGCGATGACAAACGAGACTGCGAAGATCGTTGAGAAGGGTATATTTCACGCGTTCGCTCCGGGATGCTATGTCTGGCGAATCGCTCGTAACGATCGTGTGGGCTTCTTAATTTTTCAGGATTACAGGGAACGGTGGGGAACGAAGTGCGCAGGTTGTGGAGAATACGTGGAAGGCGACGTGGTCACTGCCGGAGACAAGCATGCCTTCCATCCCAACTGTTTCCACTGCCAACGATGCAGACAACCGTTACTCGGACAGGGAACCAAGGTTTCCCTCGTCCAAGGTGCGTTTCCCATCGAAATTATTAACATTCTTTTTTAATCGTTTCAGGAAAAAAACCATCGAGGTGGCGCGACAAGATGATACTTCTTAAACTGCGCTTCCTAAAAATCTAATCGAGTCTAGTGGCAATTTCTAATTTTTGTAAATCATACTCGATCGAGGACAATCCGGTTTAAATTCGAAAGGAGAACGAAGATTCGTTGGTGGCGATTCGATGGTCGGAATTGGAGTACCGGTAAACCTGTTAAAGGCAAATTACCACTTAGGTGTATCGTGAGCGAGGTTACGCTCACGTGGCCTTGTAACGATTACGCGGTGAACGCTTAAAAATACGCACGCGTCGAAACGAGCGTATCGCAAATTAAACTTGCTCCGTTTCGCTTCTCCTCATTGTTTCCTCGTGCAAATATTTATGCGCATCTTCTACCACCGTTGTTGTATCGATCTGGCCGGTCGAGGACAACGATAATACCGCTTATTTTTAAACGATACCGCAAATAAGACAATACCACTGCGTGCGGTAGATTCGATACTCAATCTTTGAACTCTTCGATTAGAAGAATGTGTACACGCGTTCCAAGAAAATTGAGACGATAACTCGAAGCACGTTTACCGATTACCGTGAGAAATTGATCGATCGTATCGATCGGCGAAGCTGGAATCGGTTTGGTTATTTATACGCGAAGAGAAAAGGAACAACGAATGGACGAGCGCGAACGCTTCTCCTTTTTTACAAGCCGTTGGTATTGCGCGTTGCGACGATGAATCAGCCGCGAAGATACGGGATCTATGGTTCGTTTCTCGAATAAAAGAAGACAATGCGGAGCGTATGCGGATCGTCGACCGGATCTGTCCAATCTCAATTAACAGAGCGTTGTCTATAGGTCAAGCTCTTTGCCACCGATGCGTCGGTATCCCTGTGCGAGAGGCCTCGACGCCAATCGGGAATAGCTCCGCCACCAGAGGATCCGGAGATGGGCCCTCCGACCCCGGTGCCTGCGCTGGTTGCGGAAACCAATTACGAGAAGGTCAGGCTTTGGTAGCTCTCGATCGACAGTGGCACGTATGGTGTTTAAAATGTCACAGCTGTGACACCGTCCTTCATGGAGAGTATATGGGAAAGTGAGTGAAAACATTTAACATGGATTAATATTTCCAATCTTTTACAATATTGCGTTAAATATTTTATTATTGGGAAAGTAATATCGGATTCGTGAGTGAAAAATATTAAAGCGAATTGTTATGTATCGATATCGATGTAATCAGTATTGAGATCATTTTTCTAAAATTTATATTGTAAATTTCGTAAATGGTAACAGAAATGCAAGAATTGCTTTGTGTGGATTAATTTTTAAAAATTCAGGCGAAAGTAGAATATTTTGTAGATTTAACGCGCGTAATGTTCCATTTATTTAAAATTAAGTTACTTTTATATTTAATGCGCTAGACGAAAAAGAAATCCGAGAAAGTATGGCCTAGAAAATAACTCGAGAAACGTTGAAATTTAGCTGATTTTTAGTTGATAGTTAGAGCAAACCGTCGGGGATTTGTCTAGATTAGAATCGGAGAAAGTTAGGACTCATTAGACCCAACTATTAGCGCTTATCTAAACTGTCTAACAAACACGCTTCTTTGAACGAACGAAATTCCTCGACTTTGATCGGCAGAGACGGGGTGCCTTATTGCGAGAAGGATTACCAGAAGTTGTTCGGCGTGAAATGCGCCTATTGCAATCGTTACATCAGCGGAAAGGTGCTGCAGGCAGGTGACAATCATCATTTTCACCCGACTTGTGCCCGTTGCACCAAGTGTGGCGATCCTTTCGGCGATGGAGAGGAGATGTACTTGCAGGGCGCTGCCATTTGGCATCCCCGCTGTGGCCCGGGCCCTAGCGGACCCAATGGTATCGTGAACGGCCACGGAGAAGCTCACACGCCACAGCATCGAGAATCGGAACGGATTTCCAGCAGCGCATCGGAGATGCAGGTAAGATAGCGGGGATCGGAGGAAAGTCGGAAGTTCAATTAAGGTCATCGACTGTCCGACTACTTCCGTCGATGTTACGATCACTTTCCGTCGATCGATGAGCAGTCAAATAGGATTCGAATCTTCTAATCGCGATTTCTTTTTTGTTTTTTATGATTCGTTACCGCGAATTTTTGAATCGGAACTGGCCAACTGTATATTATATTTAGTTTTTGTAAAATATTGTATCATACGTGTACAATTCGTCTGTGTACAGATCACTGCATTTGTTTCATCGTTTTATTTTTGTGATTATTCATAGCTATTTTAGTATTCATTTTTTTCCCCCCTGTAATCACGATAGTCATGGATCATTAAATACGTCGCAGAGGGAAAGGTGTCATTAATATTTTCCATGGAATACGGACGTGTAATATCTAATATCATCCGTTTATGTATTCGACAACGCGTGATTAATTGCTTCAAATAACATTCATCTCGAACATCGACATTCGTAATTAACGCGTGCACGTCGCTGTCCACGTCCGCCAATTGCATTTTTCCGTTCAATTGCATCGTACACCGTTGATCGACCTAAATCGTGTCCGTGCGCATACTTGAATTTTGAAGTTTGCCATTCGATCGTAAAAAAAAAGGCGGCAGGGGGAAATAAAAAGAGAAACAAGGGGGGAAAAATAACCAAGAGGAAATATATTGCTCTCGAGCCAGCTCTGGCTCGCGAAATACGAAGTTCAGCTTGCATCGTGCTTATATTTGGACTGTTGTACGACACGTACTTTCATGTGAAACGTTTTTTGCTGCTCGGTTCATTTTTGTGTTCGTTGTTGTTATACAGAGCAATTTAGAGTAGACCAATTTAGAGCCTAAAGTGTACTTACTCTTTTTTTTTTTTTTTTTTTTCTCTCTTTTTTTATTCGTAATTAGCTTTGTGTATAGCTTCATTCCCATTGTATTCAACGATACACTATGTGGCTTTTAATGCATATGTTCCTTAACATGTCGTATCTTTATAGCACGCTTCGATGCCCAAAATTTTATATACATATATTATACATATACATATTTATATATATTTATATATACGTATATATTTTTAACGATTTATCATTTATGATTTGATCTTCTTTATTATTTTTTTATTTTTATTGTTGCTTTCTTAATCGTTGTTTATCTTTTTTTTTTTTCGCACGATCATTGTGTATAGTTTTCATTGCGGTCACGCACGCCAAGCCTGAACGGATCACTCTGCAGCCCTTACAGCAGCCTCAGTCGCAAGGTATGCCATGTATCTCCTAGCACAGCCATTCTCTCAAGAGATACCTTTAATTATTTATGAAATATTTTGAAATATTTACGATCCGTACTCCTGATTTCATTTTGTAACAACTAGCTTCGAAAATTTAATATATATTTCGAAATTTGTACATCGTTGATGAACGATGTTGCCTTATAAATTTTCGATTATTCTTCTATTTACTTTGCATTTCTACGGGTAGTGGAAATATTTATATATATTTATATATAAAAAAAAAGTGAGAAGATATTATTGAAATTTAAATTTAATAGTAAATAGAAATTCAGATATAGATATATACACTTTTCTTGATTATTTAAAAATAATTTTGAATTAAAAATGCCCTAAAAGATAAGATGATTACGAGTATAACGACTTTTTAATAACTATTATCGATGATAAATTTCATCATCTAAGATGACTCACTATACTAATTTATTCTCAAATATTTAACGAAGCTAGTTTTCGCGATTACGAAAGATTTTTCAATGACATCTCGAAACAGTGGATTTCTCTTGAGAGAAAATCAAAGCGCGTTGAGTTTTTATTATTCCTTTGCCGAGTAAATTTAGCTGTATGAGAGACGCTTTTAAGATTGATCGAAAAAGAAACAGCATGAGTTTAGCCGTGATAATATACGTTAATTGCCCCAGTATTATCCCGCGCGAACTGGAAGTCCCGGATTGATATTGCGAGAATACGGACGTGGTCCATCCGAAGATGTGTCTAGGATTTACACTTACTCGTATTTGACCGAAACGCCGACCCAAGGATACTTGAGACGTCCGATACAGCCGTACGACAAACCTCCGACTAGCCCACACTTTCATAGACCTAGCTGTAAGTGGTATTCATCTTTATTTCTCTCGAGATCGAAAGAATTTTGATAAAAAATTAAATCGATCGAATCAATTCTGTAGAGTTGTACAGAATTAAATATTAAAATATTATTAAATATTAAAACGGAACGGTGGATCGTACGTGATATACGTGTCGCTAAATCATGCGATGATTTTATTTTAGCGTCACGTTCGATAAGAAGCAGCGGCGGACGCAGCAGCCGATCTGGAATGCGTGCTCTGGTCGATGCTCTCAGCGAGACCAGACCAAAGTCACCGGCCAGTCAAGTAGATAATGACGAGCCAATAGAGCTGGCGCATTATCCGGACGCCATGAAACCTCCTCCTGGAACCAAACCGCCGATCGAGAGAGATGATTTTCCCGCTCCACCTTATCCTTATACAGATCCTGAAAGACGTAGACGATGGTCCGACACTTATAAGGTAACACGACGAATTGCGATTTATTTTTAAGTTCTCTACGCGTTCGATCTAATGAATCGATATTCGATTCAGGGAGTACCTGCATCCGACGACGAGGACGAAGTGGATAACAAAACTTATATAAAGGAGGTGGAGGAGAAGTTGAAGAAGGAACAGGACGAGCTAAGCAAAATCGATACTGGAATAGCGAAAGTGTTTTTGCAAGATCGTGAAAAGGATCGAGAGAATTTGAGACACAGAGCCGCGAACGTTGATCCTAGAAATGCGTCGAGAACGCCATCAGCTGCCAGAGAACCGACTTATAGACTGCGATACGAGAGTCCAGTTGGCGCTTGTGAGTTATCATGATTCATTCTTTAATCATTCCTATTTGACGATAAGTGTATTCAAATTGTATAAATTTAATTTTCGCGTAGCGCCTTCGAGGAACATAGATCACGCCAGACCGTGGGAGGACGATGATGGTTTCAGTTATAGATCTAGCGTAGGACCTAGTTACAACGGTAAGTTCCCTTTAAATGTGTAACCAATCTAGTCGTCACTTTATATTTATATATATATATACATATATATATATATATTTCATGATCGTTTCATTAACATTAAGTGATAATCATCTCATACATGTCCACACGTTCGCACATAACACTAACATTTACCACTCTATCGTTTATTGTAACATCGGCTCGTTAAATTTCGAGACGATAGTAGGGGTGGGGGTAACGAAAAAATCCCTTTCATATTACGAAAAGAAAAAAAAAAGAAAGAAAGAAAGAAATATATAAAATAAAAAAAAAAAATCTCCTTTATCGTGGAACGGAACGTTGCAACGTACGAATCTTGCAGTGGGAAGGGGTGATGATGCTCGATTAACGAACGATAACACACTGTGCGTGTAAACTCGAGCAGGAGTTTATAAGTTAAGTGGCATAGCACCAAATACCACAGCATACACTGGGCGTCCATTAACGTGACAGGTGATGTATTTATTCCGCTTCTGCATGTGGTCGGCAATATTACCTTCGATGTGCTTGCCTCTTCTTATCTTTCTCGATTATTTCTTTAATACGCCAAAATACGAGTAACAGAAATAGCGTGCGTGGAAAGTTCATCCTTTTCAAGTAGCGTAATATCGATTTCCATTATTTCGTGCGTGATTATTCATCAATATGTTTATACATACGATTCATTACTTAGATAATATTTTTGCTACTTCCTTTCTTTCTCCCTTTCTCGCATGGTAATATTATCTATTGTAAATTTCACTCTTGCCAACCTCATTCATTCATACACGAACACATATCGCTCCAAACTTCATTCTCTCTCATACTTTTATGGAATGTTTTTTTTTTTATTTTATTTTACTTTAATTTTTTTTTATTTTTTATTTTTTTTAATTACTACAATATTGGAAGATAATCGCGATACATACGCGCTCGAAAATATATTATATATTATCAATATGTATATTTCGTGCTGTATATATTCTTAACGTGTACAAATTTTCATTTCGCCGCATGACAGTTGTATATCTTCAGCACTGCATAAACTTTTTATATTGCTTTGCGTATAAAAGGAAAAGGAAGATTGTTATTATATATAATATTATATACGTATATATATATATCTGGTAGACTGACATATTTTCGTGGTATATTTTGGCTTGATTGAACGCATATCTTCCAATGTTGGAAACATTCAAAGAAAGTCGATACGATTTACCGCTATCTACGTTAACCAACACTGCTACCTGTATCATCGTGTCTCTATTTGTGTTTTTGTGTTTGTGTTGTGTTTGCGTGGGCGGCAGTTGGGAGGTCATCGGCACGTTCCCCGGCTCCCAGAAACTATCCACCCCTTGGTACTCAACGCGCCTTCACTCTTCCAAACGCCGCTAGGCACTATCATTCGGTGAGTCCGAGAACTTTCCAATTCACCTACCGTTGATCTCAAGTCAAGTTCAAAATTAGCGTAAAAAAAAAAGAAAAAAAAAAAAAAGAAAAAGACAAAGAAAGAGAGGTAGAAAATCTCTTTCTGTTATCCTTACAATGCGGCAGTGTGCTGCGAGCAAATTTCATCGGTCTGAGATTCGTTTTTCAGCGTATTGAAACGGGGGAAAAAAGAACGAGACTTCTCAAGAGCAGTCGTCGCGTAATAAAGATCG
This sequence comes from Apis mellifera, assembly GCF_003254395.2. NCBI lineage: Eukaryota > Metazoa > Arthropoda > Insecta > Hymenoptera > Apidae > Apis > Apis mellifera. The sequence goes on from NC_037638.1 coordinate 20,439,691, forward strand.
AAAAGAAAAACGATTCGTTGACTTGTCTTCACGGGAGGAATGCTTTTTATTCTCTTAAGCTTATTTGGAGAAGCGTACGTTGATCGTATTTTACATATATACACAGGTGTTGGCTTCTTCGTATATACATATTAAATATAATATATTCTATAATTACATATATTATATATATTTACCTTTTTTTCATTGTTACGTATTACCTTGCACAGTATTAAACGAGAAATAAATGCTTGCGCACTTTGAATATCGGATATACGTTCCACCATTTTGCCGTGGGGATGCGTTATAAACAGATCGACAAACGAAAACTCGAACAATGAGGATATTTTTACACGATAGCTTTTAAATTTTCTTTTCTTTTTTTTATTCCTCTTCTCTTTTATCTTTCACGATCTTTTCTTTCTTTCTTTACAAGAAAAAAGAGAAAAGATTGTCAAAGATAAATCTGAATTCTCGTGTTCGTGAAGTGAAGATAAAACGTACGTAAAAAAAAAAGAAGAAGAAGAAGAGGATAAAATGAAATCTCTCGATGATTCGAATTTTGTATCACGAGTGGAATCAAAACTCCGTAATTATTTTATGCACAGAATGTGTGTTCTTTTTTCTTGTATTTTTTTGTACTTGGCGAACGTTGGGCATTCGTATGGGAATGAAAGATTTCCACTATTCCCGTTTACACTAATCAGTAATACTGTCGATTGACTGATTTGAAACCAGTTGTGAGCTCCCTTCGGCACATCCCGAAGCCAGGGTACGGTCTGGCACCGCGAAGTCACACCTTCTCCTCGACCGGCGGTTCTGTATCTGCTCTCCCTGTAAGTCTTGCACCGCGTCACAATCGACGACCAAAAAAAAAAAAAAAATTTTCTTGCACCGTTGTTGCTGATTTTTACAAATATAAAGTACAAAGAAAAAAAAAGAGAATGAATGAAAAAAATATATATGTTGTAGAGATAATGATACACGTTTTAATTATCGTTCTTTTATCCGTTGATTAATCACGAATGTCCATGTTTCGGTTGTTTCTAAGATTTACGCTTTTTTGTCGTCTAGGGTGATTATTCGTTCAGTGGGATGGGAGACAAGACGCACAGCACTGATTTCTCATCTGGCAAATCAGATAGTGAGTAACCCAGAAAGGAAAACTGATCACACATAACATACACACATATGGTTACCTTGCAATTACATTTCATTCGTGCAGTATATCGAATTTTTTGTATATGCTTCTTTTTTTCTTTCTTTTTTTTTTTTTTTAATTTTTATTTTTTATTTTTTATTTTTATTTTCGAATCCACGAGTAGGAAACACTCGTGAAAATATATATATTTCGTTCTCTATTATTCTATTAATCCAATATCTGAGCATGCTTTACTAATGCATCTTTGCTCTATCATTTACTGTCACTTCTTCTATCTTTCTCTCTTTTTTTTTGTATCTTGGTTTAATTACACGACGCCTAAGTATCATACGATTCTAGCGGTACTATTCCATATATTAGATTTAAAATTGCATAATAAAACTTGTTTGAATCTATTAACCAGATGAGTTTATAGTGTGCCCAAGTGACAGTACCTATTCGCCAGTAACGTGACTTTATGACACGATAAGTCTTTGATCATTCACAGCTGGTACATATCGTGTAGCTTAGAAAATGAAATTCAGGTCATATGTGTAATATAATCATCGATATAATCATTTGCTTATACAGTAATTCGATCGGATCAATCGTATTCCCGATCGTTGGAAGTGCAAGTGCCAACTTCGTTGATCCGTTCGCTCGACGATAGATTTTATATTTAATCCGATCGTTTGTTTTTCTCCGTCGACACGGAATACGATCGAATCGATCGATGATGGAAAGATTGTAATTTAACATATCGAAATGGTTTGTGCAATATGGTTTGACATGGTTTTCTTTCCCATTTTTTTCCCCCAATTTTAGTATCGACAGGAAGCATCACGGATGTGGATCGACGGGCATTGGTATGTACCACAGCCCCATACTACTCCCGGCGAATTAGCATGGTTTGTAGCTTGTTTTGCATATGAATTATTTAACAGCATATTATCATTGACGCGCGTTTACATCATAAAATTAGAGATTTGCGCGATTTCTTGAGATACGGAGAATTTTCGTAGAAGCGAGAGAACGAGTGCCGGCTGAAATCGTTCAACTTAGTAGATCGGATTTAGACGTATTTTGTATATAACGAGATTTTGCCGGTTTGTTTATATTTGTATAATATAACGTTTTTTCATGTACAAAATTGTATATTGATTTACGCATGCACGTGCTGTATATTTGCTACGATATACATATATATATATTTTTTTTTTAACGAATTCTTTTTTTTCTTTTTTGCATCTTTTTGTACAATTTTTTTTTTTCTTACCATGGCATATTTGAAGATTGCATATTTGATTTTGCGAGAAAAATTGGATACGATCGCGAGAATTCGATCGATCGTTTGCTATGTCTTGAATATATGTATACACCGAAAGATTAATCGGCTTTTCTCCTTTTATTTTAGATCGATAGATTTATTTATTTACGCTTGTTATTACTTTTATTTGTACGTTACGATAACACGATGTGAGTTTCGCGTACGAAATGTTAGAGCGTCGAAAAATTAATTAAAAATCTCGAATAACGCTAACGAGATTGACGTGTATTTGCGGTGTTCTCATGACTTGACTGCATATTTTGCATCCGTGGCATAATCAGTGCATACGAGACGGGAAACGGAACTATATGCCTAAACTGAAATTAACGTGCATGAGATTGTATCGTGTGCGATGCGTGTATCGATCGCTTTGTTCTCTTTTCTGTCGGTTAAGAAAAATTTGAAGAAGAAAGAAAGTGTAATGTAACTGTTGCATCGAATCATAAAATTCATTAATTAAAGTGCACGAACAATTCCCAATCGAAGAGCAACGAGTCGGAAAATTAATCCGTAAAAAATGCCAGTTCCTATCACTCGTTTCAGTCTAGCTCTATGGTTCTGTCTCGTGTTAAGCTCTGTCGAATCTTTCATTAACAAATGCGGTGTTATGTCGATTTTTTTTTGTTGCTACAATATACAGTATATATATACATACATATATATACGTGTATTGATTCTTGTTACGGACAACAATCGATCCGTTGCAAGATGAAAGATTCTCGCATCAATTTCTTTTCTCCATTATAACGAATTCACTTTGAAAATTAATACATAAAAAATGATGCGAGAAACTTTCGAACGGCTGCATCGCTATTAACGCTCATCACACGTTAGAATGGATCGTTTTACAATGGAATATAATTAACGATTGAATGATTGTTCAGAATGATGGTGGAATGCTGCCATCATCTACCACGTATACAGGTGGCCTAGGTTCGGTAGTTGGAAGTCACGGGGGCCATCACGTGAGGAGATCACTGCCAGACATGGGGACAGCACCGTCCGAACCGCCGAAACTCTATCCTTATCATTTACTTGTCATCACAAACTACAGGCTGCCCGCTGACGTGGATCGTTGCAACCTCGAAGTGAGTTATCGAGAAATATCGTTTGCATAATTTAATAAAGGGGATGATGTTTTGTCATCAACGAATGTGAATATTATTAATCGTTATTATTTTTTTTTCCAGAGACATCTTTCCGACGCGGAGTTTGAGGCAGTACTTCAGTGTACTCGTGCCGAGTTCTACAGATTGCCGCAATGGCGTCGTAACGAAATCAAAAGACGTGCCCGGCTGTTTTAACTGGCAGCTATCACGCTACGTGTTCTACTTATTACCTTCATCGTGTCACGACTGTGTTACCCTGCTATAGAGTGTACATTCCTTCGGCGTGGTAGGTGTATCATGAGAGAAAAAGAGAACACGTGTTCGGGGAACCAACGATTCGTACCGGTTTTTTCGATCGCGAACATCGACGATATCAAAGCGTTGTCATCGTTGCGAATGCAAAATGAAAATCGAGGCAATCTCGACCTCTCGTCATTTCGTACACGTTCACACACGTTCAGACACGTATAAATGCATACACACATGTTTAAACACGTTATAAACACACGTTCGCACGATGACGCAAATACTATAATACATATACATAAAGGAGCACTACCATTTGACGTCAATTTTATTCTCTCAGCAACGAATCCACAGGCAGCTTGATTTTTGATCGTTCACAAACTATTTCATCGTATCCTGTGTTTTCGGTGCTTCTTTCGGGAGAATCTATATGTTGTTCATAAGGAAACGAAAGGAAGATACGTTCAACCGTTTCTGTGATTGACAGAAAAGACCTGCTAACTTGGTCGAAGATGAAAACTTGAGAATTGAAGAAAAAGGGTTGACGAAACGTTTATGATCCGACGTTGTTAACGAAAGGAAATATGTATTGTATGTATATCAACTATTAACAGTGATGGTTTCATGGGGAATTCAAATTTCAAACAGAAAATTGTTATCCTGTATTTAACATGTACACTTTCTATGACTATAATTTTCACGAAAAGTGGAAATAGTAGATGGATAATAATAATTTTAGAGAAATAGCTGAAAGTAAAGGTGGTCAGGATCGTCTAAAATTTTATCATTTAACTGGAACATCATCTTAGAGTTTACCCGTGAACGTCGACGTACGTATAAAATAGCGCGATGGGAAGATGTGCAAGATTCAAAGCGAATAGAAAACGAAAAAAAATGGTAATACTCGTCGATACGCAAACGTTGATGTAAATAAACGAACGATGTAAGAGAAATCTTAGAAAAAATGAAAGAAGCAACGGAAGTACGAGGAAGTATATGCATATATGTACACAAACGTATAATACCATTTTGAAAATTCGCTTGAATCACGGAACACACTTACTATTTGCAAAAAAACTATAACATAAACGCGCTACTATTATAGAAGTTATCATTATCATTATTATTATTATTATTATTATTATTAATTTTTAATTATTATTATTATTATCATCATCATCATTATTATTATATTTTATTATAAGCAATATGAAATTTAAAATATAATTAGATCCAGCTTGTCGAATATCGTAATTACCAACATATTTAAATATTATCATCAACGAGTTTGCTCTTTCTATTTTAATTGGATATACGAGAGATATATTTATTGACAAACAATATTACACAAATTTTCCTCAACTCGAATTCTTTTATATATATGGATCAAACTCGAAAAATTGAATTTCGCAATGCTGACGATTAAAAATATGTAAAACACGAATATCTATCAATATTTATTTGGATAAAGAAGTTTATTATCGAAAAAAAAAAAAAAAAAGAAAAAACAACAGTTACCAGAGCCAATTATTCTTGTGCGAGCGAATATGTCGGACGACAAGCTGCAAAAAGAGGAATATGTTACAATAGAATTGTTAAATTTCCAACAGGATGCAATTATTTGTATGGTTTTTGTGAAGCATAACTTTTATAAAAATAATTTGCAACGTAAAAGAAAAGAAAAGATGCGATATGTTTTTCCTATGTTAAAAAAGATCCACGCGGGAGTGTGCATATTTTAAACGAATCGAAAATCACGTTTTACTCTATATCTCGCCTTCTATTCAAAATTATATGTGTCTATATGTAAATGTCGGCAGACATTTCTAGACAAGGAGTTAGGCGCTTTCTCTGACATGAGAGAACAACGTCTTTGACAAAATACGTATTGCAATTACTACGTTCGTGCAATTTCCTGGAGTGTTTCTCGTGGCTTCGTTACGAAGAAGTGGGAAACGTACTTCATGATCTTGTGCAATATAATAATGCGAGCTCGTGAGACGAAGAGAAAGAAAAAAAAATTAAGAGAAAGAAAAGTAACCATGCACATCACGTGAAAGAATTATTATTTGTGCCGAGGAAACGAGAAGGGAACAGATCTTTCTTCTTTCATTCGCGCGATATCGTTTCTTGTTTCCTCGTGGTCCGCTTTTGTACACGTAATCAGAATCAATAAACTGCAATATTTATCTTTCATTTGCAGTATTTTACCAATAGATGTTGAATCGTTCGGAGGTAATTTTTTGAAAATTTTACGAATTACTTGGTCTTTGGGTTACTTTTTACTTTTAAGTCATTCTCGTCTTATGCTCTTTCTTTTTCATTGCGTTTTAATATTTAATATTTCCTATTTTGTGTTTCCATCTCTTGATTTCTTTCTTTTTCTTTTCTGCATATTGTGTTTTCTTTTTCTTTTCTTTTCTTTTTTTTTTTTTTTTATTTTTACTCGAATAAAAAGAGTCATACGTTTATAAGTTTTAATTTACGACAATGAATGATAAAGTGATTCTTACCGTGACCGCTGTCAGATCATGGTGCATCATTGTCCTTTACACCGTGCAATGCGAACCAATGTACGTTTCTGTTGTATAGAGCACATTGCTTCCGCTAGTCCCTGAGGTTAAATAAACGCAAGATGCAAAGAAAGGAGCTGATTCACGCGTCTCTTCACATTCTTATCGAAGCGATTTACAGACGCGATTGAATCTTTGCTCGGATCAGTTGCGTTCTTTTCACGTTCTCATCGTTGTCGAAGTGATACATTGCGATACATATATAGTTATCGATCGGTCATTGTACAAGATTTTCTTTTAACTGTTTTTCTCAAAAATATTATTTTTACTTTTTATTAAAAACAGAATGGAAAATTATAATGTATCGTATATAAACATCGTTCGCACTTTGGTTCCTAGTAAATTCTTCGCCTTGCATAATACATTTCTATCGATCATGTTTCTTATTACTATCTCGTGAAATAAATAAACCATTTGTCCCAGCGTTGCCTTTCGCAATCTGGTTTTATTTTATTACCCATCATCTTGTATTATTATTTCAGAAGTAAATTTAGGAGCTGTTCAACTTCTCCCGAAGAATAACGAAACCTTCTAGAATACAAGATAACGGCTCATACTCGTCTAAAGCAAGTTCTGCCCGTTCTCCAGAAGAAAGCAACGTTGGCGTTGTGTGCACGTATCCAGCAGAGATGGATTTAGGATTGCCAGCTTTGCCCACGATGTCCACAGCTTGTCCAACCCTTACGGACACCGGTAGAGTCTGATCAAAATATTATTTTCATCCATTTTAAATGTTCAATATCCATCAATTACATATTCACATTGTTTTCCGATTCCTGCAAGAAAAATTGCAAATACATACTTGCAAATTTTCATCCAAAGTGACCAACCATCTGGGTTCCATTGCAAGCGCCAGACAGTACATCAAGTAATGAGATTTCGCCAGGATCAGATTCTGACAATCGAGAAAAGCCACCAAAACTACCAGTAATCCAGCTAAGGCTGCTCTATCCAATATTTTGGAGCCATACCGTAACGGAGATATGGATAAAGTACCCTAACAAAGAATTTCAACAAATTGAATCGTCAAGAGTGTTAGGATCAAATTTTCATATATATATATATTTTTTTTTTTTTTTTTTTTTTTTTTTTTTTTTTGCTTTACTTTGCCAAGATGAACTAAGCCTTGGGAAATTCGAACGAGGAATAGATGTAAGGGATTTTTCGCATGGTAGCAGGCCAATTGTCTCAACATGGTGGCAAGTCGGGCATTATTTGTTCCTGCACCGACGAGACCGAGAGCAAAGATTGCACTGTTGGCTACCTCGGAGTCATTGTCGTGGCTGTATTTGTTTAGGACGTCGAGAACTGCCAAGTCTGGATTTGACAAAGAAGATAGCCCTAGGGCCAGTGGCATTGCTCGTCTTGCGTATATAGAACCGTATCTTCCAATCTGAGAAATAATCCCTTATAAAAACAGATTGATCATATATTGACACTTTTGAATCAAGTTTGATCAAAGATTTTTCTTATCACCTGGCCGAATATCCTCGAATTCTCTTTTCCCTCTCCCAGCCCAACAGCAGCGACACCCAAAGTAGCTATGGCCTGCGACGAGCCGATTTCTCTGAAGGATATACATGGAAAATTATGAAAAGGTCATGAATATAATAAAAGTATAAATAAAAGTGCGAAAAAAGTACTTTGATCCCCCGTGTTGTTTCTCTTCTAACTTCTCTTTGGCTTTTTTCTCAGAAAATTCGATAACTCGATGGCGTTGATCGCAACAACTGCTCACAGGACTGCTAGCCGGCGTAGCGGGAATACTTTCACCATCCACCGGCTCCGAACATATTCGTAACAATTCCTGAACAATCAATACATCCCCTGTCCCAGCGTATGCACACACCTGAGGTCAATCAATATCTTTTAACCTTGATGATTTTTCATTTTTATATTTATATTTAATTTATATTTAAGAATGTATAATATCTTATAATAAAGTTGACATTATATATTGCCTGTAGCATAGTCTGCGCAGCAAGTTTGTAAGGATCTGGTAAGACTTCAAGTGCGGCCGAAGAAGCCTCTATGACATCGCGACAACCCATGTAAACCATTCCCAGTGCCAGTGACAGAAATCTGTATAAAAAATGAATTGGAAACAATTTTTCTTCGCCGTCGTTTTAAACTAAAGATAAATGTATTTCTTTTTAACCTAGAATGGGTACTAGATAACTTTTGAGGAGTAAATTCTAATAGTTTCTGTAGAAGGGTCGAAGAAGCTTCGGCATCGGCAGAACCAACGTTTATCAATCCTATCGCAATTGCTCCCAAAGACATAACTTCCATGCTACCTAAAAATTGCTCATCACAGATTGCTTGGAAAGATTCTTTCTTTAGCTATCCATTAACGTACTTCCATTGTCCACCAGAACTCCCGTTAGAAGCTCCGTAACATCAGATCTTTGTGAACCAGCATAAGCCAAACCTAGACCCAAAGTGGCCCCAATTCTCAACGTGGCGTTTTCAGAGGACACGTAATCGCTGAGAAGTGCCAGCGCTGGATCGCATTCATTGCGAATGCCACAATTAACCAATCCTATAGCAAGTAAAGCACCTGCTTTGATGTTGTAATCGTTCGTATAAAGATATCTGCGAGGAAAAATCATATCTCAGCTCTTGAACATTTGTTCGTAAATTATAATTTCATTACGATAAAAGATGCGATTCACTTGTCGATAGGTACCAGTCCACCATCTACGTCCCACATATGTATCAGTCCCAAGGAAGCGGTTGCAGAAAGCATTCCGTGTTCCTATCGAACAATTTACTTTAGCTTTGAATCGTTTAAATTTCTTCTTTTGGAAAAATCTCGTTATAAATATGTTGTAAAAACCTTATTTTTATAAACCCAACATTCTGAAGTGTTGTCCATCAGTTTATCTTGGCCGAAACCGGCATGAACGAAACCGGAAACGAACGTGGCTGCTAGATTGGCTCTGGCTGAATCGTGTTCCGCGCGTCTCAGGGTATTGGTTTCTAACCAGGTTTTGTAAATGTCGTCCGGGTGTTTAGGTTCTAAAATATCGAGTTCCCTTGCGAGTAAATGGAAATGATTGTTTACGTGGCTATTGCTCAAAATTGCTTCGATATCCTTTGCATCGTCTCCTTGATAATCCTTTTTCAACGGGGTCTCCTAATGATGAATAAATTATATGATCGAAATGTTGGATTTTGAATAATTCACACGAGATGTGAGAAATTACCCTTTGTCTAACGAGTATGAATGCCAATTGTTTTCGCATTAAAGTATCAGGGCAAGTGACGAGACATTTGTGTACAAGATCTGAATCTCCCAGTTGAAGGGCTACTAACATTGCTTTGCAATATTCTTTGAATCGTAAGTAATGATCAACTACGACTTGCAATATTTGTCTTCTTTCGGTATCCTCGCTGATAATTAAATAATATAAAAAGTAAATGAGATAAAATTTCATAAATTTTAATAATTACGTTATACGAGAAAATTGACCTGTAGGCCGCACAACTCTCTAAATATCGACAAACTCTTTCAAAATTCGTGATATCCAAAGATTCGTTTAAAAAATTCAATTGATCGATCTCTAAACATAGATCGCATCCAGGTATTTCGGCGTTATGCTTCATGTCGAATTTTATGATACCTTTTACTAAAGGAGCAAGCTCTGTTCTGTCGTAAATAAATAAAAAGAAAATAAAAAGTACATAAGAAATTTGTCGGTGAGAGGAACCATTTCTTAAGATCTAAAATACCTTATACGATTCTCTTCTTTTACAGGAGAATTTGTCCATTCATCTACGATTTCACCTTCGAGTTGTCTTATGTACTCATGACCCCATTCGCCAGGTTTCGTTACCTCACCTTGGATGCAATATCGAAGGCACTCTTTGGATCCTGGCAGTGCCCCTGCCATCGATAATACGCTCAACACTTCCGCAAATTGATGTCTCACTTTGTCGTTTTGAATATTTTCATAAGCATTTTTCATATCGTTATACGTCTTCTTTAAATATTTGAGCGGTTTTGGTACCGAAGTCATCGAGGTAGTCGAGGTTTGCATTAATAATCGAAGTTGACTTAGAGCTATCAACATTGCATCTTCGTCCTTTCCCTCAAATTATAATTGACACGTCATTGAATGCTCGGGTTAGATCATGATTCATAATAATTATTAAATTAAAAAAATAAATCGTATATTAATTCTTATTTACTAGTAATACATCGGCCAGTTGAAATAGTTCTTCTTGCAGTCGCGTGTCTTCTTCGTCCTGATAAACATTTTATCGATTTAAAAAATAAAATGAATTCAAAATTAGAACATTATATGATTACCATTTCAGATTCTTTTTGTTGACCGATTTTAGCCATCTTTTTTTAGCGTTTTTTGCAGAAATTCAAATTTTTAACAACTATTTTTAACGTAGAATTAGATTATTATTATTTATTTACGAAATTCGTGAATATAGTTGATAACACGTTTTCGATTCAACATACGTATTCGATTCTCTTTTTTTTTTCGCTTGTCAAATATATATATATATATATATATATATATATACACACATAAATACATAGATAATCACGAATTTCAGTCGTCATATCTGACACACGTTAATATTAATGTTATTATTAAAACGTTATACAGATGGAATAAAGGTTTTGCCGATTAATTCGTGTGTAATATTTTAAAATTATAATTTATTTAGCCGTAACAAAAGTATTTATCATAATTACACTACACATGTAATGCGTTTTAATACATATACATATAGAGTTTTATATATATATATATATACAATTGCATCGAATGATGATCAAGATGAAAAAAAAATATATATATGTATATATAACATGTTATACATATTATCATATTTATATATTTAAAGTATCGTCAATTAGAAATTTCCAAACTTGATTTCCTTTGTACCCTGCTTAAATTTAAACGTTATCACATTCTCTCATTGCTTTGTATACAACATTCTTCTCGTGGTCATCATACATTATTTTAAAAATCTACCTCGCTGACAATCGCGTGGAAAATCGTGATCGTTTCGTCTATCTAATTGTGCATTACGTCAAAGGCCTCTCGAACAATGCGCGATAATATTTAACTTATTTTATCCTCTGAAAAGAACGGTACAATTTCCTTCGAGAAAAGAAAAAAAAAGAAGAAGATAATAATACGTTCTCTGAGTACTTCTCTTGCCGATCTTGTCAGTCGGAAGTGGAAATTTCATACACCGGGTAATTCGAACGCAATTTGACCATAATTCTTTTTTTTCTTCTTCTTTTATATGTATATGCATATTATTTTTTTTTAATTTATCTTTTTTTTTTTTTTTTTTTACGCGCGTACAATCGTTTTGTCTTAAGCATATCTTAGGGAAAAGTCTTATTGCTCTTAGAAATAGAGGAACATATTAGGAATGATTCTACGATATCTAAATAGCTCCGTTTTCACGAACGAAAAATATAGGCGGAAGTCAACGTTGCTTACAGATTTGCGCGAAGAAGAATTATTCATTTCTATCTACGATTTAATATTTATCAACAAATTTATCGTAGAGGATATGTTTCGTTCAATTTTAACAATTTTTATAATTTATTAAAATTTGATTGAGGCACTCGAGTTTTTATCACGATAAATATGCAAACGACGACCGATTATTATTTATTATTATTATACACGATCAGCATATTCCTTTTCTTCTGCGTCGTCCTTTCGCATATTTTAATAAATAACTATGTTTCGTTCGCGCGGATACCTTGTCCATACTAGAGATCACATTAATAGCTATTAATATTTCTTCCTTTTCATTTTTTATACACGTATCGTGTTAGCCGTAATCAATTTTCTTCGCATCTGTGAGAATTCAACTCAATTCAAATTCATCGATGTTCATGTTTCGTCTATCTTCTAGGATATGTTAACACGTTGATTACCTATATCATCGTAATTATCATGCCAATTAAATATATTTTACTACGAGTATACTCGTAATTGGTAGTCAACGTGTTAACGTGTTACGGCGATCGTGTTACTACAGTACATTTGGCACATTCTCTCTAAGGCTATCGCGTAAATGCAAACGAAATACAATTGTCGTTAGTAATAATTAAGGGGAAAGAAAAAAAAAAAAAAAGAAAATGTTGCACACATACGCGTGTCGCGCGAAAAAGTATTACTTCAAAGGAAATTTATATTCTTCATCGTTTTCTAGTCGTAAAAAATAATCCGATACGATCTATGATAAATTAGGATGGAAATAAGTACAATCGTTGGTGGTTCGTTTAAATAAGAAATGAAACGGACACGCGTGATTAAAGTAGAATCGATTTGTTCTCTCTATCGATGAAATTCGCGGTTTACGGTTAACATTAATGAACATTATGCTTAAGAAAGTGACGTTTAAACCTAACATGACGAATTCTCGCGAAATAGCTCGAAAGGAAAGCTCGTTGAAGAAAGAAGTGAAATACTTAAAAAGAATAATCTCTACGCTATTAGAGAAAAGAAACAAAGAAATAAAATAAAGTGTGTATATCGATAATTAAAACGCGCCATCGATTTCGCTCGATCCCCGATTTTTCACGGATGACAAAATCATGTCATGTTTCGAGCGAATCGCGGAATACTATAATTTCAAGAAATTACAGCGTTGCGGAGACTCGCGTCTTCTTGTTTCTTGGCCATGAGAATTATGCATTTTTCTTAAAAGAAAAAGATAAGAAAGATACGAAGTAATAATTCCAAAAAGCTTCCGCATATTTTCCATAGAATCGTTGTAATTATATATCTATCTACTTGTAATTATTATAAAACGAAGATAAAAACGGCAAAAAACAAAATGGGACGCGAATCTTTGCGAATCTTGAAACAATCGCAAGCAAAATTGAAATGTGCTCTATTTTCGATGTCGATCAAACTAACTCTAACTTGTCTCTAATTAATCTCCCTAAATCGTCCCTAAACGCGATTAACGCATCTCGATCACAGAAAGATCTTCACATCAATAGTTTGATGTTTTTAATTTGAAAAATTCCAATTGCGATTTTTTTCTTCCTTTTTTTCTTTCTTTTTTTTTTTTTTTTTTTTCTCTCTTAGACTGTATGTCTAAGAAAATGTCTAACATGTGCACCGCTCGTCTCGGATAAAAATCGTGTTCGTAGAATTTCCGCGTGCAAATTGCTCATTCTAGAATTGTATAATTTTCTGTCAAGATCGAAGAACAATGATTTAAAACCTTCTTTTTTTTTGCAATTTTTCTCACGATTCTTTCGCAAATAGACGGGATTCACCGACGATCGAATCGGAATATACATGGTGCGATTGTTTCATGATCGGTGCAATGGAACTCAAATATACATATATTATACATATCTAATACGGCGTTAAATTATTAAATATTATCATACTTGGGATGCGGAGGATCGCTTGTAATCTTACGTAAAAAGGAAACGATACGTACGTACGTTGAACGGCTAAGGTTTGTCAGGAAATAAATACGTTAAGCAAGTTTTGTTAGGCGTACGTGGGGAGAAACGGGACAGACGATAAAATCATCGAGTATCGTTCGATAGTTGTTGCATCTGTTTAACAAAGAGAACGGTGTTTGAAACTTGACTCGATCCCTCAACGACATCCCTCGTGTCTGATTTATACTTATTGCTTGAGACCAGACTATAATAGAATCAAACTAGATACTCGCCCAATTCTGTCGCGTTCCTCTCGTTTGCTTTAAAACAAACGATTAGAAATCGTGTTACATCGAACGCACCTCTTACGTCTTATCACGTACATATACTCGTATACGTAAAAATTCGCGAGCGACGTCGATTCAACTCGTCTCTAACGATAAAAAAAAGAAATACGCGTAGTGTCTAACTCGTCGCACAATCGCACGAGATGAAGAGGATCAATCTGGAATCACGATCCATGGTCTTTGGCAGTATTAAAGACGCGTTTGTGTATATGTAGAACAGGAATAGAAATAGAAATAGGAAGAGGAAGAAAAGGTTCGACGGATGTATATCTGTTTTTACGCGATCAAGAATAAAATCGTCCTCGCAAAACCTGAAATCATAATACTGTTTTCAATGTTTGCTTATGTCGCCAAACTCGGGTATCTCGGAATGATGGATTCCGCTCAACTCGTTCTGGATTTGTTGCAAGCTCTTTCCCTTCGTCTCGGGTAATACCAATATCGTGAATATTACGCTAGCTACGCAAAACACGGCGAACAACCAGAAAAGCGTGTAACTGCCAAATTTGTCTTGCAAGTCGTTGGCGAATTTGGTGATGAAGAAGGAGACCAACCAGCATATAGACACTGTGATCCCGGAAGCCTTTGATTTCACGTTCGATGCGAACATCTCGCCCATCACGGTCCATGGAAGAGGACCCCAGCCTACGCAATACGTCGCGATAAAGATGACCAACGACAGAATAGGCAGAAATCTTATACTCTCCACATCTGCTTTTTGTTCATCCAGGTAAAGGTAGATACCCAATGCGGCCTAAAAATAAAAGAGAAAGAATCGTAGAGATTAGAATCGTAGTTTCTAATAAATAATGGATAAAAGTTTAATTATTCGTTAAAAATAACGCTTGTTGATTGCGTTGGTTTTATATACGTGATTAATAACTCGCCACGAGTTTCTGCAAGTCTATATCGTTATACGGCAATTAACGCGTCTGCGAGGAGCGAAAGAAAAAATATAATCGCGATTGAACGACGCTATCGATCGATCGATGAATTACAAAATTAACGCTACCGGTAATTAACCGCATTCCAAGCATTCTTGGGCACAACTCGTCACCGCTCCCGATCCACTTCGTTTCCTTATTGTTTTTTCCGCCTTCGTTGCCTCCTCGCCGCCTCATCGGCCTCGTCGTTATGAAATTTAGACAACAGCGTCACAACTCGCACGAATCACAACCATCGATCCTTGGTATATGCGATGAGACATTGACATTGACTGCGACCGCATGATCGGTGCAACAATCTACGGATAATTAATCGGCCTCATAATTCCAAACTCGTGAAGTCATCCGACGATTTCCACGTCTTTTCCTGTTTACTGAAATTTTCTTATAAACACGGTTCACGGAGATTACTTCAAGCGAAGAATAAAGAATCGGACTTGGGAAGAATAATTTAGTTGACAGTTTCATTTCGTTGGAATAGGCGGCAATAATTAAACGGTTAAGAGTTAATCGAGCTGCCTACAGTAAAGTAATAGTAAAGTAACAGAAATTGCCTTGTCTCGTAAATAATTCACTCGAGATTTTAAAAAATTTAAGAATCATGGATAATTCATAAGAGAATGCGAACAAGAATTTACATTTGTAAATAATTATATTTGGTAAAAAAAGAAAATTGAAGACTTGTAAAAACTTAAAGGACAAAATTTGAGAAACTTTTTACGAGAAAATTATTTTTTAATTTAAAAAATTGTTAAAGATCGATGGACAGAAAGATGGTTCGTTGGAACAGTGGGCGAGAAAGAGAAAGACGAAGGTCGGGAGCGAACGACCTCGACGCGATTCCGACGCGTGTTCGTGTTGCACCGGTGGAATGCGGTGTGCATCAGGAGTACACGATCGCGAGGTTACATAAATCGATTTGAATAGGCGGTACAAGGCCGCGATCGATTTGTTGCCACTATTTTGCAATACCTGCGAAACGTACGCGATGGACAGTGGATCAAGGCCGCGAAGAAGCGCATTCGGTCCGTTATGCGGCGAGAAATCGTTGCGAGATCTATTGACGAGGTTTATTGACGTCTCTCGATGGCAAATCGAACGTGAAATTGCAATGATTATGATACATACATAGCATAGATACGATCTAGCTGTTCGTATCGACGATAATAAATGAGACGATAATGGAATTTCAACAGAACTGTCAATCCAGCGTGGAAACAATCGAACTTGTCATCGAGATGGAAAATAAATATTGTACGTAGCATCTCTGATGAGAGATCATAGAAGGATAACGGTTTGACACTTGATAATTTTTCGTCTTGAAGAAATACCATCTCTTTTTTTATGATCTTCTTCTTTGAAAGAAAAATATTTGCTTATTTCGAAAATAAAAAAAAAAGAATAAATAAATCTATTTTTTTATCTGTTTATTGAAAGTTACGAGGCCGACTTTCAGTGCAACTTTTAATTCGAGAAATCGATTAAGCATCGGTCTCAAAACGCTTTGAAGGATGGCCTTAAACCTTGCCTCACCCACGCATATGCGGTACTATGCAGTGGTATGCAGTAGTGTGCAAGTCGAATAATTCGCTACAGGTATTTGTGAAATACCTAGAATAATATGAATCACGTAACTCGATCACGTAACTCTTTTCGAAAAATTTTACAATTGACGAAATATATTTTTACGATGATGAAACTCCGTAATGGAAATAGGACAAGAAACGAAACTGTAACCAAGTATTAGCATATTTGTTACAGTTTACAGTTATCAGAAATCGACTACGTTTCTTATACTTGAACGAATTGCTGAATAATTTACCGTCATTATTTGATGTTTCCAAGCGTAAAAAGCGAATTTACAAAATATCGTTTCGACATCGAAGAAAATACAAGATTTCGTTAATTTGATTTTATTTTTACGCGTTTAAATTATTGATACAGCAAGAAATCGAGTCCACGTGTCTCGCCTTCCAGTTCATCGAATAAATCTCGATAGAGTAATTTAAAAAAGCGTAACAAGTTATGTTTCCACGCTGTAGAGAGAAAAAAAATATCTTTGTGTTTTTTAGATATCTACCTTCTCGTAACGAAAGAAGATATTATATAATCGTAATAATGGCGATATCCTACAATATCATTGCGTCGCTTTCGCAACATGTAAATCTAATTAATTAGATAAATGAGAAGGAAATTGGAAGAATCGCTTACCAGGGAGACGATCTCGCCAACGCCGGAGAAAATAAGCAGTATTTTTCTGCCAAGTCTGTCGACGACCAATGGCGTGATTCCGGAAGTAATTACTTGAACTGTACCGACGATTATAGTTGCCACCGAGCTATTTAACGATGATTTTGCAGCTGTGAAGATAGTTCCCATATTAAAGAGGACCACGTTGATACCACTGGCTTGTTGGAAGGCGACGAGAACACACGTAAACACCAAAGCTTTCAAATTTGCTTTCACTTTCCATAAATCCGACAATTTCGCCTCGTTTTTGAACGCCTCGTCGATGGAAGCCTGTACAAATAAATATATTATTATTATTATTATTATATAATAATTGGATCAAAGCGTAGTTTAAGAAAGAAACACATTGGAGAAAATTTAATTCTATTACTAATAATTCATGAAAATAGAATTTTAATCGATATAAAAAATACGATAAAAGTATTTCGATAACACCGATGACCATAAAAATCGTACATAGATCCTTGACTCTTAGCGATCGATGCATATTCAAAACGATTTATAAATGGATCTTAGTTTTATGCTAGATGGAAAACGAAAAGAAAATTGAAAAAATAACGAGCGATCCGTTGAATTTTTAATTAGATTGGCCACGAAAAGCGGAAGATCGCGTGTGTATTTACGCGTGATACTCGAGACGCGGGAACACGTGACGAGTTAGTCACCCGACAACGCGATTCAATAGCGTGTAGAGGCACGTTGGAGGAACGCCGTTACCATTGGCGGATCAAGGAACGACCTTACCCCCGGCCTCGTTCAGCGAACGTGACCCGAACGCCGATACGATATTGCGCCTCTCGCCGACACTTTGCAAACCGATCGCTCTTATCCCGCCACTCGTCACTTTTCTCCCTAATTTTTCCTAAAATTCTCCTTTCCACGGATACCGCGAAGAATTCCCTTTACGTTTATGCGTTTTTACGAGAAATCGTTCTAATATATATGCACACTATGTGCAGCGTGATAATTATTATTTCTCATCTATTTCTTATATCACATACTTTCCCCGCTAGATTATATTAATATTCGGTATTGATTTCGTCATCGATTTATCTCAATTCGATCGTTTTTAATGGTCATTCTTAAAAAGTTGAATCGTTTTCCCGTTCGATATCGTGACCTAATTCAATCTCGTCTCGACGGCGTGACGATGCTCTTCCACGTTAATAAGGTCGAAACACGTGCTTTTGACGGATCAACTTCCCTCTCGATCTATTCTAGCTCCCCTCCCTCTTCTCTTCTCTAACGCGTTTGAACGGAAATTATTCTGACCTCGAAAATGCACGGAAATAAACGGAGGACCGTGCGGAAATAGAATCGAACAAGTTGAACAAGTAGATATTTTCAATTGTATTATTATTTTCTCCGTTAATCTATCATTGTACGTACCTGCATTTCATCTGCTTCCTTTTGCACGCTGGCGATGGTCTTGCTTCGCAATTTAGCCAAAGACTCGAGCGCCTCTTGTTTTTTGCCGATCTTGAGCAATTGATACGGCGATTCGGGCATCATGATGAAACAGCCGACGAACACGACAGGTACAATGGCGCAGACTATGCAGAATACCAGATAAGACACGTAGGGGCCGATAGAATACGAATACAAGAGACCGATGGTGACGAACAACTGCAGGAAAGATCCCAGAGCCCCTCTCACGGATATCTGTTCGATTACAAAGTTTGAATGTTAATTAACCGTGTTACGACCAAGGACTCGATCGGAATGAATCGAAGAAACGACGTTTACCTCGGCGATTTCACCGCAATACATGGGAACGACCGTGAAGGCGAACGCTAAGGCGAAACCGAGGATCACTCGGGCCACGCACAATTGGATCACGACTTTGGCTGTTGCGATTAAAACCCAACCGATCAGGAAAGGTACTACGGCTGACAGCAGTGTCATCTTTCTACCATATCTGTGAAATATTGCCAAATGGCGTGATTAAGTCGGATTCGATGAATGATTTGAAATAAATTATAAGAAGAGGAATTTTTATTGGAAATTTTCAAAGAGTTGCGATCAACTCGAAAAGACAATAGTAAATAAGACGCGTGATTTTGAATAAAATAATAGTACCTTTCAGCCAAATATCCAGCCACGAAACTTCCTATTATCGCTCCTATGGAAACCAACGAGGAAATCCATGAATCTTCCTCGTTGTCGATTATCCTACCCAGAGGATTGTACCCATTATTGACAGCTTCTTCGTCCTTTAAAAGAGGTATCACGGAACTGGTCCATCCTAACATAGCACCGGCTGACACGCAACAAAGGTTTGCTGAAATGACGAATACCAATATATTATTACCATTAACCTTCCATATTCCGTGATATTACGTGTTAGAAGCGTGATATCGGCGCCCGATTAGCCTCGTTTTACGCTGAATCGAAAATAGAACTCGAGGAGGATACACGATAACGAACGACGATCCCCTTCGAGTACAAATTTTCCGCGTGCGAGATAGTCACGGTTAGTTTGAATTCGCGATCTGCTCGCGAATTGATCACGTTCCTCCGAGTTTCCCCGATCTTCGTCATCCGCATAACCGGTATCCAACCAGCGCTTCGAATAGATTTTTTACGAGGGAGAAAGAGACGAGAGATGATAGAAAGAGCAGAAGAAGTTAAATCTATTTCGGTCCGTTTGTTCGCGCCGGTTCGAATCGATAAAATAGTCTTTCGTTGTAGGAGGTTTTCGTCGAGGTTGTGGAATAATTTGCCGATGATAACGCGATCGAAAAATGCGTGGACAATGGTTCGAGCGACAGATAAAACGTAATCGAAGAATTTTTCCATCTCGATCGAGCTCAAATTGCTTATCGCCTTCTTCATTGATACATTATGTAATTAATATAGGCCGATAATCGTCGAACAAATGTGACTGTCGATCATTTATCGAATATCTTAATATGCCAGAATTTAATACAAATTTTCTCTTCGATCTAATGATATAGAATGTTTATTTTTGTTTTTCTTTTATTTCTAGTTGTAATGAAAAAATAATATTTCATAGTGAAATTGAAGCGTTACGCTGATATAAATATTATTATAATCAAAAATCTCAAAAATCTTCATCTCGATGAATCTTCTAGTTCATTTCACGTTTTAAGGGTAATAATCTTCTCGTAAATTATTGAATTCGTACATTTGTGTCTTTTGTGTAAGATGTATATATTTAAGAACAACAAGCTTGGAAGCAAGTTTGTCTCGCAATCTTTTGCGAAAGAAAGAGGACGATGATGGATTAAAAGATTAAAAGAAGATAAAGATAACGAGACTTTAATTTCGGATCCATTTGTTTTACTCCTCCTTATCATCAATTCATCTTCACATTTTCGTACATTTTTTCAATTTCTTTTATTACTTTTTTCTCCTTTCTTTTTCTTATGCGCTCGATACATGCAATGATGGAAGTTCGATCTTTCGAACGGAAGATCGAATCCCCCTCTCATTGTGCAACGAGTGATTAAAGATGGATTAAAGGTGATAAGGAAAAGGTGAATCGCGAATACAGCTGCAATTTACGGCTGATTTTCTATCCTCGTCGTGAAGATGATATCATCGAGGATAACATTGATCGGGAATGTTTGATTACGTTAAGTATGTTCAAAGGTGTTTAAAGAAACAGTAGACCTAACTATGTACAGCTCACAATCGGTTTAAACTATAGTGTCCATTACGTTTACAAATGCAATTAGGATGTTTGAACTTACCTATTATCGGAATTTCAAGTTTACTTCTTTCTTCTCTTTTTGCTTGACTGAGATTTAATATCGAATTCACTTGTAGACAAAGTAAATACGAGTATAACAGGAAATACAAATCATAATTTTACTTCGTTAAACTTCTTTGTTTTTTCTTTTTTTTATTTTAGAAAAATATTTTATAATAAAATAATTTGTTATAATTTAATCTTCGAGCAATAATGCAATTTCCGTCTTTGTATCGTAATTGGATTTGTGAATGCATTTTTTGGACATATCGTAAATCCTATTTCTAAAAATTTCTATTCAAAATCGCGAGCGAAATAAATTTTTTCCCAAAATTTTCATTCAAAATACTAAATAATTATAAAGAGCGTCGTTACTAACCAAATGACGACGCGGCAGTTTCGTTTTTCTTCTTCCTTTTTCACTGAAACAAGAATCAAGGACATATCCACGAATGAATCTCTCGGTTTTGCAATTTGATTCTCAATTTCAAAGACAAAGCGTTCAAGGATCTCGGTGCATCCGTCGATATGGAGATGAGGGTATTTCGATTTCCCGAGGAAATTGAAATTATCGAGATCACCGAGATCGGCTGTGTAACCGATCAAAGAATATCTACGTACCTAGGTTCGTTCGATGAAATATTCAACGGATAATTGTTCTTGTGAACAGAAGAAATTGATAAGATAAAATTGAAATGATTATGTTAACTATACCCTTTTTTTAACAGGAATTATATTCATACATAGAAGTATATAAATCGTTTTAAATAGTCTTATCTATCGGATAAAGCAATGATTTCGCTATTGCGATTAAACAGGAGTGGCCGATTATGTTGCAAAGAACATTGTTGACGAAGCAATAATATGTATCCAAGGTAACAAAAATCTTATTGAAACTGGAGATAGTCTAGAGATAGTCACGCTATTGTAAATTGAATGGATATTCAATGTCAGAACGTCATAGAACGTCACATCATAAATTTTCCATAATATAGAATTTATTTAATAAAATATCGTTATACGAACAAAATTTTTTTAATAATTAATTCTACAAAATGAGGGAACCAACTTATCAGCAATTGAAGTTTTAGAGAAAATGTTTGGTAAAATTCTCTCGTATGAATATGAATTTCTATAAATTTCTTCTCGTCCTTGTATTTATTTACAACAAAGTTTCATTGTATTTAAGAAAAAAAAAAGAAAAGAAAAGAAAAGATTGCAATAAAAAATTAGACTATATTACACCGATGGATAGGACTATTCACGATTACATTCGAATTTAAGGAATGGAAATGGAAATTAAGCTAGTCATCATATTTTAAAGGAAAAACACGTCAGCCAACACGATAGATTTTCGTTTTTCAAGTTCATACGAATATTGTTGGAATTTCGAGGCGACGTTGTTCGAAGATGAAACTCTCGTGTCACGCTTGCAAATGAAAAAGGAAGGGATTCGGTATGATTAAAATCAAATTTTAAAGTCAAATGATAGGTTACATTGCATTCGAGAGCAATGCAATGACTTTACGTAATCATCGCGAAATCGGTCTTATATCATTCGATCGCGTGTGCGGGAAATGAAAATCGGTGCGATTCTTTTCGGCAAATCATTGATCACCGCGCAAAAAATATTTCATTGTTAATTTACATGGTTAAAAAAAATTAATTATTATTTTTAATAATGAGAGAATGATGAGATTGGAAGTTTCAGATTTTTCCCTTATATTTTGCGTTATTAATTTCGACGATAAATAAAAATAAAAAATTAAAAAGATAAATTTGTTTCTATTGAAAGTTGGCAATATTTTTTTTTTTGTGAAAAGATAATAATTTCCATCAATTGATTCATTTTAATTAGAAAAAAAATCAAAACGATATTTTGTTAGAAATAGATGGAAAAAAATTATCTAATTATTAATATATCTATTATATTTTATTCACTAAAGTAAATTTACTAAAGAAAAAATTATTTTAATAGATTTGATTATTCTAAACGAATCGATATAAATCTCGTTATATTTTGGCAGATATAATTTCGATTCGATTGTTTTAAGATTAAAATTTCTTCGATTATATTTATCTTTGATTCTATCAAAATAAAAAAGATCGTTTCAACCAGTTTGGAATTATCTATTATTTGATTTGTGCAGATGTCTCGCTAATTAGCCGCCAATTATTCACATCATTTTCTATGATTATTAATGTTGCAGACATACGAAGAGAGAAGTTAGAAGTATTATAACTTTATTAGAAGATATTTTATCGAATCGTTCGATTGTCGTTATAGAATAAAGAAAGAAAAACTTGTGATTAAAAAAAAAGAAAAGAAAAAGAAAAAGGCGAAAAAAACGGAAAAAATAATCCTTGCTATCGGTTCGTTTCCTCTTAATCGTTGCAACTCGCGCTATCATGTTTCCTTTTAACCTCAATTTTTTTTAGCTGATAAACTTGCCAGAAATGATGATTTCTGTATGTACAAAATATGTGACAACCGGTTAATATCGTAAATCTTTTGTTCGTTTCTACGCAATAAATTTTCACTTTGACAAACATGGACAGATATCGATCCAGATATCCGTTCATAGATATGTTAGTGCCTCCGTAAACATACCTTCGTGCAATACTTCAGATTATAGTAAATCACTTGAAAATTTTTATCATTTTTCTTTCTTATTGATGTCCCTAATCGCAATGAATGAATCATTTGAATTGTGACACACGTAAATCTCAAATGGGTGGATTTTACGATTTTTTATTATTAATTAGAAAAATGCAATAATATCCGCGATTCATAAGAGACACTTTTTACCATTCTTTGCCATTTTTTATTTTGACAAACAAAAAGGCCTTTATCGGTTGTTACCAATAGAGAAACAATAGTTATTTGTTCACGATCTATCGATTGTGCAGCTTTTAAGAGAGAATTACAAATTGCATCGTTGTATTACGATATATATTATGATATTATATTATATGTATAATCTTTATATAACGATTAGGTTTAGAGATCCTTGTCCCGGTCAAGTAAAAGATTTCGAATCGTACCAATGATTATCGTTAAATACAAATAAAAATAATTGGAAAGCGAAAATGGAAAATAGACACGGTGAAAGTTATCGACTAAGTTTTTTTTTAGAGAGAAAAAAAAAAAAACGAAGTTTGTGGTTTTTTTGAATATTGATAATTTCGTAAGTCGATAAGAATTTTCACGAACTTGAGAACGGTTGCATCACCAAGTCTTTACACGTGTTGTTTCAATCCACTTAACCAAGTAACTGTTTTCTTTCGCAACTTAACTAAAAATATCGAGGATATATACCTGACAGACGAATCGTCTTAGGTGTACTAATTGCAAATAGATAATTCGTATGGAATTTTTCAGTTTAATCACCGTGGAAAAATAAAATAAATTTATACCGATAGTGGAAACGATATTCGAATATTTTGGTCTCATCGCTATTCTGAAAAACTTCTTATCGTCGAATTGCCGATTCATGGATTTTTTTCTTTTTTTACCGTTTCTTTGATAGATTTTACACATCGAGATAAAACATGTTTATAAACTATCGATCGTGGTAAATTGCGCAAGTAATACATCAATCACAATATCTTTGATCTGCTTTCATACGGTTCTCCATTCATTTTTCTACGACTTAAGTTTAATTTTCAATTTCTAATTCTGTTCCTCTGTTTATTATAATTATTATTATTATTCTTAATCGATGACGATAGTAAACAATCATTGAAATTTATGTGTAAAATATTGCGATCGATAACACTACGAATAATTGCCACTGCGAGCAATTCGTCGATAGGTATGTTTGTCGACGAATCATTGAACCGATGATGGACAATTGAGTCAATAAAACGAGTAAATCGAGTCAATGATTTAAAACCTGTCGTTTCCATTATATCACAGGAAATGGAACGCGATGCGAATCCCTTTGGCCCAAAACATTACCAATTTCTAACAACTACGTAACTTAGGTTCTATGCACGATTGAATCCGTGTGACTCGTCATTTTTGCAATTTTTGCGATTCATGAATGTTAAATATTATTTAACGAACTAAGAAAACAAGAATCGGGTGATAATAATAATCACAGTTAGAGAGGATATTAAAAAAATGATAGTGGAAAAACAGGAAACTTGTAAGACTTATTAGCCATTTCCTGGAATAGAGAAGTAGTTACGAATATTTTTAATTAAAAAACTCGATAATGGACGGATAAAAAATGAGAAAGACTTATGGACAAGGATCGAAGTCGGCCAATACCATTAGTCGCGATGAAATGGAACACTTTTATTCAGAAAAATGCTTAAAATAAATTAACAAACGAAGAATACGTGGGATTTAAATTATAAAATGTAGAACGTAGAAATTTCCAAGTGACTTTAATTATATATCGTGATACCAGAAATATTCAAAGCGTATTGTTTTCTCGATTCGATATCGTTAAAAAAAAACGTCATTTGGTGGGTGGTTCCATGCGGGCTCGGTTTTTTTATCGAATTGGATTAAAACGCAAAACATGAAATTATTGTAATAGGTTTATCGTACTATCGTTCTATTATCATTCTTTAAACTTATTATCATTTCCATTTTTTCCCCCCTCTATTTATCTTTTCTCGCATTCTTGTTTGTTTCGTATTTTTATTTAATTCATTTTCATCTTTCAAAGTAAGATAAAACATAAATATTTTTAATTGTGGAGGCTCGATCGGATGAAAGTATACGTAATACAGCTCGATAACGACCTCGTTCGACATCGTAAACTTTTTGCCAATTATTATCTAATCTTCTGCGAATGACCTTTTCTTGATTTTCACCTTAATCGACATTCGGCCAGATAAGAATTTACAAGTTTATGAAAAAAGATATATATATATATATATTCATAATTTTTCTATCCAACGAAGAAAGACAACATTTTTTTATTTTTGTACGATAAAAGATAGGCGATCGATAAGTTTCAAGATCAATCGTGATTTTTGTCGAAGATCGAAGACCAAGGGAAAACTACTTGCGGTTAGTAGTTTTAGTTTTTATCGTGTTATCAATTGAAGATAATAAAAGAGAATCACGACAAACAGAAGTATAGTTATCGTAAATTTTTTTTCCGGATCGGTATGAAGCAATCTAAAAAAATATCTTAGCCAGATTACTAAGACTACAGATTTCTCCGTTATCAATTTTTTTCTTTCTTTTCATTTCATCTCAAAATCATCCCTATAATTTTTCCCAGAAATTTTGCACAAGTTCGAAGATCATCGACTTATCCGAATTATGCACGATATTTTCGTGTATTATCGGAGCACTTTAATCCCGATGATAAATTAATTACACGGCCGACGAGACGAGAAGAATTATTATGCAAACAACGATCGTTACGAAATTAATTCGATCACAATTTCGACATTAATCGCGAAACGAGAATCGTTTATCCATCGTGCTATCGTGAAAAAAAGAAAATTTAATTTCCGTGGTCGAGAAAATATTCGTGGCGCCATTTTGTCCACTTGTTTTCTCAATGTATCGTAAACATTCGTGATCTTGGAACATTCGTACTCGAATGTTTAACAACAACGAAAAATATACATTTTTAATGCGACATTGTTCGATTCCTCGTGGCACAATAGGCTGTTACTTAATCCGACGCTATGCGGTCGAGTAAAACTCGTCACGTTGAATGGGTAATTGGCATTGAATGGTTCTACAAGTGTGGCATGGAAAACATACGACTCTAGCCGAAATGACAGTACGTATACTCGCGTACGATCGAAACGTTCGAAGGTAAATCAAAATAATCGATGCTTGTTCCGATCAAATACATCGAGATATTAAATGCTCGATCAATCCAAGATTTGAAAATAATCAAAGTTAAAAGCAGTGGAACTTCATTTAGTACTTAAGATTTGGCGATAAAGTCTAAAAAATCTATGATCTTTTCGAGATCGTTTATCGTTGTGAACTTTGGAATTTTTACATTTCCCTCAAACCCTCGAACGATTCCATCGATTGAAGATTATTTCCTCTGTTTACAAATTTGAATATTCTGATAAAATTTTGAAAAATTTTTCCGACGATTTAACGAAGAATCGAAGTTAATTTCGTAAACTTGGATGAAAATTGCCAAACTTTTCAAATTGAAATTTAATCTTTCCGAATTGAAATTTCGATACTTCGCGAACAGATGAATTTAAAGCATTAATTTGTGTGAAATTATTTTGGCCAATATCATCGATATTACGTCTGGTTATTTAAAAATGATGTCATAAATTATTTATTTATCGAATCGGTAGAATAATTATATTAATTTTTAATCTCGTAAATCGTAAATAATTTCAAGTAATTTTTATACCATTGTTTATAACGAATTTATTTTTATTATCGGAATGGTATTCTATGTTTAGAAAATATTTTACCCGTTGAAGTTATAAACGTCAATGTAGATTAAGTTAGACGTAAGACAAAATTATATATTAAATCGCTCACGTTTGTTATATCTACTCACGAAATAAATACACGTGTCAGTAAATGATTTACCAACCAAATTTCGATTGCGAGATAGCATCATCTAAGTTTAATGTAATTATTAATACAAATATATTCTCGGCAAGCATCTCGAAAAATATAAAAAATATTTTTATTTTACAACTTTCTATATAACAATAGAACGGTTTAACAATAAAACGAATACGGCATTATTAAATTAATTTATTTTCACACTGAAACAATCGATATTAAATTCTTTCCCCCCAACGTAAGTTAGGTACGATATCTAAATGTTCTACATTTTGGATTACTCTAACAAGAGTAAATTAAGAAACTATGTACTAATGAGTGGAATTGTATTTATTTCGTTGAATGGTTACGCAAGCAAACAGGTAACCAGATCGCTATCTATGGCACCTGTAATTACGTCATTGTCGAACCAATTGACAATGTCATCAATTTCAACGAATCGTCGCTGTGTATTCTTTTGACATCGATCTTTTGAAATCGATCGAGCGGTTAAACAAATCGCAAATATCTATTCGATTTTTTTTCATTTCGATTTTTCAGTTTTTTTCAGTTTCGCACTACCGAGTAATCTAGCGATAATCGGTAATTATCTTGAAATCCGTTATATAAAATTCTCAGTGGATAAGATAAAAGCAAGGGACGAAAAAAGAAATTCCTCCATCACAATGAAACTTTGTTGACGTAATCGGATGATCCGTTCGCTATCGAACGTCCGATTCCTCCTCGTGGAAACTTGGAGGCAACCAGGTGAATTTGCAAGAACGTAACACGATGGAATGCGTACGATTCATCGCGTACGAATCGTGTAAAAATTATTTTTTACGATCACTTGTCTTCGTGCTGATGACGAAACGAAATTTTTACGGCTTCGTCGAAACGAAGGACACACGTTTCGTTTGTTCGAGATGAGCGCAGAAAATTGGTTGAAAATTAAGTCGGTTCGTATCGAACCACGAGAAAGACTTTTTGACTTTTTCGAATTTTCTTCCTCCTCTTTGGAATCCTTGTCGACATGCGGGAAATAAAAATATATATATGTATATATAAATGAAAAGAGAGTAGAAACGTAATATTTATAATTCGTCGATTCAATATCGCGAGTGAGAGGATACGTGAATGAAATAATCATTTTCTTTTTGTAAAAGAAAAGTTTCGAAAAAGAAACGATAAAACATATGTTATATTTACGATGATACAATATTGAACATGTAAAGTACTCGATAATAAATCCATGTGTTTTCTTTCTACATTGATATCAATCGATAAGGACTTTCGTATATACTTGTGCATAAGAGTCGAACAAATGAGGTGATGTTAAAAGGGAATGATTTAGGTGGAGAAAATGATCGTTTGTCAAGAGTTGAATCGATTTTCAATAGCAAAGTTTTCTACTAGAATTTAAAGATAAAATTCGAAGATTTATTATTTATCGTGAAATTATTGGAGTTTTTCTTAGATATTCGCAATATTTGATCTTGTTACATAAGTAACAAAGTAAATCCTTATGAAAAGAGGCGAATTTTATATCGATTGAACGATCGACAAAGAAGGATATGTTTGAAAGGAGGATATAAAAAGAATCGTGTGGAAGATATTAACGTACGAGCAATAATGCAAAGAGAGATTCGTGTCTTTGAACATGGCGAATATTAAACGATTTGCATCCGGTGTACGTTTGAATTGAATCTCGGCCGATGAACATGAAAATCGGAACAAATTACATCCTTATTAGCCACGTTGTAGAGATAATTCGATCATTCGTTATACGGAACCGCAAAATAAATTGCATGACTCTAAACTTTCTATCTCTTTTTACTAGTAATTTAAACGAAAGACTTGTTGAAATTACGTAAATTCTAACTTTGATTGAAAATAGTGGATTACATTTAAAATTACTTTTTGCTAACATTTTCACCAAGTATACAGTAGTTCCATCAAAGAGATAAAAAGGAGTTTTAAGTGATTTCTTTCTCATTTCCGATTCTTTAAGAACATGTTTTTCTTCTATATGTAAACTTTAATAATCAATTTTAATGTACGACTTTGGGAAAAAAGCATTAAACATTTATATCAAACATTTAAAGAAATAGAAAATTTTTAACATATATATTTATATTATAGACTTATATATTATATTTATGAATGTTGAATTATTGGAAATTTTAAAATTCACGAAAACAGTTTCGACTTTTTAAAATTTATTCGAAACACTGTTATTCCATTATAGAATAGATCATCAACAATTTCAGCTAGGAAGATAGAACTTTTCCAATTGAAATTGATTCGAAGCGTTAGAAAATTTCTAACAACTTGTCTTCCTTGATATCCGAATCGAATTTCGTGAACAAAGTTGATGTAAAACGCTTCATTCGAGTCCTTTATTATCGTTCATCAGTAATTTCGTCAAGAAACTTAATTTTATCGAGAAAATTAATTTAATTCGTTTTTCGAGAATGCAGCAAAAGTTTCACCCTCGTTCTTTAATCGCTTTAAACGTTCAAAATCCTATCGCACTCGAATCAAACCGAATCGCATCTTATACGTATTCGTCCCTTTGAAAAAATGAATCGATTCAAATTAGAGACGTGATTCGAATCGCACATTTCGCGAATCGATCTACGAATCGATAGTTTCGTCCATTTCTTCTACTTTTCTCCTCTTCATTCTCGTTTCATCTCTTTCATTTAGCGTCACGCGATTCGATCTTGTCACCGATCGAGTCACGTTAAAGATAAACCACGTTATTTTTGGCGCGCCAATTTTCTTTCTTAACCCTCGTGCATCGCTATTCAAAGTCTTTCATTCGCTATTTTCGTTTTTCTCGCGCAGAATCATCGTCGAATAGTTTTCTCGCGTATGTGGTTCAGGATACAGATACATTTGAGAGTGAAAATTTCTAGAGAGTCGATCTCAAGAATTATTTTAATGGAAACTCGTTGAGAGAGAAAGTTACTTTTACTAGTATCCATTTGCGGAAAATACTTTCGAGATTGTCGCGAATTTTTCTCTCGAATCTAGAAATGTATTAACAGTATTACATTTATTAGTATAATTGAAATAATTGGATAGTTTGTATAACTAGCTTATAGAAATATCGAGAATACCATAGATAGTAGATATCGAGTTATAGTTGGATCATGAGAAGCTAATAATTAGTTTTGACAATTGGCGTGTATCCCCCATCGAGTTGCGTGCACGAGTTTTTGTAACGAGAATAGATGGATGGAATTCTTCGATTTCAAGCGCGAAAGAAGAGGAAAAAAGTGAGAAAGTCGAAAACGATTATTTTCAGATCAATCGTGTTTGAAAAAATTACTTGTATATAAAATATAATTTAATGAGACCGTGTATGCAATCTCATCATAGAAAATAATTCGGCAAAGATTCTATTCTATTAAATTATTGTCAATGGATTACGAAAAAACGAGATGAATTTCACGAAAACGTCTGAAATTTAGCAGATATGTGTCGCAGACGATTTGATCGATGATGCCAATTTTCCATCATGATCAATGTAATCTCATTTACGTCACGAAGCAATGAAATTTGTCCATTTATACGTATAGCAGCAATAAATCCGTAATGGACACAGGAAGCGCGAATCATTGGTTCAGTTTCATAGAAGAAATTTATTTTGAAATTGTAAAATATGGAATCGAATAAATATGGTGTATTCGCAAATTTAAGAAGAAATAATAAAAAATGAAAAAATGTCAGAGTTTTTAAGACTTTAAGAAAGATTAGGAATGGAAATGGAGTGGAATTAATTAAAATCTGAAAGTAGTATCTAGAATTTGAAAATGACTCAAAGTTTGTAAAGTAATGATATTTTATAATACAAATTTGATTATAACTTTGAAATATTACTATTCGTTAATTAAACGTTAACTAAAAAATGACGTAAAAATGATAATTCATTATTTGAAAAGTAAAAAATAAAAAAATGCATGATTTGCCTCGAAGAAATTTAGCAGATGGCTAAATTGATTAATTGATTACTTTCATTTCATACTCCGATTTTCCATCGATTCATCATTATTATATATTTGAAGATCTCGATCTAGACATCATCAACGTTATTTGACGGTCTCAATGTCTGTATTCAAATCTTATGTGAGTTAATCTACGAGTTAATTAAAAGGTAAACTATGAATTGATATTCGCTACGAAGATGCCTAAAATAGCTGAAATGATGAAATGCATTGCATGCTCCTTTTATTATTATGCCAATGAAGATTTAATATTAAATATTAAATTATTAATAAACGTGTTACGCGATATTATTAACGATGCGAATCTCATAAATCTCGATTCCTGAATAATGCAGTATAGTTAGTTTAGACAGAGTTAAAAGTTCATAGTCAAAAGCCGATTATAATGTTATTTCCTCGATCTCGAATTGATATTGTGTAATTGTTACGAATAATTAATGCGCGACGAATTAATCAGTGGCATCCGATCAAGTCTGCTGTGTATACATACGCTTGAGATTTGCGGTTTATAATTATATATTCAATTTATGTTTTATATATAATTCGTATTTGCATTATTTATGTTACTACTTTTATATGCTAGAATCCTATGAAATTGCATAGTTAACAAATTTTTCTTTCATTTGCAATAAATGCAAAAAATTTTATGAATTTTTCTCAATCCACTCGCTATTTGTAACATCTCTGTTTGTTACAAATTTGTCGAAAAAACGCACGGAAAAAAAAAATATATTCTATACTCGTATAGTTTCGTTTGTAACAAAATTTTCTGTAAAGGCAAAGTAAAAAGTTCATGGATTCGAACCAATATATAGGATAATCGAAATATCGTATTGTCGTACTTTTTTACACGTGTAATCACGCGTAATCACAGATAGTCACAACGTTGCATGACATGTTATGATATGTCTTGATAAATCAATTAGAATTTAATTCGTTCGTTTAATGTCAAGTTGTATAACATTTAAGGAACAAACTTGAGAAGCTGCGCGTTATTATCCGGTTTCGTTATTTCAATTTCTTAAATTAATCTTCTCTTTTCATCTTATGTCTTCCTACGCGATTAACGATAGAAATTGTGATAATTCAAAAAGACGTTCTTGTCCGTCATAAAGAAATCTGACTCCGTCATTATTTCATTGTAAAATTAAATAATTCGACGAAGTATTTTTTATTTTTCTACTTTAATGACAATAAAGAGTTTCGAAACATTGTATTCATTGCTTGAAAAATGGATCAATTGATTGATTAGATACATTTTTAATAAAATATAACATTCTTATAGATTTCAATTACTCGAAGTCGTTACAATTATCTAATCCGTATCTAGCAAACAAATATTATCAATTGTTGCTAAGATTAATTAATTACGATATAAATCGATATAAATCTTTTTTATTTTCATTTATCAAGAAATTTTTCCCATTACAATTATTATATTTTAATTCAACGAACGAATACATTACGATTCGCGTTCTTCTCTACTTATTCCATACTTATTCTCTCATTTTCCAAGAAATTAGAACGTAAATTTTATATATAATTTAACTGGAAAATTTCATCCGATTCAAAATTCCAATTCTTCATTAAGACGAAAACTCGCTAAATTCCTCCGCTATCGATCGTACCACCGATTTGCTTTTAACGTCCGAATTTGCTCATATCGTAACTCGATAAATTACAAGTATCTTTACTCCAACCGGATAAGCGCCGAATTGTCTATCGCTAAAAAGAACAAAAATGTTCAAATTGAATCGTCCGTCTATCCGTATCCGTTGTCGATGTAAAACTCGGTAATATTTATAAACTGGCGTCTTATTCTATTATCGACCGTGTTCCGGAATAGGATTCAACGATCTCGAAGAACGCGATGCTACCGCAGCGTCACGACAAAATGGAAAGCTTGCCAACCGAAAAGATGGCCTGGCACGCGGCCTCTGGGTTCACCAAACTCGGCCTGTCACGCGAGAATCGCGCAGCGGATGCACTGGATGCGCCGGGCGACGCGGATCGCGTACCAGCCGCATCGCTCGCGAACGTAACATCCCCGATCGAACGGGCGGAACGAAGCGGAAGGGTAAAAGGGTTGAAACTTACCCGCTGCAGCGGCCACGTATTGAAGCAGCGTCGAGCCCTTCTCCGTCATCTCTGCGACGCGACACTTCTCGTAGACACCGTAGGTACGATATTTGGGTGAGCCAGCACCAATGTCGACGGGATATTTTGCAAGGGTGGTTGAGTCGTACACCGCTGAAGTGGAACTCGCTGGTACAGGGCTATAGGCATACTCTTTATAGCGCCCCTCTATTTCCTCCTGGCCGTGGGTGGGGGCCATTTCTCGCTCCCTCTCTGTCTGTCCCTCACTCTCGCCTCGTTCGCTCCCACGGACACGCTCCGTTCGATAAACCTCGACTGTCGACCTCTCTCCCTTCCTGCGAACGAGCTTCGTCGATTCGTTCTACTCTCGCACGTTTACTCGATTCTCCCTCCAGCGACCACCGGCTACCAGCCTCCTTCTCCGGCTGAAAATGCAACGACCGTAAACGCGTGAGTCCTCGACCCTGCGACGAGTCGCGATCGTGTCAAGGTCGCTCGATCGACCATCGATCCGGCCAATCAGGGGGTTGAAACGGCCGGGCGCCGCGCTTACGCGCCCACGCGTTTCACTTTCCATTCCGCGTTCCCCCCCGCCAAATCATCTGCCGCGCCGGTTCTTAAACTCTGTTCTCTGGATAACAGTCGGGGGTCTCGATGAATGATTTTCTAAATTTAATTAATACAATTCCAAATCGATCCAACTATCTCCCGATTAATCTTTCATCGAGTTTTCGTTACGATCGAAAACGTCGGTTGATATCGTGTAATAAATTTTGGAAAAAATGATTTTGGGATTTTGGGAAAAGACATATATGAGAGAGAGAGAGAGAGAGAAAAAGATTTTTAAGAATCGTTGGTAATTCGCGTGTCGAACACGGAATACATGGAATTATAAGAGGGTTGAACATTGGCTGATTCCGCAGTGTTATATCTTTACAATTCGATGAAGAATAGACGATACTTACGATGTCGCAACGATATAATTTTCCAAGAGTTTCGATAATTTTATATTATTATAGATAAAATCCACGCGCATTTCAGTATTGCAATGTCACACCTGACAAATCGTGCATTGCTACTACTACTGTAAAATGGTAACGACGTCACGACGTTTGCATCGACCTTTATATATTTCTAATAGCAATATCGCGTGTGCATCTGTCTGATTAGAAATATAAATGTTCCACAATGGTATAAAATTGCTCGTTTACGTACATTTTCATCATTTACATCATTTACGTATTTATCGTTTCTATAAGTCGCTTGATTAATTTGCATAAGCGAACTTTGTGTTACCAATTTCAAAAGTTTTATAAGAATAGGTTTTTACTAATAAAAAAGAAAAGAAGGTCAAGATGGAGTAAATTGCAGCAATTCGACACAATTCGCATCCTGTTTGCAATAATTAATTCGATGTTGTTTTTGCTTGATCGATTGTTTCGTAGATCATTGTTTAATCAGTGGAAATTTTTCTTCTGCCTATGTTATCATCTACGAATTTTGTATCTATTTCATATTTATGCGGATCTGAGAAAAACTTAATCGTGTAAAGTAAACGAGATTTCGAATGTATGAAAATATCGATATTAATGAGTTCCCACGAATTCGTTTTGTGGAAGGATTCGAATGAGAATTCGAATCTTTTCCTCGTATTTAATTTTATATCAAAATGTGTATTCTCTTATACTGAGATATAGAGTTAATCCAACTGCGTAGTAAATTTCAAGTAGTCAGAAGACTCTGATAGATCTAAGGGCACTTTTAAATTTTCTTGAGGAAGGTTCAGTCTCTAATTTCGATAAGTGCTGATAAATTCCAACACGAGAAACGATAAGCAATATTATAAAGATTTATAATTTTATCGAAGTTTCTTAATCGAACGAGAAAATGAATTGTTTACTTTCAACAATAATGTGGAATTTTTCATCGTTTGTTAAATAAATATAAAATAGCTAAATAAATATATAAAAATGAAAAAAAAAAAATACTATAATGGACATAACTAGAGAAAAAAGAATAAAAACATCGTGCTCGTTTATCCAACATCTTTGCTCGTCCATCATCGTTTGTCTTCGATGATCACAAAATCGATGATATATTTCTATTTCTCACGTGGCACAATTATATTTTATTTTTCATATCTACACTTTTCCGTATCTAACATATCGTATTTTTCTTTTTGTTTCGAGCTGTTTGTTATATTTGAACGCGTATCTCGGAGATTATATCGACTGGAAACGGCAGTTAGAAAAAAAATCTACCCTCTTGTTTTGCAACCCCAGCATCCGCCCAGAAAATCAATAGCAAATCTGGTCGTACTCCGCTATGGACACGTGGCATATTACACGCGTGCGAAAAGGTCCAGCAATGCAAATATTTAACGAATACTATGTTGCAACAGATTTGCAGGGAATAATTATGACGTTTTGTCGCATTTATTGAGATTATATGGAACGAATACAAAAATTAATCGGTCGAAGTAAATCAATCAATACATAAAATTTATCGCGATCGACATTAAACACATTATATCAGAGTATATTAAATACAATTATTAATCGATAACATAAGTTTTGCACTTCTTTTTTGTTACGTTTGTTTATATAACTTTTTGATAATGATTTTTTTAATAAAAATTGGGAGAAAAAAATTAAAACGAGATGAAGCATGTAAATTAAATTTTTGACGTTAATTTGTTTTACATAAAAAAAGAGAAAAGACGATAGTGATTTCGATGTTTATGAAAATGATTGATAAGAATAAAGGAAGAATATCAGGATAACGCGATTGGACGTTCGTTCAAAATTTGTGTTAATTTAAATTAAATTGATTTCTAAAATCTCGAGATTGGGATGATATTGATTAAAATTAAATTAAATAATG
This sequence comes from Apis mellifera, assembly GCF_003254395.2. Lineage (NCBI taxonomy): Eukaryota > Metazoa > Arthropoda > Insecta > Hymenoptera > Apidae > Apis > Apis mellifera. The sequence continues at coordinate 20,476,219 of NC_037638.1, forward strand.
GGAAAAGTAGGAATATCGCGATAAGTGATTTTTTTTATTTAAATTCTCTTTCCATAAAAAGCTAAGAAAAAAAATAATACAAACATTCCAATATTCCTTGTTAAAGGAAATATTTATCAGATATATTAATTAAATTTTATTTTAAGAAAATATTTATATAAAAATGTATATATCATAGAATGAAAAAAATTTAGTGAGGAAAATATGAAATATATCGAATCGATAATCGCAGTGGACGCAAAAGCTATCCTCTTCACCCGAGTGCCGGCGCGCGACTGCCGGAATTCAACTCGTTTCTCTGTCATATTAATTCATTCGCTTTGAACAGACGTCGCTACCTTCTCCATTTTAACGTTATTGAAATCATTTAAAAAAAAAAAAAAAATACGATGATGCAAACTCAATTACACGGAGTTATATATTTAATAATAATATTGATGTTCCACGCTTTTTGTTTACTAAATAAACATCGTAATAATATTTCGAATGTAGGTATATTCTTTTGAAACATTATATAATTCATTTTCTTTCTCTCTCTCTTATATATATATATATTCTTTGCCACGCTAATGGTTTAATTGCGCGATAATTATTCACACTGGAAATATTGATGCAGCTACAATAATACATGCAGATACAACAGCCGTTTTCAAAAAAGAAGATATTACACGATTCGTTCTTTTCTTTTATTACAGATTTCATTTATTATTGTTCATTCGTATAGTGTACCTATAGTATATTTCCACGAGCGAATTATAATAATATCGATACTATTTACAAAACTCGATAATGGTTTCACGTATCGATACAAATATTCCGATTGATCGATCTCCTATCTCAGAAATATGCTTGTTCTTTAACGCGTATTTGTTTAAGTATCTCGAACGATGAATGTTTTTCGATTCTTCGTTCCATGATAATCGCCGCCAGAAATTATCCTTATCGCAAATTCTCGAATCTGAATGTAAATCCTCTCGATATGTTTTTTAATTCCAACTTTTTATTTGGAAGATAATTAAATCGAATTTTAATTATCGAAATTATCTAAGTGCCAGAGATGACGAGGGAACGAAGGCAATTAATTAAATCAGTTTCAAAAATTATCGTTTCCATCATCGATATTTCTTTATTACTTATATCGGTAAGATTTTCGGAAAGGGAAATTCCAAAAGAGAGTCGCGAATTCGATTCGATCTATTATCTACGGATTCGAGGACAATATTTATTTATCGCGGTCATTATCGTCCACTGAAAAAATGTTATCGGCCGATAAGATGAAGACGCGAGAAAAGAAAATTCGTGGGTGGAATATTTGGTCGATGATGACGAAATCAACGACAATGGATCTCAGCCTCGAGATACACGACACGCGAGCTCTATTATTATTTATTCTCCATTAATCTGGATGGAAAATTAAGATTTTTCCGGTCGCTGACCGATTATTCGCGAGAAAGAACCTATAGATAAAACTAACAATAAATTTATTCTTACAAAGTTGCAAAGGCTAATGGAAAAAAACTCAAAGTTGTAAAAACAATTTATATTCTTGCATCCCTTTAGTCTATTTCGTTTATCTTCAACCGATATTCAACACTCAACGAATGAACAAATTATTAATATTATATTTCATCGAGAGAGAATTGCATTATATCTGCTTATTTTTACGACATCAATTTAATTATAATCATTTATATGTAAATACTGGAGTTGTTTACTGGAGATCGGTTAAATGAAAATACAAAGGATCTATTTCGATCCTTGGATAATAAATAGATGATCGAAGATACACGTAATAGAAAAACGTAATGATGATGAATTGAGAATGATCGCAAGAAGATGGCAATTGCAATAATCTTGAAAAGATATTTCGTCATTTTGAACTTGGTTATCATGTATTATTGTTATTATCGTGCGTTCCTTCGTATTTATTTACTTGCTACTAAAAATGTGTTGCTAAATATATTATTGATTGATCAATGACTTGTTTGTATAAATTTAACCCGAAGCTGGAAGATAAGAAGAGAAAATCATGTTACGCTTATAAAAAAAAAACGTTAAAAAAAACGTATTTTGTCTAACTTTTATTTTTTTAAATACGCGCTCGCGAGTAGAGATATGGAATATTAATAATCATTATAATTAGATATTTTTGATAAATTGAATATCGAAAGAAATGTTAAAAATAAAAAGGAAATAAAAATAAAACAAGAATTAAATTTTAAGCTATTATATTTTCAACGTGGTTTTTTAAAAATTCAATCTAAATCTTAAAGAATTACTAAAATAGAAATTTTCATTTTTTTTTTTTCAATTATTAATGTCGAATGTCAGTAACATGACTCGACGATAATTGCGAAAGAATTGTTTCCATTTTCATTTAATAGAGACGATTTTCATTTAACGATAAACTAAAAAAATAGAATAATATCGAACGAAAAGCCGATTTCTAAATGAATTTCATTAAGCAACCAATGACGTAAATCGGTACGATAGGAACGATGAAAAAGTGAAGCGTCTTTACGATTCCATTAATTAATTAAAATAAAAAATAATCGGTAACGCGAGGCACGTCGATCCTGGATTCTCGCGATCTACTTTCTTCGAAAAAAATCGTTATCGGTAACTACGTGACTTATAAAATGCTAATTTCAGGAACACGATTGGTGTTACAATTTTGAAATTTTGATCTGTTATATTTTTATCAATTTATTCTCCGCGCTTTGCATCGAGAACGGTACGACAATATCCACTATCGAGAAGAATTGAAAGAAATAATTTGAAATTATCGATGCATTCCATAGTATTCAATAATCAAAAAAAAATCAAATTAGAATCACTTTAATTTAAAAAATTATTTCTTGTAAAATCTATCAAAGTTTCCATATTATAATTAACATCGATATTTGTAATATTAATTTTGAATTAATAAGAAAATTAGCAAAAAATTTGATTTAATTGTAATTACAATCAGTGAATTCGAACTTTTAGTAGATAGTGTAATGCATCGATAAATCGTCGAAATAAATGATGATTAGACACGTCAAGGTGAAATTAGAATTTCTGAATAATCGTTAGCTATGTTAATAAAGTTCAACGGTTGCAATTTTTAACGAGTGATCGTAGCTTTCCGTGAAGAAGACTAATCGAGAATGGAATTCACATCGATATATAAAAATGAAGCAGAAGTTTCGATTATCTATCAATTATTATGATTAAATTAATTATTATTAAAACTCACTTCGATTTCAAAGAACTAAAAGCACGAGTATCCTCCAAATACCGTTACATCGACGATCCTCGAACCACCACAGATTAAGACAAAATGTGATCCTCGACTGATCCTCGACCGATCTTAAATCCCCGTAAAACGTGACACGTGAAAATGATGGTCAGAGATCATTGGCCTCCGTTCCGGCATTCGATTCTTAGTGATTCAAGGAAAACAAGAAAATTCCACGGTCGAGTCCGTTATCGATGATTAATTATCGGTTCCTGTAAATTTCCCACCGCTAGAAAACCGATTTTTTCGTCAGAATCGCATTCGGCGAAACCGTTTCCGTCACAAAGATTCGATAAATCTTGTTCTTCTCCCACCACCTGTATATTTTTGGGTGACGAGATAAATATTACGTCAGGATAGTTCTCCGATAACCGATCGAACCGTACATCAATCCGAGGAAAGTTCCATTCGAATTTAGGAAAAATAGGGAAGGAAGAAAAGAGACGGTTGGAGAGAAACGAAATTTGTTTCGAGAGAAAGGGAAAATATCCACTTACCGTTAAGATCCACGCACTTTATTAAAATGATCTTTTATCTAAGAAACACCTGTAATATAGGCACACGATAAACGTTATATAAGCGAAAGCGAGAACTGTTCTTTGTCCGAGAATACATGTGGCCATCGAACACACGACGATGCGTGAACAAGTATGAGTATATTTCGCCCCTCTCTCTCGATATTTTCACAATCATCCGCGAATATCTGTGGAGTCGGGCCCTTGATAACGCGGCCATCGACAGTGGAGTCGTGCACTGATCGGAGGGGAGGGATTAAATTCTAATTAACGTCTCGTCATCCGTAATTCGACTAATCCGCCCCACTCGAAAACGTTTCTTTATCGAATAAATAAGAAATCGGATCGTTCTGACACGAGACGAGACTTTTTTTTTCTCGCGTCTTTCACTAATTTAAATTACCGCATGATTCGTAATGCATGAAATCATTTTTTTTCGAGGATATAAATAAACACGACTCGTCGTAAAGGATCGTAGAATGAAAAACAACAAATCGATAACGTAGAAGCGTCTCACGATACTTTTTTCTTTTTCTCTCGTGCCGCAACGTTCTTTCTTCATTGACAAACTTTTCTCTTTAGATAAAACGATTGTTGAGATATTTTTAAAATATCGTTGGAATCTTTCATTATTTATAGTACGTTTGAGCGACATTATATATGTCATATATTATAAGTTAATTATTGTGAAAAAAGGAAAACAAGATAAAAGGAATTCACGTGCTTTCCTCGATAGATGCTTCTTCGATACACGATTTTCTTTTATAATAAATAACATAGAGGCTCGACTTTCAACGATAACCGTGAATACAACCATGATAATTCTAATAACAACTCGAAAGTTCCACGTCATCCGTTCAAATCGCATAATTAGACGAACCTCGTTTCCTGACATCGTTTTTTTCTGTCCATTCGAGAGCTGGACACTAACAAGTGCTCAGAGTGTTTATTGCCTCGCACTATTCCGTTAATATTTAAAATAAGATCAGATTAATAGAATTAGAATTGAGAACAAACGTTAAAATTGAGAACAATGGTTATCGTATGAACTCTATCGAAATTTTGGCAATTTTTAAAGAAAAAATGTTTTCCACGTGTGTTTTAACGTCGCTATACGAAATAAGTGATAAATTGTAATTAGATCGGAATTATTAAATCGTACATGCTCGTGTATTGGCTCTGCGGATCGACAACTGCGAAAACAAAAGCGACAGGAAATACATAATTACACATTCTGGAGATTAGTTGCAAAGATGAATAGACATCGTGTTTTTTAGTGACTGAATTTAGAATTTCGATGAAGTTGTCACGATATCGTTGTTTAAATTCGTTAATACGCCTTTCATCGGAGATTTTTATGTTTTATATTTCGTTGCACAAACAAGAGCGATAAAATTGTCTGGAGATAGCGGTGATAGATCAAACAAAATCGGTTAATTACGATCGGTTGTATTAATCGGCACGATAGTATTCGAAAAACGAAGGTGTGTACGAAGATAGTACTTTCAGTTTAGAAAATCGTATCGATCGAATTTACATTTTCAACGAAGACAGTATGAGGACGATAAAATTGACGAAGACAATACAAAGACGGTGAACGATGATCAGGCGAATGGTTGTTTCGATTCCGCGAAAATCGACCTCGATTCTTTATGATTCACTCCGCCACGATGACCGCGGCGTACGTTCAAGTACAGGCCGTATGATACAAAGTGAATTAATCGAATCGTTTCCTGTCTCCTTTGCCACTATTGTTCGTCAACTCGACATCCACATCTGCTTTCGAACGACGAAAAAACGCAGAAAAGCATCGCGTTTATCTGCCAATGAATCGTAGACGCGAGTTCAATTTTCGAGGAAGCGTTTCATTTCATTTTTTAAGACTTTTATTAAATATGTTGTCACGTGTTTGCTTCGTTCCTAATTCGTGAATACCCTAGTTCTTTAAACTTTAGTATAAGGGAAGAGATATATATAAGGGAAGAGATTTTTGCAAGAGATTTTTTCGTCCCACGTCACACAATCTCGTTATAAAACGAAGATCAGATTCTGGGATCTCGAAATCTCAAAGAAGAGATCGGGATAAGAAATTTGTATCCACTCGACAAAATGTATATACAACGTGTCTGATAACAACTAGATGGAAAAACTAGATTTTCTGTGTCAAAAATAAATCGAAAAAAAAAAAAAAAGAATATTAAATTTTGTCCTTTATTTTTCTTTTGAAAAATAGAGATTAAACGTGTACGATCAACGAGTAATAATTACTCGATACGTAATCGCGTAACTGTAATGGAATAATTTTCAAATTCGATTCTTTCCAATTGAAATTAATTTTCGAATGAAAAAATGTTATTCCTTCGATTTCGACTCATTTTTGCAGGATAGAATCGCTTGTTGTCTCGTTCGTATCGTGAGTTATCAGACACCCTGTCCAATCTACGGCTAATCTAATCTACGATAGATCGAAAAAGGTAAGGTGTCTCGGAAAGGTCGAAAGGAAAAACGAAGAGGCGCAGAACTATCAATCGATACGCGAGGTTAGTCTCATAAACAACAAGGCACGCGAATGCTAAAGAGCGACGCGACGTCGATGAATCGCACGCGTCCGCCCGACTTCCCGTACTCCGTCCGCTCTTTGTTCCCAGTGAGACGCCACTAGTCGCTCGTATAACGAACAATCGATCGGCTTAGCTGCGTATGTTCACCTGCCAACGATTTAACAATTTTCGTATCGAACAATCCGCCCGATGGACGATGCACGGGACACGAGGCAACGATTAACGCATTGGAATCACATCTTGCGACAAGCTTGTGCCCGATCGCGTAACGATAAACGCAGATTTGATGACACGCGGCGTCGGGAATCGCACGGTCGTCGATCGATTCACTGCCGGACCGTATATGAACACACTATAGTACATCTACGATCGGTCTTGAACGTACTTTGAAAAAAAGAAAAAAGAGAAAAAGGAGAAAGGGAAGGAAAGGAAAAGAAGGAAGAAAGATGGTCGAGTAAAAGGGAGTGATGGAAACGCGAGAAAATTAAGACGGTCTTTACTTACGTTTCCTCGACGTGAACGGCAGCTGGTTTACTGACGAACGTCGATGAACGAGAAAGAGTCGAGGAAAGAGGAGGTTGCTCTCTCGTGGAGGCGCGATCGTGAGAGAACGAAGAAAGGCAGCCCTGTCGAGGTTGCCAGCGATTAAAGCTCCTGCCATCTTCAGGTTTTTCAAATAATCGCCGCTAGAAGCAGCCACCGATCTGATCGCCAGGCGCGATTACCCTTTATTTCTGGCGACGTTGCACGCGGTACCGGGGACAAGCAAGAGGATCGCGGTTCCTCGACACCGCCTCCAGTTGGAGACACGTCGAACGTGCCAAGGTTCCGCTACGATCCACCGTCTTGTTCTTCTAACGTAAATGCTGACTCGATGATAGCACAGACTTACGATGTTGCGTGTGCCGTTTCCACCCTTCCTTCCATTCCAGATTTCCTCTTAACGATCCGGGAATCAATACCGTTTGTCATTCGCGCTTGTTAACCAGGGCTCCACGTTGCAAGGGATGGTTAAATTAACAGGGAATTAGGGGCAAGTTATAATGAGGTCGAGAGTTTGCCAGTGCATCGAAGCGAATAAACCGAGTTCATTCGATTTTGCCCACCTATTAAATAATATATTTGCCCAGGAAAATTCGTCCGAGAGAATGCAGAGTCTCGCACAAATTCGAGATCCTTCTCCACTTATATAATAATTTATGATTATTTAAACATAAGTTTTTCGATTTCTAGCTGGAACCTATGATTCTTTCGATTGAAATTATTCGGATATTTTCTACATTATAAATGAATCCGAAGAGAAAAAGATTGTAATCTGTTTATAAAAAAAAAAAAAAAAGAAAGAAAGAAAGAAAGAGAGAAAGAAAGAATAGATTAAAAAATTTCCATGGTAAAATTTACATCTCCGTAAAAATAAGTTCTCCATCGACTTTATCGCTTTGTCAAAGCAAACATCCGCGATATGATGGCCCAGCAAAGTGTATTTTTTCAATAGAAGGAACGAGCAAACAGATCTTAAACGTAATGAGTTTTCGTAGAGTCAATGTATAGAATAATTGTACCATTCGACTCGCATACAAAAGATACGCATCTCGATAATTGGATGTTTCTTAGTATTCAACGTTTAATTTTTATTAGATCGTTGAAATCGATAATTCGCATCGCAATGGAAGAGGAATGAATGAAAAATTTGAATAATAACCGGTGAATCAGAAATGATACGAAAAGTAAAGTAAGAAAATTAAGAAAGCAAAGCGATGATCTTTCAATTAATATATTTTGTCTCCTTCGAGCACGAAGTTTTATCATCACGAATTTTTTTTTTTTTTTTTGTATCAAAAAAGCTTACACTCTGTCCGCTGTTTAAAAAAGATGAGAAATCTCGACTTGTTGGAACAAAGACAAGCTAAAAATTGCGTCGACTATTTTTAACGAGGAAAGTTATATTATGAATCATGAAAGTTGAAATAAACAATTCGAGAGAGAACTTTTTTCCTCTCCTCTTTTTCTCTCTTAACATTTTATCGAATAAATACCTGACAATAGAGATATAGAAAAATGTATAGATAATGCGGATACATAGCGAAACGAGACGTTCGTTGCGTCATTCATTCGAAAGAAGCGATAATTATAATTGACGCATGCTGCATATGTATTTTCTGCGAGTGCGCTTTTTAATTCGTAATTATCCTTCGAATCGACGATTACTTCATTAATGTTCGTCTCTCGCGCGAGACAAGCGTTCGAATGACATTCTGTCTCGAAAAGAAAAAAAAAAAAAAAAAAAGGAAAGGAAAAACACAAAGAAAGATATCAATGGAGGAGCAAACGTAAACAATTTAATTTCGTATTGATTATTTCATTAATTACCAGATAAATTAAATTTGTAATCAAGTAACATTGAGTTTGTGCAATGGAATATTTTGACCAGTCGTTTAAGATATTTAAAAAAATAAAAATGGTTTATTGCGCGAATCTCAAATTTAATTTTAATTTAATTCCAAGCAAATGTTTATTTCTACATTACATAAAAATAAATAATTGTTGTTCGAAGGAAAACACGAATCCAATGGTACATCGCAAGAGACTAAAATTTTCTACCAACGAGTCGACATTCTTAAATTCTCAATCATCGTTCAAAGATCGACAACTGTCCATTCTCAAGATTATCCGAAAATTTCCTTATGGAAATGATACTTCTTCGAATTCTCGAGTCACAAATTCCATCCATAAATCGTGTTTTTAAAATGAATCACCCAAAAATCCGTTAAAATCCGCTACGAATCGAACAACAATCGACATGCAAAACACTTGACCCAAAATTTTCGCCTCGACTCTCCATCTTTCTCGAGTGCACGTGCTCCATCACGTACAATCCCACGTAATACCGACATATACGTTACGTTCAATTCACGTCACGGAATTTCGCGTTAGCTCGATCTCGGCTTCGAACGATCCGATACACGGCAAAATGTACCGGAGAATATAAGAATGGCGCTTCACGGCCACGAATGTGATGATCGGGGTCACGCGATTCGATGCGATCTGAATGAGAAAATGTTCGTTCGATTGAACGTGATCGATCCTCTTATCTCGTTCCGGTGGTTCGACAATAATGAGAGAAGAGAATAGACATCCAGCCCATGAACACTCCGCGAGGTATCGAGCGGAATGTTTCCCCATTTCTTCCTTTCCTCGATGTGGCGCACATGCTCGATCGCCGGTGCACAAGCGCCACACGTTGAATCCGCGTGTACGGAAATTGTCACGTTGCATGGAAACTTACGCTCGCCGATTTCTTCTTCTCTGGCTGGAATATGCTCTTTGTTGATGATCGATGCCGGTCGCGTATTAGAATTAGGCGACACATTTCAAACATTCTCTTCGGAGAATCGATTGCAGAGCGAATATCGGATTAGGCAAGATTCTTCGGGGATTTTTTTAGAGGGGAGGAGAGAAGGAGGGAACGTAGAGACAAAGTGAAAGTAAAAAGGAAGGAGATTCTGGGGATTCCTGTTCGGTAATTCCCCGTCTAAATACTATTGCCACATTTTAATGAATCGTTGTCGAATGATCGACGACGCGTAGTCGAAATTATTTCGAATATTGTTAGCATTTTTCAAAGATATCTACGTTTGACGAAGAACATAACTGCGTTGCTTGATAATTCTAGGAATGAAATTTATCCAAATTTATTTCGACCGTTATCATAGTACAACGATGCAACGAATTAAAGTCCAGTGAAGTTTTTAATTGGTTAATAGAAGATACTTGATTGCAACAATATTCTTGAACGATACAATTGCGATACAAGTATAATTACTTGAAAAACGTTATAGGACTATCTATTGATGCAACATTTCTGTACCTCTTCGTACAAGGATAATTTAAGTCGATAAAAATTCTAGTTGCGCGTTATAAATGGAATGGAAAATTTTTTCGATGATTCGTACACCATTTTTCAATAATCCATCCAACCAATGATCCTTGCGGAAAACCCTCGTCAGTTGAGACAAATTTTTTCTCTCTGATTAATTATATGATCATTAATTACGAGCTACGATAGATTGCGATCCTGAATAGTGGTACATATAAAATACATTATCGCTCAACACTTTCAATAATGGTAATTCATTATCGATTTCTGTTTAGTCTTCTTTCAACAATTCGTTCAAAGAGGTAAAACAATTTTTCGATCAAATTTCGCAGAATTGATACTCGAGTAACGTTCTCATTTTATATTTCTACAATTAAAGGCAATACGATAAGGATAAATTTATTTCTGACAGTTGTTTAAGTTATTTCATACAATGTAAATAGCTAGAAAAAAATTCTATTTAGAATAGTCTTTTTAGATAAGTTAAATATAAATATTGATAAAAAATAAATGATTTGTCACAAAATCATATCATTTAGATGCATCTAAACGTATTGTTATATTTTTATTGGAAATTTTTTTCTTTCTTTTTTTTTTTTTTTTATTGTAACGAAAGATCGCAATTTTCATGTGAATTTTTATGCATTTACAAATTAAGGTTTTATTTGGATCGCTTGTGAATCGCGGAATGTTTTATATTTTTATTTTTAAATTTTTAAAACTTTAATTTATTTATTGTTACTATTATTACGAATTCATAACTCGTCGAAATAAATAAATATCCGCAACGTGCAACAATACAAAAAAAAAGAATTAACGAGTATATAATACAGATTAATTAATATTTCTTCAACTTTTCGTCGTGGTTATTTGAAGTATTTGCACAGAGTTTTACGTGGATTAACGGGACGATTGTCGAGTACTTGAGTGTTCGAGTTACATCGAATATCCGACTTTCTCGAGTATTTAAAACAATCTTGATCGAAAAAAAAAAAGAGGTCGATTCATTGGAATTGTACATTGCACGTGAGATTTTTAACTAACATCGAATTTCTTTTTACAGATTTTTATTATAATTGCGTTAATTACGACGTTGCGTTAATTGAGAAAATTACTCGCGTTGACGATCGCTGTACGAAAATATACATTCGCGATTTCGTTTGTTTATTACGCTGCTCGATAGCGATTAACTCATAATTAATCTTGAATAATTACGAAGGAAATGGAAGAATGATTGTCTACGATAGAAAAGAATAATTAAAATGGATGATCAAATATAAATTTAATATCTAACATATAACGTATAAAATAATTAAACATAAGTATTCGTTTTCGAAGGTAATTCTATTTTAATAGAATTACGTATTTATATATAAGTTTTATCCCAAATAAATTTTATTCCATTTTTATCACAATGTAAAAATGTTTGTACGAACGCTTATTGTCATGTACATAATAATAATTATATTAAATAATCAATGAATGAAGGGATCAAATTCGTTTTTGACAAAAAGTGGCATTATCAAGATCCATGAAAGCAATGTCAATTAATCGATATGATTGTGATAAAAAATATAATGATAAAGGAGGGAGGAGGGGGAAGCGAGATAAGTACGAGAAATTACGCCTCGATCAAATTGTCGATAATCTCGATTGTTATCGCAATACTCGTCCTGTAATCAACACATTCTCGAGAAATCGATAAAAATAAAAATAAAAAAAAAAAAAGAACGATGGTAGAATGCAACGAATCTTTCCATTATGATACGTGATAGAGATAATGCTTCACTCATGATAATGACATCGGGTGTGGACAGAATTCCGTAGGATTTTACGGATATTTACGAAATAGAACGATCGAAAAACGAGAAACTGTGCCTGTTTTCCTCTCGCTCGAATGTAAATTAATCTTTCTAATTGATTTCGACGAACGAGAACAAATTGGTTACGAGGAGAAAAGGATTAAAAGTTAAATATCGATGATCAGGGTGAAAAGAGAATCGATGATGGATATGGTGACGTGCGATAAATGCATATATGCAACAATAATCAATGAAAATTTCAAGAGATGTCGAGTATCGATGATGCGGAAGAATGAAAGTTTTCATGGATGTTGGCGTTTTGATGAAATAAAAATTATTGTCCTGAAACGAATGGATAGCATCTTGATGTGGTCGAAAGTATATTCGATTACACTTACAATTTCAATTACAAGAACATACATTCCGCTTGAATACATCTAAAGCATCTTTCGTTTGTTCTAGCGATCATTCGATCGGTAAAATAATTAAAACAAGAATTGATGAAATAAATCTCCACATCGGGATCTCGTCGATATGAATAATAAGAAGAATGTAGGCCACGGTCGTTGCCGATCGATAACAAAGATCAATGATAATGGAATGATGTGGTATATCGCGATGATATTGTAAAAAAAAAAGAAAGAAAATATGAAGACATGGAGAAAGCTTAAATACCCTTTTAACGCTAAAATCATAATCGATGACAGCTTAAGCGATGGCTTTCATTTAAATGGGGATATCGACGGTGCCTTGAAGCTCTTTATAAATCTCCTGATAGGTTTTCCCTTTGGTTTCTGGGACTAGCATGTGCGTGAATGCCGTGGCAGCAGCCATGACCGCGGCGAAAATCCAAAAGGTCATATCTGTTCCTAACTCGTCGTTCATCGTGGGGAACATTTTAGTCACGACGAATACCATAAACCAGTTCAACATGACCGCAACACTGGAGGCGACTGCTTTCGATTCAGCGGAGAACAGTTCACCCATTAACATCCATGGCACTGGACCCAAACTAGGTAAAAAAGAATTTCGTTAGAATTCGATAATGAAAATGAAAAGTTGCAAATGATTTTTAAATTTTTCATTTGGAGAATTTATATAGTATTCATACACAAATCTAGAACTGAATTCTAAATATATGAATAACACTTGAAAGCACTTGGATTAAATTTTCCATCTTTCCACTAAACTTTCAACTAAAATATTCGGATTCGAATTTCTTTTAATTAAAGATCGATGTAGAAGAAATATTCTATTGTTTTCATTTTCGCTCGTTACTCGCTATTTGTGATTCAACTTACCCAATGGAAAAGGCGATCATAAAGACGATCAAGGAAGTCAATGGTAACCAGCCAAGCGAACTGACGTCATTTCCGCTATCTTTCTGCTTGAAGTAGTATCCAAGCGCGATCAAACTGACTGACATAACACCGGTGGAAATCATGAGCAACGGCTTCCTTCCTGCTCGATCAACAATCAACGCCGCGACACCTGACATTACCAACTGCACAATAATTTATACCATAAATGTCTCTCACGAGCGAGTTGCTTCGTTAATTCGGGTAACTAGAACGCAATTTGAAAGAAAAACAATTGAACGACGAGATTGTTCGTTCGAGAAAACAAATATTTTCGTCGCAAATAAAGAAAGATTTCCTCCAAAGATTTGAATAATTTGCTAATTTTAATATCTATATAATATTAGTAATAAATTATTGGAGCATGATATTTATTAATGCGAAAAAATTAATCGAGATATATATGTATACATAAGAAGTCAAACCTGAACCAATGCAACGAAGATAGACGCCAGTTCCGGCGGCATCGAGCTTCCGGATGCTTTGAAGATCATCACGGTATAAAAGATCACGGCGTTCACTCCGGAAGCTTGTTGGAAAAACATCATTCCGAAGGATGCGATCATGGCCTTCTGGTTGACCGGAATTTTTGCCATTTCAAAGATGTTGGGCTTCCGGCCGGAACTCGCGTCCGCCGCCATTTGCAATTCGTTCAATTCCTGTTTAGGATCGTAATCTTTCCCTCTTAACGCCGACAACGCCACAGTGGCATCTTGCTTTCTGTTTTGTCCCTAGATATTTACCATAGATTATTAAAAGGATAATTAATAACGAAGAACTCGTGAAACGTTCTCGTACTCACCACCAACCAGACGGGAGATTCGGGCATCCAATAGAAGGTAATCAAGAAGAGGAGAATGATGAGAACGCATACAAGGGCGAACAGAGTGTAATTGAGAACGCTTCCGAGAATAAAAGAGACAAAAATTCCAACGGTGAGGAACAATTGGAAGAGTGCACCTAATGTTCCTCTGGTCGAGACTTCGGCGATTTCGGAGATATACGTGGGACCAAGGACGCATCCTGCTCCAACACCGAGACCGACCAAGAATCTGGCGATATAGAGGAGCTTGACTTGCGTTGCAACGAGAATAATTCCCCACGACAAGAGAAATGGAACGGCCAGCAAAAGAAGTGATTTTTTCCGCCCCATTTTGTCCGCCATCGATCCTGATGGAATAGCACCACAAATGGCTCCAACAGCGAGCAAAGAGCTGATCCAGGAACCTTCTTCCTGAGTGATTACCAACCATGAATCGGCTGCGTAGAGCTGAGGAAGCACCGGTGAAGTCCATGCTAAGGCTGAACCGACTCCAACCACCAAAAAACAAGCTAGAAAAATGAGAGTTGAATTAGGATGAGTGAAGAAAAAATCGATATATTTTATCGGTTATTTTTGTGCCTTAATTTCGTAATCGATTATATAATTGACTGATTATCTGATAGCGATAAGTATTTTTTAGTCACTCGTGTTACACTTAAATTCAATTACAAAATTGCGTCACAATAAAACGCATGTTTCGAGATAACATAAAAATTCGTAATCGTATCGAAAAAGATAATCTTTAAATATGTGTGGAATAAAACAACGTACAGTATATTTAATTAATTGATAAATAATGTTGCAACGATTGATCAATGAAAAAGCGATATTGTTTCGATTTAATTAATTTTGAACAAATGTTTAAACAATTTAGACCAAAATGCATTTCGAATGAGAATATTTTATGAATTTTTGCCAATAATTGTGTAATTTCTCATATTTTTTAACGATTTTATTATTTAAACGAAAGAAAACGAAAATAAAATTGATGTATTAAATTGAAACAAATAACAGATAACTGAGACCAAAATTTAAAGAAGTACAAAAATCTCTTAAATCTTCGATTTTCAAATAAAAATAAAATTTAAAAAATGATTATATATTCGGTTTTTTAAATATAAATAATAATGAAAAATTTTCAAATAAATTTATGGTCACTAACTATAAAACGGTTCATTAATTACATTGAAATTGCAACAAATAGTAATTATTCTTTCTCTCTCAAAAATCGCGCTCAAAAAATTAGTAAATTGCAAGAGATAAAATCGGAAAAAACGAAGATGAGACAAGAAATAGTGGAAGGATATCGAAACGAAAATGGTTTATCGCGTGTTGAACGTCTTCGTGGAAGTACCGGAAATAGAAGCAAGGTATTGCCACAGCTTCCTGCTCTCCTGGCGGACAGCCGCGTCATTAATCATTCCCGTGCCTTCCATTTCCTCGAAATTAGCGAGCATCCACTCGAATAACGTGTCTGCACTCGGAGAACGCCAACTACCACGATGGGATCAAGACGGATTTCTCAAGGAAAATCAATGATTCCGACGATCGATCGTTCCTTGGACCGATTCAAATCGTAATCGATCACGAGTTTTCTCCTCTTTCTCTCGCGTTCTCGCTTCTTCTACACGACGAACCGTGTCGAATCGAGTTTTCTCACCACGAGCACCGTTTGTCAAATCTCGGACCGACGAACACTTTAGGTGAACCACATATTTCGGATAAAGCAAACCCGATCGAGTGAAACAAAATGGAAGTGATTACGACGAGGACCGTCATATATCGCGCTCACTATTATCTGCCCATCATTATCACTAGTCTCATTTATTATCGCTTATAATCAAAAGAAAAAAATGGTTTGGAAATCACGATTAACGGATACTTAACAGATATATAACAGATGGACGAGTTGTGTGCAATGATTTTAAAGGAATCATGTTGAATGTGTAACGTTAGTTACATAATGATTACATGATTTTATATGATTTCATAATTTTACAATTCTATATCAAATCGGATAATCTGACGAAGAATGGGGAACATTTTTTTACAAAATATTATTCATTTATTATTGTTAAAATTTATTAATAATGGTATTTTGGTATAACTTACGATAACATTACTTCATTTGCTATAAGCTAAAAATTATGGTATCACTTTGATTGGAAATTTTTCCTCTATAGTTCCTCCACTATAATCAAGAAAATTATTTCAAAGAGAAAACTTGTTTAGATAGAATTTCATTTTTTTAATTTCTATGCTCGTTTAAAATCTTTTAAAATCTTTTGGAATATCTATAATTAATTGAATTTTCAAAGGAAAGAGAAGATCGTAGAGATGAAAAAATTATCATCAACTTACCGTTTCGATTCACGATATTTCCTCTAGGATTTATAAAATATCTCGAACTGTGTTTTCGATATATCAATCGTTATTGGAAAGGTGTGAGTTATAAATATTTATATAATATATATAAATATAACATGTGTAAATATAACATTTCGGAGATTAAAATTAAATTTCAAATTAATTAATAATTCGAAAAACATATCAAACCAACTGAATCGTGCACCATGATATATACGTTTTTTTTTGTTCTTTGATATCTACCAATATCGATATCACGATATGTTGATCACCGTTTCAGTTGTATCGAATAACATGTTTACCATTTTTCGTCCTTCGTGTGTCCCTGTTTCAAAGAAACCTCAACCTCATGGTGTGGTACAGTTAATTATTAGATATTAGATTGCAAGATTTTTTTTATTATTATTATATCTTTTATGTAAATACAGTCTAGTATCTAGTATAAATATGCAAAAAATAAACAAATTTTATTACTTTTATTTTCTTCTTTTTACAAATGATAAAAATTTTTTCCTCATTATTTTAAAATAATCTAAAATTTAATGTTTGATCTTAATATTTGTTCAAAACAATATTTGTTCAAAATATTTGTTCTCGAACATACTTACCATTATCGCTTCATTATTTCGATCATTAATTCTAGTAAATCTATCAATAAACAATGTTCAAGTATTCTCTCAATTAATTAATCCTTTTAAGAAACCAAATCGCCCAAATCAATGTTATCATTCAATCGTATTTCGTATCGTTGGCAATTCGATCGCGACACGAAGATCTTTCCTTGACATTTCTTGTAAGAAATGATTGATCATGATAAATGCCTTTATTAATCTTCCTGCATATTTTAAAACTTGGTATAATTATTATATAATTATGAAGTGCAAGCCAAAAATTCTATTTTATATTTTATATTTTAATTCGCAAAATTTCAATTTTCCTAAAATTGTATTTTCTTAATTTCCATATAATGAGTTTTAAATATAATGGTAAAAATTTTCACTTAACATCAAGCTGAAAAAAAAAATTCCAAATTAAAACCTATTACCATAATTAATATCACATATTTCAAATTTTTAAGATTACTATATCTAAACGATAAATCTAATTTTCGTCGCAAATCTGAATAAAATCTCTCGATACGATAGGATATCATAATGGAAAGAGGCGATATGACAATTAGCCGAGGCAAACATCATGTTGCCATAGAATGGCCATTATTACAAGGGACGATAATTCTGATGGATGATGATCGCGCAAACCCTCGTTATTCAGCAATTATAAATCGAATCGGTGGCACGTGGGCCAACAACGATACATTATCAACGTCGATCTAGGTTCGTCGAGTTACCACAGGAATTTAATTATTCGAACAAAGCCTGTTGGCGTGGATAGAACCCACTTCCGATTATCGGTGAAGATTAATAGGAAGACGTAATTCGAATCATGGCTAATTTCAGAAAACCACAACCACCTAGGTTAAAGAGCAAGAGAGATATAAAATTTTTTAAATTCTCCAGAGATGATTATTAATTATTACGAATTAAATTATTTTCATTAGAGAACGTTTCATTAGCAGCAAGAACGAATAAAAATACGCGTTAACGGGAATATTCTAATGAAGTTATAATATAATATAATGGAGTTATCATATAATTACCCTTTGAAAATAAAACGTGCAAGCAAAAAGCAATTAAATCGAATCGATTTATCAAACGACTCGATTTGATTTCATCGCATAGAAAGTGCTTACCTCAACTTCGAATTACCGTTATCGGATTCTCAAGGTTATGTCTCAGGGTCATAAATCACGAATCTACGTCGAATCATGGATGATTCTAATTATCCAACAGTTATTTTGTCTTCTCCAATCGTACTTTCTCGAAAGAGAGATAAAGTGATCGAAAGAGATCGAAAAAGTAAATTTTAGAATAAATTATATAATGAATTAAGATGAATTGGTTCAATAGTGATCGTTCATTTTATTAAAATTGTAAAAAATTCTAATTAACGAGGAACGAATGTTTACGGTGTAAACGGTGGACGTCGTATAGCTATATAACACGCGATAAATCAATCGGTTGACAACGAAACTTTATCTTTATCTTCGTTCGGAATTCGTTAAAAGAACGGGAAAGTAGTATCGTCAATAAATCACTGTTTGATCCCAAGTGATAACAAACATTCACGTCCAGCGTTTGCAATTTTTATCTAAACGATGATACGGTTGAAGAAATGAAAAGAAGCTTTAAGCGAAGGCTTAAGATGAGTAAACGTTCGAGATTTTATCAGATTTTCTTTCAGAGATTAAACATTTACCCGTGATTTTACTTATAAGCGTGCGCTAACTTCTCCGATACGTAACAGAGATATAAATTAAAATGCTCGCTATCGATGTCGATCGATAAAAAGACATTATGGATCAATTAACATTTTTATTTATTACCTTTCCTTCTTCAGAACTTCAGACGATCGAGCATCCGAGGTAATTATTATCTATTATTTATAATATTTCTTAATGGGATAAAACTATATGGATATGTTGTAACGACAGGCAAAAGTGCGGATACAAGCGTGATAAGATAAGATGTATATAAATATAAACAAGATATATGAAAAAGAAAAATAGATAATAAAGTCATAAAGTATACAGAGAGAATATAATAAAGTAAAACGTGTTGAAATAATATTTCGCATGTAGGTCAGAATCTAAATTCCTTAAGGATTTTACTGCTACAGCTCTTGCATCAGCTGATGCATCTTATCAAATATTAACGAATGTAACACGAAATTTACTAGATGTTGTTTCAGAAAGCAACTTGTTTTATAAAAGATAAGCGTTATTTGAAATTTTTACGAGGATTGTAATCTATCCGTAAATTTTCAAAGTATCTGGAATAACTGTTATAATAATCATTCAATATTAGATAGATATTTTCTAATATTTATCAGAAAAAACCAAATATCATATCTCTCTAATCGCTATAATTATATTTCATAAGATTCTTTTTTTCAGATTATTTCCGTAAATCCGTCCTGTCCATTCTGAATCGATGAAAAATAATACATCATGTTAGAATGATTGATTTATAGATCAATTTATTCAATAGCCACAAAAAAAAAAAAGTATCACTTATTTCTGACAATTATCTCATCATGGTAATTTTTTTTTCACTTTCTAATTTTTTTTTTTATCTTTTTAGATCCCTCGCTGCAATTTAATTATATCTGTGGATAATATCCATCCTGGTTGGGAAAGAAAAATATATCGGAATAACTTTATATTACTTCGATTATAGTTATGGAATTAGGACCTAGAAAAATTGCCACATTCGGAGAAATATAATCCTATTACGAAAGATTTTGGCTACAAGAGGTCCCAATATATCAAGGATGATGAAGAATTTCAGTCATAAAAAACACCCTAAGACCGAAATTAGAAGTTCCAACAATAAAACGGAAAATGAGAGAACACTACGAAACAATAGGAAGAAAGAAGAGAATCATGAACAGAAATTAACATTACGAGGAGATATAAAAATTTCAATATTTTCATGCCAGAATGGAAGGAATGAAGAAAAAGAAAAGAACGAAATAGAGCTACAAAGTTTTAATATGAAAATACGGAATGCTCGTTCGTGTACGTAAATATATACGGGCTATTTATGCACGTGTACTATATGCATTCAGAAATTAAAGATTGTTGTTGTCTCATCTATAAACTTCTAGGTGATTAAAATTTTTGAAATGAAACGAGTAATGTTAAGATCGATATTGTTAATAGTTAGCCTCGACCGAATTTTATGCCGAGTATTATAAAAAAAAAAATCTAAAAATTGATTTCTAGGTGAACTAAGTAATATTAAATTTTCCTTATTACTTGTCGTAAAACACGATTACGATATATACTATCATTCGATCGAAAAAGTCGTAAAAATCTGAAGAGGAGAATCGTAATAAAATATTTAAACAAGTAATAATTTTCTTTATAAGAAAAGGTAATTCCAAATCGATTAAATTAACGATTAGATAGAAAAACATTCGATCAATCTATTATATATCTACGCGTATTTCCAATACACAAATACACAATATAATTTTTCTCGTTATCTTTCGAATTTTTTTCCAAAAGCGATTCTCCGTTTATTCTGCCGTTAATCTTTCAATATTCTCCTCCTCGCGTCGTTATTATTTTCGATTTCATCGAGAAAAAAAAAAAGAAAAAAACGATGGAATAATCGAAATCGACGGATCGTAACAGTCTGCCAGAAATTCATCGCCTCCAGATTTATTGTTATCGAACGGTTGACCGGTTTTTATTGCCTTGTTGCACGTTTCTAGGAAAGGCTGTGTTATTTGGTGGATCGACCTAATTTTCGTTAATCGATCGCGTGTCGTAAGAAGGTAACGAGAAATCAAAATAGAAGAGAGGAGAGAAAGAGAACAATGAAGGGAGCAGCGTGTGGTCCAGAAAAAAAGTTAATTAATTAAAAGTTAGACGAGGGAACGAGGATACGATTGATGAGATTGAACATCCCCTGGAAAGAGATTTCCGTATCGAATTAGATGGTTCTGAAAAGAAATTAAAGAACGTTTCTACGGGAAATATGGTAAACTTTTGTTCTGTCACGATTATTGGCGAAGAAAATTTTTAAAAATTGGAATGGAAATCCACTGGATGAATAATAAAAAATAATAATAATAAATAAAGCAAGGAAATTTTAATGAAACGAACGGAGTGAATATTTTATTCTCTAATAAGATTTCATTGGACCAATAAACGTGGAGATTTCATAAGTTGAATAAATAGTAATTTACTTTCGTTTTGTCACGACTACTCGTGAGACAACTCGTCTAAAAATAGATGAAACTCGATGGACTAAATAAATAATAAAAATGGCAAGAAAATCTTAATGAAGTGTATAAGATAAATATTTTATTCTCCCTGTGACAAAGATTTCATCAAGATAACCAATCGCAAAGATTTCCACGATTCATAAACTACTGTAATTAATAACGAACTGTAATTTATCTCTGTCTTGTCGTTATTCTTCGTGAGGAAATTCGTCTAAAAATGAATAAGTAATTCATGAAAGTAGTAAATGAATAGTAGTAAAATGGCAAATAATAAATAGAAAGGAGATTTTAATGAAACGAGCATACCAAACATTTTGTTCCTTTCTTACAAGGATTTCATCAGGATGACCAAATCGTAGAGATTTCCACATTTCCAAGAGAATTTCTCGGGACGAGTTATCTCGCCATTTCCTGTACAAACATGACACGAGGGAGAATATTCCGGCAAGTATACCAAAATCTCGTTCGTGTGTGATATACGTAGTTTTGAGAAATTGTATTCGTTTTCCTCCTGAGGATTATAAATTGTTGATCAAGCACAAGAATCATTATTAAACATTCCTTCCTTCTTGTATATCGTTTCCATTCTTTTTCAAAATTTGTCTTCTTCCTTTCTTCTTCCTTTATTAAATGGATCGCAATTTTTTCGAACAATTTCAGTTGTTAAAAAAAAAAACAACTCATATTTATTTACCATTATCCAAATTCTCCTCATTTTCTTACGTTATTTTTCTAAGACGAATTTCTATCTATTGACTATAAAAAATTTAAAAGGATAAGAGCATTCATCGTGTGTTTTTTTCTCGATGCGGAACGCTCAAAGGAATGGCCGATACGATTCATGGATGAAAACGCGATGCGGAAGATCGCGTAGCAACCGAATTAAAAATAACAAGGTTTACCTACAAATTACCATATTTTCTTTGATATTTATCGTCGCAAGAAACTTGAACACGATAAAGTTCAAGGAAAGCAAGAAAAAAAAAAAAAAAAAAGAAGAAAATAACCGGTGAAAAGATTGCGGTTCGACTGGTTCTATTAACCTTATTTCTATTCTATTCAGAAAGAGAAACTTTTCCATTGAATTAACGAAATTGATATTCTACGTGAAAAGTAATACAATTCACTTTGTCACTTTATCTGCAAAAGAGAATGATGCACGAGTTTAACGAAATTTTCTATTTGGATCGGGAAAAAAGGAGAGCGGAGATATTAACAAAAAAAAAAAACCACAATTTCTCAAAATTACCGCTTCTATTTAAAAAACAAAAGTACACTTTCCAACTTTTTTCATTTAAGTATAAAAAAAAAAAAAAGAACGGCGAATTTTCAAAATATCTTAATCGTTTTCCAAAAAAATTCGTTCGTTTCTCTCAGACTTACAATGATAGAAACGTATTGTTCTCGAGGTGCTTTTTAGGGGAGGAAAAAAAGAAAATGAGTAAAAAGAAACACGCGTTTCGTCGATTAAATGAAACGATCGGGGAGACGATGGTCGATAAACTTATATTAACGTAAGTACAAAATCACTGAAACTTGTACGAGTGAGTGAGTGAATGAGTGAATGAGTGAGTGCGTATATGCGTGCGTGTGTGTGTGAATGTGTGTATACAGTTAATAAACGCAAGCACAGCGCGTAATTTTCGACGAGACCGATAGTAACGGGTCGTAGGATGTATCGTAAATTGTCTGCGATACTTACATCGTTACTTAATGTCGTATCTGCCCGAATACCGATTGAATATTACGGATAACGAGCCGATATCGAAATAGGAACGATAATTTTTCCCCGAACAGTAATTATCGGTCGAATCATCCGGCTGAAAATAAATTCGCGCTTGCTCAACACTCGATGGTGGTTCATACCGATAAACTCTATCAAGTTTATCGTAAGAAAAGTAAGGGTAATTAAGTATCGCCCGTTCCCTAGAATCGTGGATCGTTGCTCGAAGCGTCGTCACGCTGGACGCGCTCGTGAAACCGGATTTCCTCTGCTCCTGCGGAATCGATATTGGGAGAACTTTTGTTCGATGGAGCGGTTTAAATAGTAAGTCTGACGGAATTTATTATACCGTAATTACCGTTTTAACCTTTGATTCAATAGGATTTCTTGATTTCTTCGAAATGATAAGTTTCTCGCGATGGCGATTGAAGGAATTTTCATACGAAATCCTTGGTGGAGCGATGAAGGGATCGATCGATGATGTTTAATCGGACGAAAGAAAATGAAACGAAAATGCAATTTCTTGATTGTGGGTTTAAGGATAATGGTTGGCTAACCGCCCTTAATGGAAAACACCATCGATGCGAAAATCAATAACGAAAGGCAATTTTAAGCTGGAATATGATTGGTGTCAATTAAGCTCGAGCCACTTTAATAAAGAAGGTATTTTATCCCGGTCCCGTAAAAACAATGAGAAATCAAGGACTCAGTAAAGTGGCGAACGATAACATCGCATCGGCGAGGAACAGAGGAGAACCAGTTTATCGTATCCTAGTATAGCTTAACTAAGTATCGACTTACGTGCTAATAAGGCCTGTGGTGTGGGTAATCGGAATAACTCATCGATTATCATTGTGATAGCGCTCGTTGAACCGCGGGTAATGATCGAATTTTTGGTGGGGATTATTGCAATTGTCTGCCGATCTCTCTTTGACAAAATAAAATCTACGATTACTCGTAAAAATTGCACCGGTATCATCTTTGTCCGATACTGGCTTAACGTTACATTAAAACGAACCTACGCTAAAATACGAAAATATGAAACTAAATACGCTTTATTTTCTCTCTTGATTCTCTTTTTTTTTCTTTAATTTTATCTTATACTTTCGATTTCGAATCATGTGTAAGAAACTGTAAGGTATAATACGCGAGCTTTTTCGCTGCAAGAATTGATCGACGTCGGAATCATACGCCGGAAGGAGGCTCGCGTGTCGACGATTATGATCTATCAGCGTCGTGTTTTTGGGTAACGATAGTTTGGAAAATTAGGTTTTTCAGTCTTTATCACGTGTCCGTTAAATCGACGTGAAAAAAAGCAAAGAAACGGTTAATAAACGAAGAAAAAGCATAGTCTGATTCATGGATCGTTGATCGATTATTTAAACGGACAAAAGAAATCTTGTAGATTATTCTACGATCGTATGCGCGTGCGGCAAGAAATATATTATTTCCATGGAAAATAAAAGTTACGTTCGATAACGAGGTCCGTGTCGTTCTGTTTCGATAATGAAATCGAGATCATTTCGATGATCCGATTTCGCATCATCGTCGAACAAAGATCACAGACGTTGTTCCGATCGAACGATCTTTGATCGAATCACGAAAAGAAAATATTCCTGGTCGCAACTAAATTCTCCTGTTCCTCAAGGACAGCACCTGTGAACGTAGAATCGTCTAGTGTGTCGAAAGTAAGCACAGTCAAGGAAGTTCAAATCTTAAGCAACGCGTTGTACAAGAAAATCAATTTCCCGGTGTCGGTTGTGTACATCAACTTGTATCGCCTGCTAGTCATCTTATCGATCAGGCTTTTCGTCTCTGTTTCGCTATGATGAGGACTCCAACGGATAGACACCACGGATATCCTGGTCGTCTCCCAAGGAATCGTATCCAGGACCTATATACGAAACACGATCACGGTGAAAGGAAAATATTTAAAATAGAATATTTGGAATAGATTTATCTTTGGAAGAGAAGATCTTTCGACCGACACGTTAACGACATATGTCGTATCGTATAAAGATCAAAGGAAAAACTTTTTTAAGGAACGAAAGGACAAAATGTCGTCGGGGATATACATTGGAGATAGAATTTCATATAATTTCCAGTGAAATCGATAGTTACCTGGCCGTCCTGCGCATCCGGACTATCCAAACTCAGGTAATCCAAAGTGGTGGCACTATAGGCCAACAGAACGCTGTACAAAGGGAAGCATTTCAATCTCGTGGTCGGTAAACCTTCGTCCGACGACACAAGACTGTTCGGGCCCTCGCCCAATTTAGTAACTTGAACTTCGGATTCCTGGTGATAAGTAATCTGAAATTCGAGCGGATCCACATAGATACGAAATTCTCGTTAAAGTGCAGCAACAGATAATTAAAATAAAATAGATCGCGATCGATGAAATAAGAAACGTGTATCTTCTATTTCATATTTACCTCTTTGGTATCCTTATCGGTGCTGAGGCAAGCATGAAGAACTCTGGTCTTTGGGTTTCTGGTGCTTCTATGCGCCTCGAAGAAGCTTCTAGGATCTGTCAGGATCAGGACGCCTCTCCAACTTAAGTTACGTTCCAACCAGCCCGTACTAGAGATGGCGCCTATCTATAAAATCCGATAATTCGTGTATATTTTTAAGTAAAATAGATCTCTAGGTCTTCTACGATTTCCGTGTAATACGAATTCCATCCAATCGACGATCACTAATTAAAATTTCATTTCAACGAGCGAAGTTCATTTACTCCCCCATTTAATCCCAGTTATTTATTATTTAATCGATATAAAGAAATCGCATCGAAATTATTTGATCGAAACTTCTCGTTCATTTACGTTCGTCGATTAAAAGCTTTATTACGCGAGGAAGCAAATGGATGTTCACTATTTCTTCGAATTAAAGGTTAACGTTAAAAACGAATTAATTCTCGATGCTCGTTTAACATACAGATATGAATATAAATGTGAAAAAAGTCTCTTCTTACCCTGCTTATGTACTCCACGTACACACCCTCGCGTTTTCCCTCGGTCAGACCCGCCACGTACCTCTCCTCCGTTGTTTGGGTGGCGTTGGACGGATCCTGTTGCGTGGTGGGTTTCAATTGAACTTCTCTGATATACGCGACCAATTCCGGATTGTCCATCGAGACGCTGTTCAACACGTAATCTCTGGTCATATTGGCGTCGAACGCCTGCCTCCTGCAATGAAACGTTCGATTTTATGTACACACACACCAATAGACCACAGATTCTTCATTAAGTCCAACGTGTATAATGGTGAGCTGTATCTCGTTGAAATCGTATAGAAGATAGAATGATCGTTGATGGATATTCGAGTACCTCTCTGAATCTCTGTGTATCTGTATCTATTTATCGTGAGTAGTAAATGAAATGGATATTCGAAAATTCGAATCTCTGCATACATATACAATGCATCGTTAAATAAGATTTGATCCGAAATGTAAGATTTTACGAGTCAAATTTAAATTACATTTTAAATGATTAAACGATAAATTTGTGGAAGATGCATCGATAATTTCGAGAAAAAAGATTTTAAGATTGTTGAAAATATAACTTTGTAATTTACGCATATTTGAGATTGACATTTCAATAAATGAATTAATCGAGTTTCGACATTAATAATGATTTCGTTAGAAGCTCGTAAACGCTCTTTCTTTGACAGAGCTTTATTGAACAGCCTTTGTCACGAGCGTCCGAGGGAAAGGATAATCGTCGAGTGACCTAGTAATTAACTTCGTTTAACAATCGTATTTCTTCAATGTGGCTAAGGCTAAATGGAACGATCTTCGTGGATCTCGAAAGATAAGAGGACAGTTATTTGATATATCTCAAGCGTTATTAATTATTCCAGATGTATCAAATATATTTGCATACTTTTTTATTTAAACTATTTTATCATTTAGGTGATAAATATTTCCTACGATGTAAAATCCTACATTCAGTATTTTTTTTTTTTATTGCCTGCAAGATAAATCATGTCGTAAAAAAACGCAAACAGAATTCAATTTATCCAAATATCTCGTGTCAATCAAGCGTTAATAACAATTCACACAATTCTTATCAATTGAACGGATTATCCATACTTTACCACGGATCCCGGTTAACTGCGATCAAATATTTAAGATCGATAAGATCAGAAACGAACTCGAAAATTTAAACAGCTTCCTACATCATCGATCGAAATCGGCGATATCGTTCGCAATTTGTCATCCATTTTTTTTTTTCTCCTAATTGCCGTAAATTAACGCGTCGATTGTCATAATTTTCAAAGCTGCGAGGCGAACGTTGAATGGATGGTAAAAGGAGAAGAAAAGGTAATAAAAAGCGACGAGATCCGTTTAATTATTTAATCCCTCGCGATACCGTGCACGTTCTCTGCTAAATTAATGGAAGGGATAATGGGGAGAAAAGAAAAACAAAGAGAGAATAGATATATAGATAGATACAATGACAGCTTTAGGGGTTTTTTTCCAAGGGATCTTTTATTTTACGTGCTGTAAAATTGTTACGTAGCGCGTTTGATTGCACGTATCCGTACAAGATAAAAGATAAAGAAATTGAAGGATATCCCTATAAAAGAAACTTGAATCACATCTTAACCACGAATATGAATTTACAAAGCATAAAATTTTACCTCGATAAAAGAAAATCAAGAAGTAAATTTTGAAGCTAAGGATCTCGATCTTTAATATTCGTTGGATGTGTAATGGCGAATAAAACAAAGATATTTATAGGAGATAAATAAGAGTTTTAATAGAGCGATTTTACAAGGAAAAAAAATTTACCTCAAGGCCGCAGCCTCGCTCCAGACGAGGAGCAAGGCCATGGCAGTGGAAAACGCGGCAAGGAACGCCAAGCAGGGGGCCACTCTTCTCCACCAGCTTTTCTTGTAATTCGCCATCGTGGTCCCTGACAGCGTCGAGCCCGCGGGTGGCTGTAAGACCCCGGTGACTGGGGGCATCCCGGTGGGGACCATTCTGCAACCATAAAACCGTCTCCCATTAAACATTCGTTATTATACCACGCGGGAGGAAATTTTAAAGACCATTTAAAAATAACCGATTTCACGTACATTGCTGAATTTTATTTCCAATTAAAAGGAGATATGTTTAGTCGAAGGAAACGAATGAAACGAAAAGGATGTCTCGTCGAGTGATCAGCGATAATTCAATAACAATGTGGACTATTGATGAATGACAATATCTATTTTTACAGTATCTATTTTTTCTTTTATATAAATTTATCGTGGAACAATTGTGATATTGATTTTTTAAGAAGTTGACCTTTTAAAATGCCATTTGATAAGAGAATAAATCAAGGAAGTCTAGCATTTACGATGCTATTTACTTTATCCTTTTTCTTACGAAGTCTTTCAAATTTAAACAAATAATTATTGTATTGAAATAATCATAAAGTTGGAAAATATAAAAATATAGAAAATAGAAATACAATAGAAAAAAAGGATAAAGAGGAGGTGAAGAGGAAAGGATAACCTTTTAATGAACTTGCTCAATACGAACTATTGATCTTGAGTTAAAGTATTTAAAGGAACTAGCTGCAACGATTCGATTTCTCTCTACGTTAGTCCGCATCGTGATACGATCATTTCTTTGCAGTTTGACTTAACACCACGTTTAAATTAACCAGAGAATTTACCTGAGAGTCAGCATACATATTTCGTAACGCTGTTGCAATTTGAAAGGAAGCTCGATCGCGAGAAAAGACAAAGATTGATCGCAAAAAAATCAATTAATTCTTGGAGAATTAACTCGTTATATATATATCTTGTTAAATGATATAACGTGACAAAATATGATAAAATATAATGTTGATGTTAATTGCGAGGAGAAAAAAATTCAATGAAATTAAATTGAGTTTATTAAAATTCTGTTCAGCCGTATTTTAAAGTAAATTCAAAGAAAATTCACCCTTTAAGTGAAATATATCTACATTTCATGTATACTTCCTGTACACCGCCCTTTCCATTCCGTATACATAGCGATGAACGTCGCTGCTTGGCATTTCACGCGATGCATCGTGCTTCGAATGGTTATTATAACGAAGCCTCCAACCCCGATATCGCAGCAAGACGTATCCAGTCAACACACACAGTCGTAAATACAATATGAATTGTTCCGCCGCATAATGCGAACCATAATCGATGCGCTGCTTAAGCTTAGTCCCACGACCAATATGGCCGAGGAACGAAAGGAATAATCCTGGATGGAAAATATTTCATGGAAGTGAAATCAGTTTTTCGATCGAGATTTCGTAGCGATCCGGTTTATGATGTCATCCATTACGCTCGCGCGGTGAATAGCTAAACTTTCACACGAGACCATAATGCAACAGCATCTGAGTAGCTGATGCAACTCTAAGTATCTCAGTTCTGATACAACGGCCGGCCGGCCCTGTTCCCGATCGATCCAGGTGATATCGCGGTAACATCGTTATGACTTTGATGTATCGCGCGATGGATCCATTGTAATTTCATTGTAATAACAAGAAAATGGTAATCAATTGACACACGTTCCATTCCAGAAAAGATGGCCGACTTAGCGTGCACCAGGCGTGGATTTATAGAGGCAATTTGATTTACGACGAGGACAATCGAGAGAACGAGAAACGAAAGCAATGGTTATTAAAATATTTTTCATTCCCTATTTCTTTACCCGTTATATCTCATTTCTTTATATATAATACATTACACAGCTCGTTTACTCTTTTCAGACTCTTTTCGTATTTTATATATTTTCTTTTTCCTTTTTTTTGCCATTTTCCGAGAACAAGCAGAAACATTTGCAAGGGAACGACGAAGGTTTCTTGAAGCAAACCTCGTTACGTGAAAGAACGTTACACGCGGAAAAAGTGTTACATCGTGCTGCAAAATAAAAGAAGCTAATGAGGAATAGTAAAATGTAAATAGCTTCAAATGTTTTCTATCTTTCGAATGAACTTGAAAGTTATGGTAAGCAGTATTTTTCGAGAGAAACAGGAAATGAATTTTTAAATTCGTTACATTAAATAACAGCATAAAACGATGAAACTCTTGAATACAAGAAGAGCCATGTACCACGTGAAACAGCCAGATATTTCACGTTTAAACAATTGCGAAGTAAGACGCGAAACACGAGTAGCTAAGCGGAAATTGCAAACAATTTTTAACTAGACTAATTTTTCGCGTGTTCATCTACGTGAAAATATTCATACAAACAAGATATTCGACGAAAAGTTTGACACAAATTCTAGCTCAATCAAGAAGTTCGTTCGTACTTCGTCTCAGTCTAATTTCCATAAGGCCAAGATGAAAGAGAACAATTCTATACATTAAACGCCTCTTAAATTGACCGACCCAATTGTTGACGATGCTCAAATGCCTCGCTTCAATTTCCACCGTTAAAAGATCTTCGTCGTCTTTGTTGTACTTCTCGATCTTGTTTTCAATCGCTCAATCGTTTTTACGGCGCAAAAATTCGATTTAAAGGAAGATTCAAGGGTTTAGGACTGTGACAAAGGACGCGCGCAACAATACATCGAATAGGGGGAGATGAGCCACGAAATAATAAATCGCATTGAAAGTGTTTTCTTCAACGGAAGCTTTATACCTAGTTTTCAACGATTGTTACCCGAGCTTGGGATTGATAAAGTATGTAAGTACATGGAACCGAGTCTGTTTGAATATCGTTAGTGACCTCCATTGTCGTTGATTGTAGTTGATCCAATGTTTATGAAATTGAACCTGCTTTGCCATGATAATCGTGTCGTGAAAAAAAGAACGAAGATATTCTTTGGAAGTATAATATCGATTGAAAAATGGCGAAAACAAATTCTAGCTATAAAAGTTCAATAATGAAAGATGCTTTTTAACAAAAATCGAAATTTATTTTTATTAGCAATATGTTATTGTTTTCTTTCTTAATTAAATACCTACACGTATCCGAGTATACGCGAAAAGGTTGGTAAATTTATTAAAACGAATTCACTCTAACAAATGTATATATGCGTTGTATGTATATAATTGTTGTTACATGCGTGAAATTTGATCACAAATGATTCTGATACCGCAAAATGCAAATACCGCAATAACAGTTCCGCCTGCAATTTTATTAAAATTGATGCCCAATTCATACTCGAGTTAATTGTAAACAGCCTTTCAATCATGCAATTTTGCAATATCTACAAATATTTTCCAACCAACAAGTTCAAATTGTTTTATACACATAGTTTATTTTATCTTCATCATGGTGCGATCTTCTCAAGTGACTGAACGATGAAGAGATAAAAAAAATAAAAAGATAAATCCAGTATCGGGAATTTTTACTTTGTTTCGTGTCACGTCGTGATAACGAATATATATATATATAAACAAATGCAAAATCGATCCGATAGTAAAAATTCTGTTCAAAAATCTCTTGAAGAAAATGTACAAAAAATTTATTTTTCGATTTAAAAAAAAAAATAATTCGCTCAGACGTGAAACAGGCTTTATCCAATATTCGAAACAATTCATCAGGACATCAAATAACGATCATTATTTTCGCTATTTTCCTCTTTTGTTTGCACAATTCGTTGCTGATTGACTCTTTCATATCACATCTCGCGGCAAACGGGAAAATGGAATTCTGCCCGAATTCCTCAATTTCAATCAATCGATAGGTATCGTGCACGAAGATACAAGACACGTGTCGCGAGATATTTACGAATTTTATCATTGAAGAAAAAAAGCAATATAAGTTTCCTCGTTTATCTACAAACTAGTCCTTATTTCAACGTATTTCAAAACAATAAACAATGTATTTACAACGACAAAAACAAATGAGAAAATCATCCAGAGTGACATTTCTTACACGAAACGAGACGAAATTCGTGAAAGATGAAAACCACGACGAAGAAAAAGATTTGGCACCATTTCTTTGATAAGTAGGAATTAATAATCATCGTTGGAAAGAGATCATTTATAAATATATATAAATGATGAGGGAACAAAGGTATGCAAATACATATATAACTTTCAAATCACGAAGCATAACAGAGGATTGGAATTCGTTCACTTAGGAAAAGTCAGCAGGTAGTAAACAAAACAAAACTCCGCAGAGTTCGTATCCATGTCAGTGAAAACGCGGCTTTCTACAATACTACTCTTCGCTTCGAATCCCTGTAGCGAGTGCAAAGTCGAAAACAATGATCTTCGAGCAAGTTTGTACGGGAATTTGGACGTCGACATTGAAGC
This sequence comes from Apis mellifera, assembly GCF_003254395.2. Lineage (NCBI taxonomy): Eukaryota > Metazoa > Arthropoda > Insecta > Hymenoptera > Apidae > Apis > Apis mellifera. Next base: position 20,508,619 of record NC_037638.1, read on the forward strand.
GCAGATACAGTTTAATATATCGAGCGGGAACAAAGTAGATGAAAAGCGGAACGACGCGGAGGACGGCGTACATAAATTTCTCGAACTGTCAGAAATTCCGTCGAGCGTTTGCGTTAAAATACGTACTTGGCTTTCACGGGCTCCATGCCGGTCCAGAATAATTCGGCAGGCGGATAGGAAGGTTCAACGGCGTACAACATTCACGTGGCTCGTCTCGCATCCCGTCCGTGACGCGACCGTCGCCTGGAAGACATCGACCAGGCTGCTTCACCAGGCCGACCTCCTGCACATCCTCTCTGCCGAGGTCTTCACGGCTGCACTCGTCCGATCCAACTGTATTTTCCTTTGTATACAACTCTCGTTTCTTTTAACGATCGACGATAAAAACAGCGTTAAAAAATGGAACGAGCGTGTCTGCCTGTTCGTTTGCGCGTGGAAACTCTTTGTGTTTATAATCAGCCGGATATTCTCTCTACCGGGCGCGAGCAAAAAACGGTTGGTCGGCTTCTCTTTCTTTCCTTTCTTTCGCAAACCGATTCACAAAACCGTGGGATTCCTTTGTTGACGTTTCGAACGCGTCGTTTCACTTGTTCACCAACTGAATTCGCGTAGGGTTTACGAAGAAAAGTGACGACACGTCTGCTGCTTATTGTTTCGATCAGAGTCGAAGTCGCGTCGCTAGAAACCGGCCCTTACGAACGTTCCCCTCGATCCTCTTTCCACGGAGCTAGAAAAGAGAGACTAGCCGCGCGAGCGTGAACGATCGGCAAACCGTATCGACGAACGTTCGGCGTCGATCGAGTGGCGGCTCGGAGGCGTCGAGGTCGAAGGAGTCGCGGAAACGAAGAGAACGACGTTCGGAAGCGTGAAGGAAAGCAACGAAGATCCGGTAAACAGATTTTTTGGACGGAGGAGCGTGTGTATACGCGAAAGTTGATTAGAACTTGGCGTGCTGCGATGGAAGGACGGGAAGCGGCGAGTGTGTGTGTCGTCGAATGTCGCACTGCAGACCGGCACACGATCCACAGCCGTCCCTGTCGACGTTTCTTCCCTCCTTCTTTTCCTTTCTTTTTCTTTCTTTCTTTCTCTCTTTCTCTCTTTCTCTCTCTCTCTCTCTCTCTCTCTCTCTCTCTCTCTCTTTCACTCTTTCCCCCCTTTTGCCTTATACTCGGACTCGCTTTCTCTCTCTCTCATACGCATACACACACACTCTCTCTCTCCCACTTACGATTCTCTCCCACTCGCACGCGTTTCGCCGGCTGGTGCGTCCCGGTGCAGACACACGACGGCGTTCGCGACGACCACGACCACGACCACGACGATGACGACGGCGGCGACGACGAGCACGTTAGCTACGATCGGTCCGTTGCGTTGGCTGACTAGGGAAGCACGCCAGAAGTCGCGCGTCGCTTCTCTTATGTTTTTTTCTCGCGTTCTTGTCTTTGAGAAACACGCGGCGCTCAACGAACCAAGCGCGATGATCTTTTTTTTTTTTTTTTTTTTTCTCTCTTTCTCTCCCCTCGTTGGCACGGAGAAGGAAATGCAAGCGTATATGCCCGTCCCGTGGCGAGAGCCGACTGCCCTCCAGCACCTGGAACGGCTGACGGTAACCGGGTACAATGCCTCCTATATCGAGTGTCCTTCTTTAAACACCAGCCCGCCATCCGTGTCCTCTCCTCGTCTATCCCCTTCAATCTCGCTGTCCCTCTCCCTCGCTTTTACGAGGACATTCCGTGCTCTCCGCTCTCCTATTAACGGCCAGGTAAAACCCAGTGGTTCTCAATACACCTATCCACCATTTCACCTATAGTTTGTGCCGTGGGTAAACTGCTAGACACACACGAGGCTACCTCGAGTTACTTTCTCTCTTGATTCCCTCCCCTCTGTTATACGTAGGGTAGCGGACTTCGGCTTAACTTACGAAGGGACACGGTTCTACGCCGTTGTTGGTCATCGTGCTCTTTACGCCTCGTTCACGTATACGTCCGGTAGCGTTGTAAAGGCGTTATCGATCCTGCAACAACTCGTGTCCGCCTTTGTGTTCTATGCTGTTGTAGGCCGCAATCCCTACGTGAAACGGTCGCTCGGTTTCTTGATTGATTCGATAGCGACGTGTCTCGTGGCTTAGGGATAGACGATCGTTACGTGTTTCGAATAGAAATAGAGATTAATTCCAACGAGGATCTCTTTACAAGATCGATTCGGGGATTAAATTTATCTTCGAAAGGGCGAATCTAACTTTGGGATATGAAAGATTCCGATGAATTTTAATAAAATGATGAAAAATTTCGGTTAGAAAACTTTTTCATAATCGTGCTTTTTTTTTACTGTCATTGTACGTAGAATATGAGGTGAATATTGTGCCTGTCTTAATTGAGGGATATAAAGTTTCAGAGGGAAGGATGAGGTTTGAGGTTCAGCTTTTAAAGTTTTTTTTTTAAAGTGAAATTTTGTTTCTTATTGCAATCCTTTTGAAAGAGACGTTTTCAGCCGATTTCAGAAAAATAAAATTCTTTTAAAAGCGTGTTATTTAATATATTATATCCTTTAAATTTACATTTTATGCATTATTATTACTTAATCAAAAAATATTTCTATATTTTTTTTTATTTTTTTAATAAATAAATACACTTTTGAAATATTCTTTGAGAATAAATCCACGTATTGTTAGTTTAACAACGACATATATTATAAAGAAATGTAATATATAATGGCTCTATAGTCGTGAAAATCTTCGAACGATATTTTTCAATTTAAAAATTTCTAAAAGTGACATCTTTTTCCCTTTGATTGAAATATCGAAATCTTTATACCTCATTGACAAAAGGATATCCATCACGCGAATGTCTATATATTACGACTCGTAGCCATTTTTATCGAAACGTTTTCCAAACATTATTTCGATGAAGCCCATTTCCCACGAATCGGAGACTATTCTAAATTGGCCATCCCGGTTGATTGAACGGGAGAAAAGAGAAGAGACTACGTTCACCCAGCTCCACTTGAGGCGAAACTGCAAAAATAAATAGGAGCCGTAAATAATTCCTCGGCCGCAGACTTCTCTTGAAAATAGAAACCTCTTTCGGATCCTTGCAGTGTATTACGATCTTTTCGTACGATGTTTCAAAAATTGTTTTAAATTTCTTTTTAAAAATTTTGCGCTAACTTTATTTAACTCCAAGTTAAATAAAGCTTGTTCGAGAAAAGGAAGGAAATTATTTAAATTTACGAAATTAACATAAGATAAGATTAAAGAATGTTTCGATTAAATTTCGATGAAATTCTTAGAACCAGCACTTACCTTTGTTTGTTCAATTTACACTGGTCTTCCGAAAGCTATTGTTTATTCAACAGTCATTAACCAATACGGGGAACGAAGCTTCTAAGTAATACATGGAACACCTGGAACCCCTAACAAAAGAACGTGTCTCTGATGAAACCTCAAACCTACATGGTACGTTCAGTTTATCAAATAAACGTGTGCAACGGAATATTAAATAAAGATGTACTACCCTCTATGTTCTCCGTGAAATACACATATACCGTTTACTGTATTACAACTCGGATCTCGGTGAACGTAATTTTGTTCCATCGTACATTTGTTATATCGAAGCGTAGATATTAATATATGAATTAAAAATTAGAGGAAAACTTGAAAGAAATATCTTTATAATAATATATCGATTTATAAATAAATCGCGATAATTAACATTTAATATAAATTCTAAATTCAAATTTTAAATTTTGCCTATTTTCATCGTATTATTATAAATATTAATTCACATATAATAAAACACGCATGTACATAGAATTTGATATAAAAATAATTTTGTACGACGAGATTAAAACACGACACGTGCATTAAAACTCCTAAAATCGAAATATGTATCAAAGAATCAATTTACATGGGAAAGGAATAAGAAAAGAAATATTCGATTAAATCATAACATTAATCAATTCGCGAAGGCAATTCGAAATGTTGAGCCAAAAGAACCAAAAGGGGATGAAGTGACGTATGTTCGTCGAAGAGGAAAAGTCGCACACCCTTCGACGCAAAAACAACGAGCAACCGAAGTGAAAGGAGGAAACAAACGTCAAGGCATCATATAGTTCGAATAATATGTATGTATGTGTGTGTGTGTGTGATACAGACCGCGTAGGTGTGTGAAAAATGCGAATTACTATTGATCGAAGAGAACGTCTGCCGCGTGTACACGTAAAAGGAAACGGAGACAGCAGCTGCGATGACGATAGGAAACTTTGTCGATGTCAACCTTCCCTTCGATACGTTTGACCAGCTTCGTTATTTCGATGAAAGCAGAACGACAGCAAACCACAATCCAACACCACCATTGTGAAGTCCTGAAGTCTTTCATGTCTTCGAAACTGTGTTGCCCTTAACGCCATTGTGACGTCATCTTTACTACACTTCACGTTTCCGCCAACATTTCAACATTTCCCGCGAGAAATCGAAGCGCGAGAACGAGACCCAAAAGGGATGAAACAATTTTTTTATCTTTGGTAACGAGATTCTCGTTATTACATTTCAGTAACGTCTTAACGATTTGTTTTAGCGCACACAAAGTGGATGATGAAATATGGATCTGGTTTCATTGAATTTCCTTGGAATATTATTTTATTCTATCGTGAAAGAAATATTGTTCTGAATTTTCTTGAGCATTATTTCGTTCTACCTTCGAAGAAAATATAGTTTCAACGATAATAAATGATGCGTAGGATCCTATTGTACGTACGAAGAAAAAAAAAAAAAATTGAAATATATAAAATCCTGAAATCGAAAGATTTATTTTTATCGTTTAATAATAATTTAATAACGTATAGTTTTTTCTTTTCTATGTCAAATCAAAATTAGTAAACCTCGAACATACAGCGGTGACAAAATGAAATGGGATGTATGAAGACTGGAAAATGGAGAAAGAGAATCATTTTGATCGCTTATGACATTGGGATAAAAGCGACGAATAATTGTTCTCGACGCGTTTGAAATGAAGTACCCCGGATAAAAACCGAATCGGATGAGTAGTCTTTCTATTGTTCGAATTCCATCCTCGATCCGATTTCGAGTATGCAGATAGGATCGAAGAAAGAATAGAGAGTTCAATGAGAGCATTCCTTCTTCAAGAAATTGTCCAATCCGGAAGTTACTACGATCCACATCTTGGTACATATTTCAAATATCCTACAATTCCGATTTATAAGAATCTTAAGATGTACAATATGTACATCTTACTTTCTATCGTACATTTTTTTCATTCTTTAGATTTTAATCCATTCCTACAAAAAAACATTTTTTTCAGCAAGCATCAAAGTGTCAGAAATTGATCAACGTTATCAATTATCAATTAATCAATTATCTGTCATAATGAATGAAGGCTTCCAATGTTTATAATTAACAAAGTTTGGTCAATGAAATTAGTGATTATTTCTTCCAAAATCATTCCTGATGACTGAACATTGTTCATTCAGGGATCAATGGTGAAAAATAATGTCATCTCGCTGTCCCTATATGTGAATAAATTTAATTCATGGTTTGATAAATTTCAATATTCAAAAGAGTATTGAAATTCCATCATCAAAGAATTTTTAACTAATTTGTAAAAGAAAAAATGTCAAGCCTATTTCACGGAAGGTTTGAGAAGGTTAAAGAATTTCTAGAATGAAAAGTAACATCAGAGCACGAGGAGAGGAATTTCGTAAATTGAAGAAACCGTGCAATGGTATTACAAAGATGGAATTTTAGTAATAAAAGAAATAACGTAAGAATGTTTTCAAGATAAATAAACGATAAAACAACAATACTTTCTACGTACGAAAATATAAAAGATTAATTGTTAGATTAAAGTATTGTGAAACTGGAATACATGACCGATAGCGTTTATATCTAAACTTTATCTTTATCAATCAAACGTAGAAAGTTACATCTAAATCGAAACGATCAGTGTCGTTTTAATAATCCACGACACTTCCTCCATCGATTGTAACTAAAAAAAAAACAACCGAAGAAATCTCGTATGAAATAACGAAACACGAATTCCGATCTTTTTCTCCGGCTATTAATATCCTTCGAGCTCACACCGATGGATCCTCCGGCTCATCTATCACACCGTGAAAGAAAAATATATAGATTCATTTAAAAAAATGCAGAGGTGACCCTCGTAACGAGAAAATATCATCCACGAAGAAATCGTTAACAAAGATCCCTTTTCATTATTCCATCTTACGATAGAAATTTTCTTTTACCAATAAAAATTTCCTCTCCCTTTCGTTAAGAACCTTACACACTATTAGCCAAGAAGAAGAAGAAGCTATCTTTTCACTGTACGAAAAAAAAAAAAAAGAAAAACCAATCCACTCTTTCAATACCCCTCGTTATTTCTCACAATACGTCAAAAGAAGAATCTCCCCGAGTCATCCTTTTATCGTCTCGTACGTGCACTTCAACAAAATTCCAACATCGATCAATTATATCACAATCTCTTCGTCCACGATTCTCCGACTCCATCCGGAATAAACGCGCTCGAGGACGCGCCGCGGCGCCGAAACACGCACGGCACGCTTGAAACGCAACCACGGAGGCGACGCGACGTCTCGGCGCAGACGCCGTTACCACACTCGCGTACACGAGCGTCGTTCCGTTGAACCATCCAGGAACATCGACACTCGTGCGGCGACCGCGACCGCGACCGCCAACAAACAAACCGACATCCGCGATTTATTCCGCGCGCGGTTTCCGCTACCGATCGTGCCTCGATCCTCTCACTCTCGTCTGTCGATCGATTTTCATCCATTACGATGAGCCATCGCGCGTGCACCACTTGGCGACAAATATCGCACGATCATTATCGCGGGAATTTTCACGGTGCGACGAAGAATTAGTCGAAGAGTAGCCTTCTTGTGCGCGACATTGTTGACATTGCGCTTTTGATTCCTGTTTCAATTGCGAATATTTCTTTGGTACGGTGAAAACGATGGAAGAATGAGTGTAGATGGTTTTGATGATTTAGCAAATTAGTATACGAATCAGTGAGTGAATATTATTTTTTATTTTTATTTATTTATTTTTTTTTTTTTTTAGTGAGATTTAAATAGTTAACGTGACAGAATGATTGAAATTGTTTGAAGAGTGTTCGTGCAATGAATATGAGATATATTCGAAAATCGTGTAGAAGCTGGAAATCGCGATTGACGAACGCGGTTCGACTAAAAACGATTACAAGTTTAATATCAATTATGACCATGTATCGAATCGGTAATCGAAATTTGAATTAACGTTTTACAGAATTAACAATGAAATTTAATTTGCCTAGTATCCATACGCGTACTATATCGATGGAATTCTAGAAAGAATTTTTTTTTTTATCCAAAAGAATTTATCCGATTTTTATATGTAGATGTGCATTGTTTTTATTTCGATGTCACTCGAGATGAAGTGATAGATATCATTCTATATGATTTTCTTCTCGAATCTCGAATGAAGATTTTCATCGAGATATGATAATATTTGGAAAATTATTTATATTTTTTATATCGTTTTAATGCCATCTTCGTTGAACAACAATTCGCTCAGCAATGAATCATTAAGAAACTATGATCGATCCACGTGAAATCAATTCTGTACGTTGAACGTGATCGATCGATGTTGCGATGTGCATCGTTCCGTAGATATTTGCATAATATTATTATATATAGGGAAGTAATTACGTGGTGCATTCTTGTTACATTTTCATTATTGTGTTATGAATTTTGTCTCGATGATTTTCATATTATATTATGCAGTTCACATATCTATCTTGATAGGAAATGTATCAAAATGGACGTAAAAGGGAAGAATATTATCAATGAAACAAAGTTAATCAAATTGAAGTAAATGAAAAATACTTGATTTCTGGAAAATACTGAATTAATCTTAAAATTAACGTTCAATGGCGTTAAAGAGTTTCTCGTTTCTTTCCATAGCATGATAAAATGAGAAAATGCGGGATAAGGAAAAAGAAAGGATATTATATGAATCAGATTTTTATATCGACTTAAATGAAATATAAATAACCGGTATTGTTTTAATAATGTAGAAAAAGAAATACAATGTATTCGAATTTCATATAATACGTATATAAATGATACGTAAAAATGAACAACTATATTGAAAAAAAAAAGAAAAGGGAGGAGAAAAAAATATAGATATTGCAAAAAATTTGCGTCTTTTTTTTTTGCATCGATAATATTTTCAATGCGTGAGATTTTATCAAAAAAATGTCGCTTGTCTGAAATAATACACGTTAAAAAAAAGTTCCATTTCGATGGATCCATACATATTTTATATTTCACATTTACAGTGAAAGGGAATTATATTGTGGAACAATTTATATTGTTTCAAATATAAATAAATGATTAATCAGTATACTATTGTATAACGGAGTATTTTGTAAATTATTACAACAATAACGATTTCGAAAGAATAAAGCACGATTCGAGAATTGAAAGAATAATGATCGAAAGTAATGAACTACCGCGAACAAAGTTGCAACAATTGAGCAAAATATATTGTTGAGCCTGGTTGAGAAGAAAAGTATTATTTCCCAATAATTGAAATTGAAAATTAAACGAATACACGAGTAGAAAATGTATGTTCATCGATTACTTATTGCAATAATAATTTGATACAAAATAATAAGTACAATCTATTTTGAAAGAAACACGTTTGAATATTTTGAATCGTTGTAAAAACACATGAAAATCGTATTAATTAAAATATTAAATCGGAATGCGCTTGTTTATCTCCTCTCTATCTAACTATTTAAAATCTGTAAACTTTTTCTTATATTATTCTCTGTAATAAATAATGTGAGCGAAACAATATGTTCTAATAACTTCTAACAATGAAGTCGAAACCGGAAGTACAAGTTCAATAGTTACTTAGAACGGTAGATACGGAATAGAAAATGAAACGTAATCATCGTATCTTTAGTTATTCGTGCTTCCGGGTTACGTTCGTTTCATTCTATTTATGTGTCTATTTGAAGAAGAAGAAAAAAAAAAACTCGAAATTACGAATACAGCATTCGATGAGATGAAATTGGTTTCGCTGGGTTTCCGGCCTTACTTGAAAAGTGACTTAAAAACGGGGTCAAACGCGCCTCTCTTTTTTTTTCTCTCTTTTTTTCCTCGTTTCTTTTTTACATTGAGGTCGCTTTTCAAACGGTATGCACCGGGCACAATGTATAACTGGTGGGATTAGCACGACTAATGTCGCATTCGTTAGCCGCGCAAACAATCCGCCGTGCCGACTTCCACTTCCGGCGCCGCGCGACTCGTCCGCTCCGTTTACGATACATACTTCCTCCGGTTGCTCGTATTTGTTTCCGTTTCCAATGAAAGACCCGTTTCTGGTCCGCGAGAATGTTGAATTCGATGAATAAGTTGAAAATGAAAAAAAAAAAAAAAAAAAAGAAACAAAAAAGAGAAAGGATTCGTAAGCTTTAAAAAGAAAACGTTTTTAAAGGAATTTTTTTCCCTTCCTGATTCTATCCAAAGGCTTTTTGAATCGTCGACTGAACGTTGAAATCTTTTATAAAAACGAATTGTAGTAAAAATTCGTTACCAATTCGTTTCTCTTTTTGTGTATTAATTTTTTTCCATTTACTTTGGAAATACGTGCTCTTTCGATATTTTCACCTGTTCCTTGTCATTGAATTTCTTGATTTCTTGATCCTTTAATTATTCATACAGTTGTAATTGGTTTTTTCTTAGAATTTAAAAAAAAAAAGAACAATCTGACATGCTGTCCAATCTTTTCTAGTTACTAGTCTATTTTCGTGTTTTCTAAATTAAATTTGAGTAAGTTTTTAATTATTCGATAATAATAATAATTTTAAAGAAAATAATGATGAAATTATGATATCGTTTCTTGTATGATACTTTGCTCTAACTTTATATCAAGCAAATCTAATTATCTAATTTTAATTAGATAATAGATAATAGCATGAACATTGTGATTAAAAGATTTTTATGTATATATTGAATATTTCGTAATTTAACTTCCAGTAGAATTCATGAATAGCTAGAAATGGAACTAGAATAACCGCGAATTGATAGCTGTTTATATATATATATATATATATCTTGAAAATTATTGATACTTGACATTTCATCTCAACGTACATGATTTTGCATTAGAAATAGAAATCGATCAAAGAGTTTTATGAAAAATTTGTGAATTAATCGAGCAACGTGTATTCATATGAAGAGATGCTTTCACGTGTAAGTCACGGTAGATCGACGATAAATTTCATCAAATATATCGAACTAACCTATTTTATTTTCACCTTCGAATATATTCCACATCTCTTCTCTATTCTTATACATTCTCGGATATTACGTGGATCTCATCCACGAGATATTTTATCGAATAAAAAGATTCCCTTAATGTCATTCACAGACAAGATCTACGAAACATAACGTATATCTAGAATAAAATTCGTGATAAGAAATCATAACACGGCTGATACTGTCCGCTCCATCGATTCGCGCTTTATGTGATCTCACGAAATACATTTCGCTGTGAAGAAAGGGATGAAGGAAGAGAAGAAAAATAATAGGATATACGCGCATATCGATATTAAAGAGTTTTTAATATATCAGAGGTCAATAAATCTTTATTTGCTGAAACAATAAACGCGAATAAATGCAATAAAACGAGCACAAATATCGTTCTTGAACGAATGGACGAAAGAAATTGCATCGACTTGATCTATCATAACGCTGGAAAACTGCGAACTGTAATCTATGCTTTTATCGAGTCATGTTTGATTTGTAAATCTTCGATTATTGGCATTATATTTATCGCATTAAAATTGGATTTTATAATAGTATAAAAATAGAATTATAAAATTGATGAATATAAAATAAAAAAAGATTAAAATTGATTAATTATCGAAATTTCAATCGATTTGTTCACATTGTTTTCTCGAAGAAACAAGAACGTAATTCGGGATTTAATTCAGTATCAGAAAAATTTCAGGATCGAAGAAAAATTAATTTCGATCACGTATCCAATCATAATTGGAGGGGGAAAAAAATCAAGATATGTTTGATGATTCTCGATATCGAAAATTATTTTTTAAGCCGAAATGAAACAAACGAAAAATATTAAAAAGAATAGAAACGAATGGTTTTTTTATCATATGCTCTTAAAGCCCTTTGAAATATATGAAATATGAAAATTTTGTTAACCCCTTGCTTTAATTCCAGAGGAGAAAAAGAAAGAGGGGAAGTAGCACTTTGGCAAACGAGAATTAAGCGAGTATGCAAATTATATTTACTCGCCCTTTCATCTCTTTCCGGTTGAATCGAATAATCATGTTTAACGATGCCTCTATTTACTGTGAAATTCTGAAAAATCTTTCGAGCTTCTTTTTCAAATTCATCCAAGCATATTCATTGAAATTTCTTTCCTTTTTATAAAAGCGGAATTTTTATTAAAAAGAATTAACGTTCTTGACACGCATGGGACAATATGCTGCGATAAAATCAGCGCTAATTAATAGAATTTTTATTAAAAATTGCATCCACCGATCACAAGATGCAAAGATCCCTATTGTTCGTAGAATTTTTTTTTTTCAATTACAAGGTTTCTCATCCTTTTTCGCAGAAGCTTTCTTTCAAACTTTCGTTGCTTTTTTTTTCGTTTTCAACCTCAAACAATTAAATTGAATTTTAAAAATTTTCAACCTCTGTTATCAAACGACCATTGTACTTTCTTTCTTTCTTTTTTTTTTTTTTTTTACTAGCTTTCGCTAACGAGTATTTTATTTTTGAATCGTGGAAAATTGCTTTGAAATTGCGAAAGAAATTTCTACGAAAGGTAATTCGCACGATTTCCATTTTGTATGGTTTCATAGGGAACGCCTACATCTTGGCGGTAAAAATCAATGAAATCTCGATTTCCAGCCCATGAACGCAAATTGACGATTAATTGGCCAATTAACCGGCTTCCATGAAATCTTTCTGACCGATAAATTTCTGCTTGGTTGCAGACCAAAGCCATCGACCACCGCCACCAAACAACCATTACATTTCCGGCCGCTTGTTGTTCCGCGAATTAGCGTAAGCCCGGTATTAATTAATCCATGAATCGACACGGCAATAATGAACGGGACAGGCGTCTAGATCGATCGATCGTTCGAAATCATCGGCAACTTTTCCAAAGATCCCGTCGAAACGACAATCAGGAGTTTCGAAATTTGAATTTTCGAAAAGCGATAAAGTGATAAAGGAACGGAAAGAGTCGAAGACGCGTATATGCGTGACAAACAAGAGAGAAGTCCACGGAGAAATCAAAACGGAGAGTTGCAAAGGTGACGGAAATAGGATTCGAGAATTGAAAAGTTTTTCAAAGTGTCTAAAGTCAGGAAAATTGGACGGCGAATGGGAAGAGCCAGGTAACGGAAAAACTTTAGAAGTAAAGTTGAAAACGTCGTAAGAAATTGGTGACATATTTCGACTGATATATTTCCGTACCCATGACGAAATAGAAGAAGGAACGAGTTGAGAAACAGAAGGCGAAGAAGGCGACGATCCAAGTGAGAGGGGAGAGTGCGACTAAAGGTGGTGGAAAAAAGTAAACAATCCTTTGTACGTAGGGGTGAAAGACGAGGAAATCGAATGAGAGAAACAAAGTGACATTAATAGCGACGGAGGAATCTTGACAGGAAGAAACGACCTTCGGGTAGATATCTAATAATAAAGAGACACGAGGCTGAAGGGAATATGAAGAGAAAGAAATAAGATTAAGCGATCGAGGCAAGAAAAGCACGGACAAGGAGGAGTTTGTTGTGGCAGTGGTGAAACGGATAGAGACGCGAAATCGAAGCTAGGGGGAAAAAAAGAAGAAAAAGAAAAAGAAGAAGTATTCGATCGAATGAATAACCGAGACATGAGTGGGTGGAAGCATGAGAATTCCAAGTGGATGTCTTTTCTCGGCTACACGTTACACCGGCCACCGGCACTCGCGTCACGTATCCATTGAGGGACAAAAATGGGTGCCAACCAGTCACGAAACGAGCCTACTCCTGGGGAAGAAGGTGAGATCGTTTTTTTTTTTTTTATCGAACGCGCGTTTATCGTTAATTTCGAAGAGTTAGTTTCCAAGAAGAGTTGAGGTGGAAACGTATACATATAAGAAGCGTGTTCTCTCCTCGTTAATTTAACGACAGTTTGTCAATTTATCGAAACGTAGAATTTATGATAACCTTTTATCAAATTTAGTTTCGAAGGGAAAGTTAGATTAGTTAGAAACTACCGATATCACTAAATTGTAGAACTTTAAGACAATGTTACGTACATATTACACGAGCTAATATAAATTCTGGTCGAGGAAAACTCCATTTCGACAAGCTCAATATTCGTAATAATCATTGCATTGTGTCTCGTCACGATGTCTCGTTACAACGAACCAGAATTAACGGCAATTTCTTCTTAGAATAGATGATCCGAAGATAAATAAAAATTTCTAGAAATACGCTTTATCTCCGTTTTTAATTAGCGGAAATTTAAAAACAAGAACTCGATTCAACCTCGAGTTCAACGTTAAAATAACTCTATTAAGGGACAGTTCTATCAACGCCCAACTTCACCCCTAACTTATTACGAACTTATTACTTCTTAACGGGTAAACTTGTGCAACTATTTCAGATCCAATTTATCCAAATACGTCTCCCTTTATATAGATGTAATTAGTAATGTTAAGGAAAATGAACGAAATCATTTTGCCATCAGAAGCGACACGTTAATCGCGTTTCACGCGTCAAATGCTCGCGATTCGAAATTTCGTGATCCTTTGCATATGTGAAAACAAATGGTTGGAAGTTGTCCAAATTTCGCCACCGGCTGAGATTCATTCGGAAAATGATAAACGACAGGATACGCCAATATGATTTTAAGAGGAGATGGTCCCAACGTCAACGACGATAAACTTCCTATCACGGTCGTTCGTTTAGTTTAGATAACCAGCGCGAGTTCCGGTATGCGTGTGTAATTTTTCGTTTAAATTGGTCTTTTGTGAAATAACACGGTGGCTTTGTATAATATTGTATCCTAAACATTTTTCCACGTCCAAGTCGAATTTCGCGGAAACGTTTATTTGTCTTAAAATATGATAAACACATTTTTCTATTATTAATTCTATCTCTTTTGTTTCTCGTTTCAGTGAATTTTGATCACTTTCAGATCCTACGCGCCATCGGGAAAGGAAGTTTTGGAAAGGTAAGTGAAAAATTTTTACTTAAAAGAAATCGTTTCGTATGCTATTTGTTGTTTATCTTTTTTTCTAATAATTGAAATATAGATACGTGATTATGGAACATGTGATTGAAATCATTATTTTGAATAATCGTGTAATAATATCGAGCTAATGCACGAAATAACATTATTGCGATAATAGGTCAATTATCGAAATCGTATTAGATTACAATAATTCAATTATAATAATTATTCAATATTATTACTTGATATTGAAGCTAATAATTAGAATACGTCCGTCAGTTTTACTTAATCATTTCTATTTTTTCTATTCTTATTTTATTATTTTAGCTTTAAGAACTTTTTTATCTATTTTTATTCTTTATATTTCCATTAATACATTTAACGTTAAAAAATATTTAATTATTCTGTTGTATTTATTCTCTTTCTTTCTTTCTTTACGTTTCAAATATGTCTCATCGATAATTATTCTCCTATTACATTTCACGATTAATTGCAAATAATTCTATTACCATTGTTCACTCCGATCGATGATCAAATTTCATACTCAGAAATTTTATCCATCGTGTCTTTATTCTAATCAATAAGGAAAACACGTAGGAATTTTCGATCTAGAAAATTTCCGTTACTCCTACGTCACATCAATTTTCTTTCTCGAGCAAATATCCACCCTATTCTCTCTCTCTCGAGCTCAAGGGTTTTATTTGTGTTATTGAACAACAATCGGCCGGTGGCAGCTACGTAATTCATCGCTCATCCGGCAACGAGCAATTAATTATTTCTGAATAGGTGTGCATAGTGCAGAAACGGGATCGTACTGGAAATATGTACGCGATGAAGTATGTCCACAAGGGTGAATGCGCGGCAAGGGGCGCGTTGAAGAACGTCGCGCGCGAAGTGGAAATCCTCTCACAACTGGAACACCCCTTTTTGGTAAACCTGTGGTTCAGTTTCCAAGGTAAGCTGATCGTGACTGCCTCTCGAATGCCACGAACGAGGCTTACCAACCCTCCATCTCTCGTTATTATCGATTTTCCATAGTGGAAGGGTGCTAAAGATATTAAGCAAGGTAACTCGATCGACGATCTTTCTTCTTTAGTTTCCGCTTGTTTTACATTTGTTTTTCTTGCTTCCTTGCTTTTTACTGTTGAACGACAAAATTGATAAATTGTATCATCCGGTTAAAGGAGATAAAAAATGGAACACGATGATGAGATACAAATAGATCCAGTCAATTATCTTCGTGTAATATTTTGCAAGGAATTTCAAGTATCTCGAAAGTTTTTATTTTATCGAAAATTTAAAACGTAATGCAAAATCTAGCCTCAAAGTTTTATCGTTTTTTTCATATTTAAAATATAATTTAACATTTGTGTGCGAATATTTTTCATATTAATAAAAAAATAAAACATTGACGTATCTGAATATTTATTATTTTATATTACGCAATTACAAAGTTATATTTAAAAAGAAAGCAAAAGTTTATGAAATAATTTCATACTCTGAAAAATAATATTCTGCTAAAATTAGAAAAATTAAAAAAAAATTAGATAGGATTTATAATAACCTAAAAATTTAAATTTTAAATTTTATTTTAAATTTGTACAATCTATTAAAATGTTCATGATTATAGATGTGATTTATAGAATAAAAGTTTAAAATTTTCTTTTATCGCGAAAAATTGAAAATTTTTTTCTTTCGTGAACTGTCGAAAGCATTATTACCTGTATCTCGTATCTTACCTTTTTCTTTTTACAGACGAAGAGGACCTCTTCATGGTTTCCGATTTATTGCTCGGCGGTGACCTGAGGTACCATATCCAACAAGAGGTCGTCTTCACGGAGGAGAGCATAATACTTTACGTCGCCGAGATCGGTTTGGCTTTGGATTATTTGCAAAGTCACAATATCGTGCATCGTGACATAAAGCCTGATAACATTCTGCTGGACGAGGAAGGTATGTCTCAATCTTTGCTCGTTGTATTAAAAATTCATTTGGCTTTTTCTCGTTTTTTTCCCGGACAAATCTCTTCCATTCCAAAATAATTCAAGAAATTTCATTCTCGTTGGAAATCTCATCGTGAAAATGATTAAAAACGAAGATTCTGGCCGAGAGTCTGGTTACAATTATCGAGAGGAAAAAGTTGTCGAGGAAGCAATATTCCTCCCTTTTCCTTTTCCTCGTGGCAATTTGTAAAGTAGACACGATATCTACGCTTTAATTCCCTTTTAACAATGGATAATTTGAAAATTAGAACACCGGAAAAGTTTAAGTGGGTCATCGTTTTTAACGGAAATTTCATTGAGCGAATTAATTCTACATGATTCGGCGATTCACGGTTCAACTTTGGATCGCTATCATCCACGTTCTCGAGAAAAATTCTCGAATAATGATAAATTTGTTGGAAAACTCGAGAGGTAAATATTTTCCTCGGTCAAATCGATAGTTGTAAATTTCGTAACTAAAAAAAATTCCAAAACTATCGTACTATTGATTCGCGTGGGAGTTATTGTTAAAACAACTAGCCACACCCGTGGACCGGACAAGCCACATTCTCGAGATAATGCGAATTACATTATGGTCGTTCCATTATAAATTATAAATACTCTCGCTACAAATTCTCTGAATACAAACCATAACCACGATAGACATTCTATCCAAGCAATTCTTAAATTCTATCGCGTTATTAACTAAGGAAATATCGCGGAACGTGAAACGTACTAATGCTAAAAAGATTGATAAAATTAGGATGTAATGGAAAATTGAGAGATTTTCATCTATGTTTCTCTTAAAAGAAAAATGAATATCAAAAATACAAATATATAAATTTTCTTTTGAATCTTCTTTATTTCTCTTTTAAGAAGATTTAAGGATAAATATCATTCGTTTGTTCTTAACTTTATATTACAAGGATGAAATAATATTTTATAATGAACCTTGATCTTAATAATTATTTTCCATAAGTTATCGAATTGCATATGAAAAAAACGATATAGTAATATAAAGGTTTAGGCGTGTAATTTATGAAAATGGTATTCAAGGGAAATATTAAAATACCTCGAGAAATATCGCGTAATATTTAAATAGAGGTCTTAAGAATAATCTGAAAGGTTTTTTCATGCTGATTAAAATTTCATTCGGATTAATGAACTTGTTTAAATTGAACTTGGTCCATTTTAAGCTTCTTTTTAAAAGAATACTTGAAATAAAGGTAATATATTTATAGAATGTATTATTTTTTTTATAAATTTCTAATTTTATTTTATTTATTCTTATTTCTTATGATTATAAATTTACTTAAATATATGCAATCTTTACATTTACTTTATCTAAATTGATTCAAATAATATTTTCACGTGTATGAATGAACTTCTTTTTCGCTTAAAGGTTGAATTAAATTTGAAAAAATATATCAAATCAAATAAACGTCAAATCTACTTTATTTAAATATCTTCGAATTCTTTGAATTGTTGGTATTAATGTAATTTTCATTCATTTATGTTTCCATTGTGTCTTTCATTCAGTTAACCAAAATGCTTCAAAATGCTTTTCCTTGAGATATTTTAATAAATAAGATAAAAGCGACAGAAAACAGTGTTGGAAGAAAGGAAATGAAATAATGACAACTACAAGAAGTACATAAATACAAATAGATTAAGGAATAAAGAAATAAAGGAAAACTTGATAAAGGACAACTGGAAATACAACAGTGATTATCAGACTGCAGTAAAGTTTGCGTATTAAACGTAGTGAAAAATAACCCGAAGATAAATTCAATTTGCAGAAAAAAAATAATTGAATGATCATCTATCCAAACGAGTTTATCATTTATTCTGATGTGCAACCCTAAACTTTGATATACTTTATTCAATATATTTCATTACTATTAATAAGTTTGTCGTATAACGATAAAAAGAATTTTCTGCAAAATATATAAAATGTACTATGCTGTACAATTAATTTCAATTTATATGATTATTTCATTTATTTGCAATGAAAAATCGATACTCGATATACATTCATACTTGTTTAAATATAAAAAAATATATCAACTGCGAAATTGAGCCAACGTTTGTTTAAACTTTTTTTTATTTTTTTCATTATTTAGATTAGAATTAAATTAATAACAAACATTTTACACAAATGGGAAATATTAATTAAAATATAAAAATGTAATTTAATTCTTGAAACTATTTGTGAACAGACATCGGCTGATTTTAAATAAAGACAAAAATATGATGTAAATTAGAAAAATGCATGAAAATTTCATTCTTTCGAACTCCGAAATTCTGTATTGTAATTTAATCTGATAAACTCAAGATCTTAAAGTAACCATCTCAAAATAAAAATATATGGTAAGTTGGAAATACGGAATACAAATAAATTCATTTTAAAAATTTCTTTCTCTTTAACGGAATGCAAATTAAAATAAAATTACAGTTCGTACAGATAATATATATTGTAGCAAAATAATCGAATGAAAATATAGAATTAGAAGCAGCATAATTAAAAACAGATGATAAATAATGATCAATGATGATCAAAAATGCGAGCTGCTCTTTTCAAATACCATTTCCACTGGAAATGAGTGAAATGGAAACTAAATTAAAAGGATTTGTATGTTTGAAATCGACTTATAGTTCCTTTTTAATTAGCTTGACGTTTCACGTTCGTTAAACGCATATTCGACACTGAGTTGCATACAGTTAAACGAGGATTCGAAATTCTGTAAATCGAGAAACCAGCATTGTAGACAAACGTACGCTTATTTCGTTTGAATATCAACTGAACCGTTTATGTTTGATTTACACTGTATTTATGTGTACATAGCAATTGACCAACCTGTGAATTCATTTCGAATTGCAGGGACTTAATTATATTATTTTACAGATCTCTAATAGAGATTGATTTTAAAATTACATAATAAACATATATAAAACTCAAATATATCCGGAATACATAACGTGCATTAAAATATTCTTAATACACATATTTAGATATATGTCAACATCTAATTTCTAACGATCAAATTTTTCAGCAATCAGATTTTCAAATTGATCTGTGGAATTCGATTGGTGCCGTTCAAACGATTTTTCGATAATATTTAATATCGTGCTGCAATTCCATGGATGGAAAAATGAAATGTATCTATGTAAAAAAGAAGAAAAATATTTGAGTTATGTCAAAAATTTTCAATTTTTAGTAAAAGACAAGAAATCTTATAATCTATCAAAAAAAAAAAATATCATATTAAATATAATAGTAAAAATATGAAGGATAAAATTTTTATTGGATCAGTTGCTATGTATATATATATATATAATATTTATACAATTTTTTGATAAACCATTTGATATTTATTTATTTCAAAATATTTGTTTATTTCAAAAAACAAATCGATGACGAATATTTTTCTTTTTTCTTATGTTATAATTCTGTTCATCGATAAAATTTCAAGAGTGACCGACATTCATAATTCAGAAATATTTTTCGAGTTTTCAAAAAGAAACTTAAAGATAAAAAAATAAAACTATTAAATAACTTTGGGAAGAATACTTGCTTGAAAGCTTGATTTATTATTTTACTTGAACGAACATCGCATAATTTCCAAGTTTTTATTGACAATTATTTGCAACAAGTTTGTAAAATTAATAAACGTAAATACATGATCCTTCGTGAAAATTATCATTAAATTATAATAATTTTTTATAAGTGAAGCGATGAAAAACAGATGGATATTCAATGAGATGAATGAATGAAGCTTGAAAAATCAAAATTACAAAATCGTTCTTGAAAGAAGGGAATGTTAATGAAATTTAAAAAGAATTTCTCATAAATAAATAAAGTTATTATAACAAAACAAAATATAAATTTCCATAACTAAATAAATTTTAATTCAAGATTTTTTCATTATTATGAAATGAAATTTTATCTCGAGCAAATGGTTGTTTTCATATGACTTCTTTTAATTTATTTCTTCCTCGGTAGATGAAAACGAAAGAGAATTAATTAAAATCATTTTCTTTTAATTTTCTTTTTCCTAATGTCACTTCAAACTTCGAACAACACGAATAAATGATTACTTTTGATTACTCGTGTATAATATATTTTTCGCATTTAATATCAATCCAATATCCATCGTTTAAATTTAATATAAATATTTATATCGTAATGATTAATCGAATCTCAAATAACACGAATTCTTTCAGAAAAGAATTTTCCCAGAAGATGTATCGATGGAGAACCGCTTTTGATTGCTCATCAAAGGTCAAAGAACGGTTACAATAAAGTACCACGTTATATTCCGGTGACGTAGGCCTCAGATCCGGTCATTTTCCTCTCCCTCTCTCTTTCTCTTTCTCTATTAGTCGCGACAGGCTGACTCAGCTCATAAATAATTTTATGCTTTCCATACGACCTCGAAGCCACGTGCTTTGAAAATTTCATCCTTTGACGCAACATGAAAAAGCTCTCGCGTTCAACTACAAAAACGTAAGCACGCTTTATTCACAACCTCAAAGCTTCGAAAGAATATGGAGGTGAAATTTAATTTTATTATCTCGAGAACAAATCTCTTTACCTCCGAAGAGCATGCCAATTTTTGTTCAAAACTTATAAACAATTAATGTTTATTCATAATTTCGAAAAGAGATATAAAAATCCTTTCATCTCTAAATCATTTCATCAGCAATTATTTTTGTTTTTAGAATTTTCTTTTTCTTACATAAAAATTGTATAACATGTATTGCAATCCTAATAACTTATTATACTCTTTTTATAATAATAAAGTTATAATAATCAGCCACAGATTAAGAATCTAAACAGGTAGCAATTTAATATCAATGATATTTAATCTATTATAAAAATAAATAGAATTAAAAAACTAATATTAATATAACTTGAATTAAAATAGGTATATATTATAAAAAATTTATATCTCAAAATTAGAAAAGATAATTCTTTCTCTTTCAGTAAAATTTTTCATTCGGAAAAAAAAAATCATAGAAACGAGGTATTCAATCGTTGGAAAAAAGCGACTCGTCCGAGGACATTCACACTTCAAAGAAGACCCTAATTTCCCGCTGCATTTGCTCGACAGTTGTTTGCGCTTCGAAATTGCTTCTGCATCATTTAAAATTACCCAGACTGAGTGTCAACTCTGCTCGCGTTTCATCTTGCTAGCCATATTTTCACTTTATTGTTCGTGAAAACATTCTTCGTATATTCACCGTTATCCCTTTTAACTCTTCCACCAGTCGATGGATGCGTCGGTGAGCTTTCAAAAAAAATCCCTGGAAAAAAGATTTCAATGTTAATTTTGATCAAAAGGCTTTCGTTTCATTTCATCCATCGAATCGCGAAATTTATCTTTCGTCGTTCTTTCGATGATCTTTTGTCCTACGCTTTATTTTTTGATTCTATTAAACGTGTCAAACCATTTTTTAAATTATTCTAATCATGTTGTATAATCATTTCTAATTAATGATTAATGATAATTTCTAATGATAATATTCGAAAAAATGTGAAAGAAAGGAAAATAATAAGAAAGATATGATCGTTATGAAAATAACGAACAGGAAATCAAGTGTAATGCGAATTAACCCTGAATGCACATTGATCGATATTTTCCACTCGTCTGCTCTGAAATATCATATCTCATCTCTCGTGGATAGTGGAACACTCAGGTAACATAGAAATTCCGCAAAAAAGTCCGATCGTAAAAGTAAAAAAGTAGCGTGATATTCGATTCTCGAAACTGAATCACGCATGTGACATCGTTTGCGTCACATGGTACATACGATACATAACGATCACCAGCTGACGATTAATCAAATTCGTATCATTATTCATAGTGCAAGGATGAAAAAAAAAAGTGAAATTGGATAAAAGAAATGATGATGATAATTTAATTCGAATTCGAATCACGCGATTATCAAGTGTTTTTTTTCTCTTGTGATTATGTTACGTTTGTAATAAATAGCAAACTACAGAGATGATTAAATAAATAAAGGTGAGATTATCAAGTTTATGTTCTGTTTAGGACACGCGCACGTGACAGATTTCAACATCGCAACCGTGCTGAAGGGTGGAGAATTAGCTTCGTCGATGTCAGGAACAAAACCGTACATAGGTATGAATTAATTATATTTTGATCGCTACATTTATACGGTCAATTGATACAAAGCTATTAAATCATTATCGTTTCTCGAGTTGCATATGAATAATGCATGATCGAGAGAGATCAAACGATTTCAAAATCAATGAATGTGTAAATATATGTTAATAAATGTTAACGAAGATTGTAAATAAGTAATAAGTGTGAAATGAAGAAATTTTAAATCGTGTAACAATATCCGTATCAAAGATTTATGTTTTTCCTTTTACAATTGCTATATATCATTTATTCATTTATCATTTATCAGTTAGCAATTATTCATTTTTAATATTCTTATGTTAAAAAAGCTAGCCATTCCGATTAAACTTTTATGGAATTTTTATTATTTATTTTATTATTCTGATATAGCTCCAGAAATCTACATGTGCTACTTGTCGGAATACTGTACTCTTGGCTACAGTTATGCCGTAGACTGGTGGAGTCTAGGAATTCTTGCTTGGGAAACTCTCGCAGGAGAACGTCCTTATCCCCTTTGTTCCACTACGACATACAGAGAAGCTTTGGAGATCCTTCAAGTAAAATAATGAATAAAATCTTTTTATTCATTATTATTCATTGTTTCTTTGAAAGTTCTTATATATCAAACCATATTTTCTTTACAATTTATTTTTTAGCGACGGAACGTATCATTTTCTCAAAATATTCCTTTTCTTTGATAAAAATATATACGCGAAACATGGAAGGAAAATTCATTTTATTTTATCCATTTCTGTTAATAACCTTCGAATTCTTCTTCGTAAATTTTAATCTTTTGATATATAGATTATCGCTTACAAAATTATTGAAAATATTGAAGTCACATTCTTTCGAGGATAAATATCTATAATTTAATCTCCATTACAAACTTTGAAATAATAAAAAGATTTGAAGGACATAAAAAAAAAACATTTTCTAGGATGAAAGACCGACACCTACTGGCTGGAGTTCCACGATATGCGAGCTTCTGGATAAATTGTTAACCTTGGCACCAGGCGCACGAATATCAACGTTAAAGGAACTGAAGCAAGTGAACGCTATGAAAGAACTCGACTTTGACAAAGTATTGAACAAGCAGATCAAGCCATCGTTCACACCGCCAAAGGATCATCTGAATTGCGATCCGACGTTCGAACTAGAGGAAATGATTATTGAGACAAAACCGTTGCACAAAAAAAAGAAACGTCTCGCGAAGCAAAGGTGAGCGAACTACGAAAGAGGATGGAATTAATTATTTGTTCATACCGTGTGATCTTGCTGAAAAGAAATTGACCTCGAGGAAATTGATCAAACACAGAGACCTTTCTTCCAATACTCTCGTTTTTATCGGAATCTCTTTAAATCTTTAAATCATATCGATCATCGTTCCGTGAGAATCCCTCTTTCCGTGAAAGAAAATTCTATTATAATTTATTAATCAAGATAATCATTGAAAGTTTTTTCTAAATTATAAAATATCCTAAAGTAATAAGGATAATTAATTAACGTGTTGGATATCTTATCTTCAAATAGATTCTTAAATGGAAAACCATGAATAGTCGAAGATTTCTAATAAAAACAAAAAAGTTAAGTAAAGCATAGGGATTCCTTTCCAATTCCAAGATATCTTTCGTGTTCCAATTTAAATCTGACTTTCACCATCGCTTTGTTCATCGCAATTTATAAAAGTTCTCTTGAGTTATCGATCACTGAGAAATCACTTTTTGTAAATCAATTCGCAAAAATCAACAACGGAAATCCATTGATTTTTTTATTAGCGATCGCACTTATAATTTTCCATTTGACAAAGGAAATGTTAAATGTTGATAGATCGTTGAAAGTCGATCATCCACCCGAAGACACGGGGGTTGGATTCGTGGAGGGTGCTGGACCAAGCGTCGATTTCAGAAGATTAACATTCATTCCAGAATATCGGGTGTACAATCGGGAACGCGAGATGGAAAGGAAGGAAAGGGAGAGAAAAGAGAAACAGTGGGAGGAGGATTTGAACACTGCCATGAAGGGTGCCGAAGAAAGGCTGAAGTAAATTAAACCGTTCCTTTAATTATTGTCGTGTTCTATCTTCTAATCGTTCTTTTTTCTTTTCTTTCTTAATGATAAATAATCGTGAGTAAAAGAAATCGTAAATTTTTAATTAATCAAATAAAATCTCTGAATAAACGATATGTTTTCAGACGATCTTTAAAAACGAAAATCTATCGATTGAGAATAATATGTAACTGTACATATATAACAGATTATAAAATTCGCGCCACAAAAAATATGAAATATAGTATATTTCATATTTATTATATTAAATATAATATTGACGATCGATCCTATATCCTATAATATATTTTGATTTCGATATAGAATAATCAAAGGCAACAAGAGTCGTATTCTTCGGTGTTTGATTTAGATAATTTTCCGATACAAAATTCTGTCGTTCTCGATGAAATGAAAAAAATAGGATGATTCGTGTCATTTTTTCCCTCTGTTCTTATAATCATAAAATCATAATTTTTGAGAGGTTTAAAAATTTTTATTCTTCAATATTTATCAAATGTTTTTTTAAATATTAATTAATTTCTTTTTCCATGAACGAATTTATATATACAAAGAAATTGGATTCGATAATTATAGGACGAAACAACAGCCAGCACAGCAAACCGGAAACCGATTGAGCGTATCGACTGCTAACGTGAAGACACGCATAAGTGCATCCCCGAGGCAAGGAAGACGGATTAGCACTGCAACGCCGTCGGATATCGACTATATCGATGCAAGTCCTGAACCTTCCACATCGTAAATTCCTTCTGAATGCTTTGTTATGTGAAAAAAATCGAAGTATATAACTGTAAAGAACATTTTAAACAGTGAACTTCGTTGAAATTTACATTTGTTCTCCAATATTATCCAATAGAGTGAAATATTTATAAAATTCATTCTCGATCGTGATAAATTTAAATCTAGTCTTTTGACGGTCGACGGTTTTTTTTTGATTTCAGCAATTGTTAGAAGTTAATATAATAGTCATAAATTCAGAAAAACAATTAAAATTTTACTCGTCTCTTCTTTTTTTTTTTTTTGTATTTTTTTTTAAATTAGCGTGATCACACTAGTACTAAAAAGTACTAAAAAGAAAAGAGATAAATGTTTAAAATAGCGTTATAAAAGATATATACAATGCTGCAAGCAATGTCCATTAAATGATTCCATTTATATTTTAATTTTCATGGAAAAAAAGAAATACTGAATTATTCGATCTATCAGAATGAATATTGTAACAATTTATGTTTTATTATTTAGTCAAACAATCAATATCCGTCACGATCAATATCCGTTTATCAATATATATATTATATTAGAGAATTCATTTTATTTTTCTTTAATTTTTTTTAATTATCATCATTATGGACGATAATCGTTGATCATGGCCATTATAGTCACAATGCTCGATACGAAATATCCAATTTCTTAAGCCGTTCGTAAGCCTAATCTTAAGCCTAATCTTAAGAAATATAAAATACTCGAAATTTATGATTGAACGGTAGAAAAAGTTTAACATAAATTTTTGAATAATAATTTTACAATTAATTTTTCCAAAAAAATTAACATAATATCTCAATCGATTGAGATCTCACACTATATTTTATTCTCTCTTAAAGAAAAACGTATCGTTTATTTTTATAAAAAACAAAAAAAAGAAATAACCGACCAAACTAAAGCCTTTTAAAGAACATTTTACCAAAACAAAAGCTTAGCGAAAAGAAGAAGAAAAAAGAATTATGATCTTTTCTCTTTCTCGATCTTACTTTTCTTCTGGAGAAAAAAAAAAAAAAAAAAAACTGAAACTAGCATGCGGTCCAAAATATATTTGGAATAATTTTCATACTTACAAACTTATTCTTCACTTTAATTGGTAATTGGTACATTACTTAGAACTTTTTTCTTAGAAAGTTACTGAACTCGTGTAATTTTAATTCCAAAAAATTTTGTAACTTCAAACGAAATTTAAGATTTATAGAGATACAAATGAAAATCGTATCGCTCGAATCCTTTAAGAAATTATGATTAATTTTACAAAAACCGCATCTTTTCTCAATTTATATTATTGTCCGATAAAATGCATACCTGCCATCATTTTGCGTACATATTTCAAATTTTATTTAAGAACATTAAAGTTCTTTCGATAATCAAACGACGAACACCAAGAATATAATGTAATTTTATAAATAATCGTAAAGAAAGAATATATCGTTATAATATAAAATTAAATTTAAAAAATGGTAATTTAAAAAAAATGAAACAAAACAAAAAAATGAATTGAATATCATTTATCCTATCGAATATCCCTATTTCTTTTGCAACAAATAACAATGTTTTCTTTGTTAAATGATCAAATAAGAAAATTTGATCGCTTTTATTCTTATATCGGTCCATGATCGACATTCATTGAAGCACAGAATAAATATTTAAAAAAAAAAGTAGCAAAAAGAAAAAATCAACAAAAAGAAAAAATAAAACGTGTTTTGTCTTGATATTATTTAATAATTGATTATAATATTGATAAAAAAAAATCCTAAATACATATTTAGAATTTAAATTAAAGTATTAGAGAAGAATTTAAATAAGAGTATGACACCACTGACAGAAAGATTGTTAAATAATTAATAATAAAGATACCATTTCATGAAAAAAAAAAAAAGTGATAAGAAAGATTATTTTTTTCAACGGAATTTTATAATTTGTTCTTTCTATTACAATAATTTAAACAAAACAAAAAAATCATGACTATAGAATGGTTTATATTTTTGATTCGTTCAAAAATTTCAATAAACTTCAAATATAGACGCGGATTTAAGAAAATTTACAACAAAATAATTTAAACAAAAAACAATAAAGAAATATTAATATTAAAATTATTAATATTAATGTTAAATATAGAAATACAAAAAAAATAGAAAATTACATTCACACAATAAACATTATATTATGAAAAATATAATGATAAGAAATATGAAAACAGATACATGTTATCAGAACGAAATAAAAAAAATTGCAAAACAAATGTTAAATAAGAAAAATTCTATTCGAGAATGGAAAAAAATTTTATCGACAAATTTTTTCCATTAATAATATAATAATCGGTCGTCTTATTTAATATCAATGATAATAATAGATATTTTATCATTGATATTTTATTAAATGAATAGACATCAATAATTTCTAACATCGCAATTTTAATAATGTTTATACAAAAAATTTTTTATATGGAAATTAATCTAAAATTTAATCTAAAAATTTTATTTTTGGAAAAAAATGTAATTATGATGAAGAGGAAAAATAAATAGTTTTCATCATTAGTAATTTTTAATAAATTAAGAATAGAACAGAAAAAAAAAAATAAAAATATATTATATATATATATATTATTAAATATATTATAAAATATATTATATTGTTATTAAAAAAATATAATTAAAATTATTATCCAATAAATTGAAAATTGTATTTTACATAAATTTTACATTGAATTTAATAGATATTTAATTATTCAAGATAATAATTTAAAGAAAATCTTTATTTCTCTTATTCATTTATGTATTAATAAAAATAATTAATTAATAATAAGAAATTTAACAATAATAATAATAACAATAATAATAATAAAACTATCTATATTTGAATTTTAAAAATAATTAACTTATTAATGCTTATTAATATCACAAAAGTATATATTGCCACTTTTCTAATTATTTAGATATGTTATATATCTATATATCTCTCTCTATTATTCAATTTTTTGATAAAATATTTACCTAAAAAATATTATGAATGATGTGAAAATTGTATTTTACTATTCTCATTTAAGTTTTTTCAGAAAAATAGAATATCTAGTATATAAACTAAAAATATAAATTTTTACTATTATATATCTCATAAATTATACAAGAATTCTGTAATTAAATCAGTCTATAATTAGATAAATATTATCAAATATGTATAGAGCACTATCATTAATATTAAATATTTTTTATATGATCACAGTAAACATTATTTAAAATGTTAATTATTAATAATTATTATGAGTTTATCGATAATATGCATGCAATTCTTAATATATATTGAGAAATATTTTTTTTGTATATAAACTTTTGAATTTGATTATTTTTTTAACACAACTATCAAAAAATATAACAATTATAAATTAAATGTTAAATATAATTAATGATAATTATACAAACTTAACTTATATACAATACAATATTCAATTATTTTTCACTCATTATATGCATAAATACATAAATATATCATAAATCATTTTCTATAAAACTTTAATTATATTTAAACTGCCATTGATTTATATAGATTAATAATTATTAACAGAATAAACTCACATACAAAGATATAAGTTGAATACTATAAATAATTAATTGTCTTTTAAACTGACGTCATATCTGTAACTTCAATTCTAGATATTGGTTTAGCAGGTTCTACTATTATAAAATCGTTTATATTATTAGTAGATACCCCAATACATAACTGCTGTAAATCTGCTATTATTGAATCAACTTGGATTGGTTGATTTGGCAAATTATTATTCTGCTGAAGTTTATTGAAATGAAGATAACAAATACCACGATATCCTAACCAAGTTATTTCATTCGGTTTAATACCACGCTTCAATAAAGCATTTTTCAAATCGCGTATTCTCGCGCTGGATGAAATATTGGATAATTTTAAAGAAAACTCAACTTGGGATTTAGATTTCGATTTCAAATTTTGACGATATTGTTGCTTATTTTTATTGTTACTTTCCATTTTCACCTAAAATATTGCAATAATATTATGATATTATTAAATATACATTGATTAAATAGATATTACCTCCACTATATCAGAAAATTTAAATTTATTAATTTTACGCTTTTTAAAAAAACATGTTTTTACGTGCTTTTGTTCTCCTTTTTCAATATCATTAACATTTGAGAAAACTTTCTTTGTGTTAAAACGTTCCTTATTTTTTATGTGAGAATGATAATATTTTTTTATTTCTACATCTGAATCTTCTTCCTTTAAAGTTATTATTTTTCCTTCTCTAAAAATAATTCAAGTATTTTACATAAACAATTTAATTATATTATATAAACACATACACATACACACACACGTATATGTGTATATATCAATTATTAATATTTCAATATTTACTTTTCATCCATTTCTTTTAATTGTTGTAATACTTCCATAGATTTAATTTTCCTTTCACTAAGCACATGCCATATAATACAATTAGGTTTTTTTAATTTTGGATTTACTATTATTGTTTCAGTAGGTGTAACAATTATATCAACTGGTACATCATATTCCTTAAATATTTGATGAGGAAGACTATCAAAAACTTGACAATCATGCACAGTTGTAATAACTATAGTATCCTGTGTAACTGCACCCATTCTCATCATCATAGCAAATTCTAAGTCTGCAAATCCTTTACCTTTACCAAGTCTATATCCATCACGACTAACACATACAGATCCCAATATCACAAGATCTATCTGAGAATAAATAACATGTAAAATAATGAAAAGATTTAAATAATAATAAAAAAAACTCTATTATCATAATAAGTAATATACCTTTATTTTAGAATTTATATCAAGTGGTTTACCAACTTTTGTCAAACCATGTATTTTTGATAACATTCTTAATTCATTTTTTGAAGCACCAGCAATTGGTGTAATATGAAGAAATAAACCAGATCTTAATTTGGGAATTGGAACTAATATTTCTTTATTAGCTACTAATGCTAAGAATCTTACAGGTTCTTGTGATTTATCTGGATTTATCTTTATAATTTTTGCTTGTTTAAAATTGTCCAATTCTGCTAAACGTTGTGCTGCTTCTATAGCACCTTTGAAATTTGGTATACGATCATACACAGAAAGAGGAAAATTGACTAAATCATTCTTCATCAAATAATCCCATACTTTTTGACGAAAACTATGCTTTGTCACTTCTTGTGCTAAAAAATGTCACAATATCTCCTACTAATATTAAACATATTTATTTAGAGATTATTTTTTTAAAATAATAATAAATAAAATTTATTAATATTTATAACCTATTAATGTCTTATATATTTAAATGTTATTAAATGTTATTTTCAAAATTATTTTATATTTTATTATAATCGAATATAATATTAAAATTAAAATATCATAGAAAAACAGATCAGAAACGTATTAAAATCAATAAATAAAATTTTTTACAAATAAATGTTTTGCATTAATACATATATAATGAATAAATATTTATAATAAATATAAATGATTTATACTCACGTAATTGTTTTTCAGTCATTTTCGATTATTTTGAATAAATTTCTTATTTTTAATAAATTATTTGTAAAAGTTAATGTAATTGTTTCTATAAAAATTTTATATTATAAAAATAGATATGAAAAATGATATAAATATATTTTATTTCCAATTTTTTTATTTTTACATAAATCAGGTATAGGATAAATGACAAAGACTTTCTATTTTTAAAATACCATTATGCAAAAAAATTTGATATGCCCTCTATGATACAACATATATTTAATTTATTTACAAAAGTTTGTAAAATTAACAGATTTTAAAAATAATTTCTTTTATATGTATATATAAATATTTTATAAATATTTCCATGCATTATATAATTTAGCTTATATTCATAGATCTCTTAACTGATACGAATAGCAGATAAAATAATTGAATAGACAGATGATTGAATTATTCATGAATTAACAATTATATTTATATTTTTTATTATAATATAATGAAAATAATATTAAAATTTGAAAAATTCTATATAAATATAATAATATAAATAATATTAGAGCTAAATATATTTACACATATTATTGTTATATATTATTATATAAACATTAATATTTATGCAATAAAATCAATAAAAAATAAAAAATTTGTGAAACGAAGATAATTAAAAATAATAAGATATCGAAAACTTGAATGTATAAATCTTGTAGCAGTTAAGAACGAATAATGAAAGAATAAAAATAGAATAAGCCACTAGCGCTATCTTTCGAATAAGAAAGACATTTCTTCAAATTAAGATAAAATAGGAAAAGAATTAAAGATTAGTACTATCTATTGAATATTATTGAAAATATGTTTTAAAAGATGGAATTAATTTTCAATTTTTATTCTTCTTTATTCTATCCTACTATATCCAAATTTTAAGAAATATTTTTAATATTCGAAAGATAGTGTTTGTGATCTACTCTTATTCTATTTTTATATTCTCATTATTTCTTTTATATCTATCTATATCCTTTTTATCTATGTTTTATTTGTGACACTTTATAAATGGCGTTGATTGCTCAATTTTTATTCTATTTTTATTTTCCTATTTATTACTATTTATTTTTTTATGTATAATTATTTTTAGCACATAACAGGATGTTAATTGAATACAATTTTATTATTTCTCTTTCAAAACTATAATATTTTAACACTTTAATATTAATTTGTAATCATTTCATATAAAATGAATGATTTTTAAATATAAAAAAATATTTTATAAATATTATTTTAAAAAGCATTGAATTAAATTTGAAAAAATATAATTTTTTTTCAAAATATAATTTATAATAATTTTTTATCACGGATTAATTTATGAATCAATATCGTATTATGATTGATTCGAAACATTTATTAAAATTAATTGTCAAAATAAATTATAAATAAAAATTGATCGAATGAAAAATAAATTATTAATAATATGCATAATAATATTTTTGCTGATTTCTAAAAAAATTATTTTATTAAAATAATTGCAAAATAAAAATTGCAAAATAGAATGTTTATTTTACTTTTTATTAATTTATAATTCTACATTAAAATTTAATTACATTTCTAATTATTATTATATTATAATTTTCTAAGCTGAATTAGTAATATTGAGACTGAAACTAAAATGATAAAAAAATCATAATAGACATAGAATAAAAAATGTATGTTATATAAATATTACATTTATTTTCAGCTCTTATTTCTATTTCTACATAAAGTCATGTCGGTAAACTTATTACAATGAAATTTACTAGAAATTTTTATATAATTTTAATTTATATAATTTTAATTTTATCAGTAAAATTCATATATATATATATATATATATATATAGTTTAATAAGCAAGACTTATGTAATTTTATAGTAATACTATAAAGTAGATTATCATGTTTAATTGCAGGAGAATCAGACACAACTAATATAATTAAACAGACATGTTAGGCGCGAAAAATTGCATTGTAATTAAAAAAAAAATATTCATATTTTTTATTTTATAGATTTGTGATTTTATATATGACATAAAAAAATTATAATATAATACAAAAATTAATATATTTATAATATATTTTATTAATATATAGAACTCAATAAAAAAAATAAAATAATAACTTTATAAAATTAAAAATCTAATATAAAATATGAATTAATTAATAAAATTATTTGAAATTACTAGTAGTATTATTACTAGTGTCATTAAGTTTTATAATAATGAAAGATTATTATATATATTTGATAAACTTCGAAAAAATATGAAATAAAACAATTAAATAAAAACAAAATCATAAACACATATTATTTAGGGATTATTTATAAATGATAAATTATTATTATCAATAAAAGATTATATAAATTATATTTATTTTATAATTTCTTATACAATATAAATAGAAAAAAAATTAGTATTTTTTTTAATTAAATTTCCCTAATACTTTTCAAATTTATATTACTAATATATATGCGAAAGTGAGATAGTGATTTAGACTTCATCGTAGAAAATGGCTTTACTCGCAAGAAACATCTGCAAAGTACTTTCACAGGTAATAAACATTTCATTAAAATATCATTTTTTAATTTTTAAAGAATTAATATGATTTTATGAATTACAATTACTTCAAAATATCATTGAATTTTATTAATACATTTAATAAAATGAATTATCAATGACTATTACAAGGACGTTACATTACATTACAATAATTTCTCTTAAAAATATATAAAAATCTTATTAAATAAGAAATACAGTTTCAAATATTAAATAATTACGTATTTGCAAAATATTAAAATGAATAAATATTCGAAATTCAAAATCAATTAAATAATCGACTTCAATAATCATGTTATTTAATCATTACGTTTACGTCTGTATAAATATAATTTTTTAGCGTAATATTTTTAACTTAATTATATACAAAAAAATAAATATTACATTATATTACATTTAATTAATATTGACTATATTATATTATATTTATTTGCTTTATTTTTAATTTAGTAATTAAAATATTATTTATAGAATGCTCAGAAAGGAGCTGTCAGGTCTTTACATGTTGGAACAGTACGTTTGCAAGAATCGGTAAATTATATATTAAATTATTATTTAAATATATAGAGAATTGTATAATTTTCATAATATTTTTTTTCAGGCAATTGAACAAGAAGGAAAAGTAAAATGTACCCTTATACCAGGAGATGGTGTAGGACCAGAATTAGTTGTTTCTGTTCAAAATGTTTTCAAAGCTGCAAATGTACCTGTTGAATTTGAACCTTATTTTCTCTCAGAAGTAAATCCAACTTTAAGTGCACCACTTGAACAAGTATCTAATAGTATTGCAAGAAATCGAGTATGCTTAAAGGTAATTTTATATTCAATATTTAAATTTATTATATTTATATATTTATTTTATATCAATATATATTTATAGGGTATTTTGGCAACACCAGATCATTCTCATACTGGAGAGCTTCAAACTTTAAATATGAAATTACGTAAAAGTTTAGATTTGTATTCAAAT
This sequence comes from Apis mellifera, assembly GCF_003254395.2. Classification (NCBI taxonomy): domain Eukaryota; kingdom Metazoa; phylum Arthropoda; class Insecta; order Hymenoptera; family Apidae; genus Apis; species Apis mellifera. The sequence goes on from NC_037638.1 coordinate 20,542,903, forward strand.
GTTGTTCATGTAAAATCTTTACCTGGTGTTAAATGTCGTCATAAAAATGTAGATTGTATTATCATTAGAGAACAAACAGAAGGAGAATATTCTGCATTAGAGCATGAATCTGTAAAAGGTGTAGTAGAATGTTTAAAAATAGTAACTGCAACTAAAAGTCAAAGGATTGCAAAATTTGCATTTGATTATGCAGTAAAACATAATCGTAAAAAAGTCACTTGTGTTCACAAAGCCAATATCATGAAACTTGGTGATGGTCTTTTTTTAAAATCATGCCAAGAAATTGCTAAAATGTATCCTAGGTAATTATAATTATTTTTTACTTCAGATAGATTACTTTTAATATTTAAAATTTACATCCTTAAATCATTTTTTTATTTCAGAATTACATTTGAAACAATGATTGTAGACAATTGTACAATGCAAATGGTGTCCAATCCACATCAATTTGATGTAATGGTATTGCCAAATTTATATGGTAACATTTTGGACAATTTAGCATCTGGATTGGTTGGTGGTGCTGGTGTAGTTGCAGGTGCTAGTTATAGTCCTGAATGTGTTGTTTTTGAACCAGTAAGTTTTGAATATAATATATAAGATGTAATAATTTATTAAAATTTTCTATTTATTGTAATAATTTTTATTACAATATATAATTAATAATTTATTAAAATTTTCTATTTATTGATTATTATTTAGGGTGCAAGGCATACATATTCAGAAGCTGTTGGTAAAAATGTTGCAAATCCTACTGCTATGCTTTTATGTGCAGTAAAACTTTTACGCCATGTGAATTTAAAACGTTATTCTGAACAAATTAAAGATGCATTAAATCGTGTTCTAAATGATGGAAAAGTATTAACAAAAGATTTAGGTGGTCAGAGTTCTACAACAGAATTTACAACTGCTGTAATACATTGTCTTCGTTAATTTTGAGTTTATATTAATTTTAAAAAAATTCATGTAAAATAGAATAATAGTATTCGTTTCATGTGGTCAAGAATATTTAATATAACTGTGTTCAATTACATAGTATTATTGCATCACAAATCTAATTTATCTGCTTTGAGCATTAGAATTTTATTTAGAAAAGAATATATATTATAAATAGAAAAAATCAACATTTTTTGTGTCAACATCATATTTATAACTGCAGGGTTTGTAATCAAACAAACCAATTGTATGATAATATTATAAAATTCAAATTGTACATTAATAAATTATACTACCTCATATTGTTTTTATACATTTTACAACATAACCTTATTGCATTAGTATTATTTTATATAATAGTTTATAAAATATATATATATAAAAATATTTATTGTTTAAAAATATTTAATCAAAATAACATTGAATATAAAATAATATCGCATTTGAATATATTTTATATTGTCATAAAAGTTTAAGAATTATTAATATTTGAATTTTCATTTTACATTTATATATTTATCAGTATTAAAGTCACATTCCGTTTTTACATACAATAAAAATCAAAATAAGAAATTGTCATAAAAAAAACTGTGCCCCAATGGACACTGGAAATCATGCAATAGAATTTATTCACCAGGATATTGTAAAAAATCAACTTCAAGTCACGGCTTTAATACAAGTAAATATTATTTTAAATACAAATTTTTTCATAAGAATTAGTATAACCTGAATCTTAACTTTCTTAACATTAAATGATATAATACATTAAATGATAATGTATATTAATTAGATTATTGATAAATTTACTCTTATAATTATTATTAAATAAATTACAAATATAATTTATTGATATAAATTTGATTTTGATATTATGATAATAATATGTTATATATCTGTTAGAGGTTAAGTAAAAAAAAAAATAATTAAATTTTTATATAAAATTATATAAAAAATTTATAAAATAATATAAATTTTTTTAGGATATTCAACAATGTACTGGTCCTTTAGAATTGCTTAATGAATTAAATGCAGAAGGCAGAGCAAAAATAGCAATTTTAAAATCATCTATAGATAAATTAGCATCCATAGCAGAGAGAGAACTTTCAGACAAAAAAAGAATAGAATTATTAGCTGAAGTAGATGTTTATAAACAACAACTTAATACTTCTTTAGCTGCATTTCGTAAAGCTAATGTTGTTAGTGTTTGTGTAATAGATAAACTTGCTAAAGAAGAATTGCTTTCTATGCCTGAAGAGCAACAATCTGCTATTCGTAGAAGACATGACAAGAAAAGTCTAGCAAATACATCAAATCAACTCTCTGATAAACTTTTAAGTATATCTAGACACTTAGCTGAAACAACTCAAAAAAGCGCAGATACATTAGATACATTAAGTATGTAATTTCTTTTTTATAATATATTTTAAATTTTAAGATGTGATTTTTAATTTATTACTTTAAACTTTTTTAGTAATATCATCAGATAAAGTTACCAGTACTAAAGATGAATTAGAACATCAACAACAAGCTATAGTTCAATCTGGAAAACTTTTAGGTAAATATGGTAGAAGGGAAGTTACTGATAAAGCTTTAGTAGCATTGGCATTTATATTTTTTCTTGCCTGTGTTATTTATATCTTACAAAAAAGACTATTTTAAAAAATATAATAATATTATATATCAAAAATTTTAAAATCACTTATAGATATGAAAATTGTATTTTAAAAAAAGTGTCTTCTAAAACATGATTGAATTGTTAATAATTTTATATATAATATTATTTATTATTTAAATTTGACAAAAGACATGTTTTATAACTATATTATTTTATTAAAAATGAAAATATTTATGAAATAAAAAAATTTTCCAATTCCAATTATCCCAATATATTTTATTATCATTATTAAATAAATATAAACTGTGTTTGAGTTACACAATCTTATAATAAAAAATATATTATATGTATAATATGTATAATATACAATATAAAATTGATATTATTAAAATGGTGGAATTATGTATCTAACTAATGATAATTATTTAAATAATTACTATTAAATAATAATTAACGAATATTATTATTAATTAATTATTACATTATTTAATAAACATTAATCACTGTATATATTATTATATATTATATTATATGTATATAACTATATAATAGTAATATAATTATATTACTATTTATAAATTTTTCATCAAATATATTTATATATATTATATTTATATTTTATTGCATTAAAACTTTGAATTTAAATATTAATTTAATTATATTTACGGGATAAATTATATTGATATAAATATTATTATTTCAAATTATATATTCTTATTTATAGAAATTCACATTTTAAATTATGATAATTATTCTCAAAAATTTGAATTGAAAAAATAATATTCATTTTTTATCTTAAATAAAACAAAAAATAATTTAATAAAAAGAAACTCATACATATAAATTATACAAATCACGTTTTTTCATCGAACATCTTATATGTAAAAGCTATTTATTCATGTGTCTTATACACGAGTTTCGCAAAGAATATTAATAGGCCAATATACATAAAATATATATTATTTCATTCACTTATTTCACTTTATTTATTTAAAATTTTTATTTATTAGAAAAAATAAAATTCTAATTACTGGAAAAAAAGAAAATGTATTGTATATATACATCAATCATTTTTCGCGTGATAATTAAACATGAGTAAATTAAATAATGTGAAAATAAGAATTTAATTTAATATCATCTATATTTGTTTATCGCTCTAAATTCAAAAATCTATCAGTCTAAATTCAAGAATCAATAATAACTACAAAAGTTGATTACATTTCAAAATGAAAAAATCACAAAATTTTTTAATTCAAAATTACTAAATGTCTTTACATACTTTCTTTATTAAAAATATTAATAATTCAATAGGTTGGAAAAAAATATATATTATGATAATAGAAAACCATGATCAAGTAATAGCTAATCATGATCAAATTTAATAAAAATGATTATATGTAATATATATTTTTCTGCATATTTAAATATATGCAATCTTTCATTAATCATAATCAAAATGTATTTCGATGTTATATAATTAAAACATTTTTTCTTAAAAATTTTTTAATATTTATTGTTTTTCTTAAATACAGATTGAAATTATTATATTAATATATATTATATATATCAACAAAAAAAGACCTATATATCAGTATTATATTAAATATATATACATATAATCTTGACATAATGACCTCAAATGTAAGACAATCTTAAAATTATTATGTAGTTTGTAATATAATTTAATTGACTTTCATAAATGGGTCAATGATAATTTTATATCTCTATGAAATAATTGCATTCAACGAAACAAATAAAGGAACATAAATGAACAAAAAGACAAAATCAATTTATTAAGTTTAATAATTTTTTTACAATAGTAACTTAATATAAAGCATTTTTAATTAGAAATTTGGAATGCAATTGGTGTACATCGACATTCCAATAAATTAATATATCTATAATTAAATAGTTATTTTACCGCATATTCTATTGTGATAGATTTTATACGCATATAGAATATGCAAAAAGATTATGTGTCATGAATGCAAAATTTATTTAATTCATCAGATAATAAATAGATATCTTCTATCTATCCAAGATCTTTTTTAAAATCAATGACAGAAAAATGTCATATTGCGCTATGCTTCTTTATCGTTTTATAAAATATATCATAAAATAAAAACTTACTTTTATATATGCTTTTTAATATAAAAAATATATTATATATTAATAGATAAAAATGTATATTAATTTGATTATTTTTTTTATATAAAATTATATAAAATTCATGTTTTTTTTTAATGTGAATTTAATTTACTTATTTTCTTTCACAATTTTTAGTTTTCATAATCAGAAAAATATAAAAGAATTAAAGATAACTGTAAAAGTGTTTACAAATCTAATCATTATATTTTTTTCAATTAGTAGGATAGAGTTGATATATAAAACAGTAGTTCAAGCATTCATCAGCATCATTGCGAAAGTATACTTGTTACCGCGAGTTATCAGTTTAAACTCTTTCAGAAATCGAAAAAAAAGAAAAATATAAATTACCGAATGTTTGCATTAAAGATTTTCATTGATTATATTTAAACAAATATAAAATAAAAGTAAAAAAAGAAAATATTAGTTTAATCAATTTATTCAAAAAGTGTGAAGTTTAAAAATAAAAAGACAAAACAATCGTATAAATATATAATAAGTAATTATTTATTATTTAATTTGATAGCATAAAAATTTATAAATGTTATCTATGTATTTCTATAAATCTATGTATTTATATAAATAAGTATGCATTTGTATATTCACTTATTTATGCTTTTTTCAGATATTTATTAATTTTTAAAGTGAAGAAATTGAAATTAGCAAAATGAAAACTTTGTTTTTATTTTTATTGTTTATCATCACTGGATATGCAGCTCCTTGGTTTGAAATTCTTTTTGGCAAACAACAAGACTATACTTATCAACCATTAAGTTATAAAAATCAACAATCAAAACGTCGACAAGGAAAAAGAGGAGAAGAAAGATGGAAAGAAATTTGTAGAACGATAAATCCTGATCCTTATGCTTTTCCGGATCGAATGCCTTATCCTTCTGTACCAATTTGTCCTTAAATAATTAAATTATTTAATAATTATTTAAATATGCGTTAAAAATATGAATTTATTGTAACAATATCAGAGAATATACAAAGATATTCACTGGTTATGAGTATTTCAGTCAGTATATAAGTTTACTATGTAATCAATAACATAAAAGTATGCAGTCATATATATCTATCAGTATAAATTATGTATCAAGGGATAAATTTGTTAATGATGTTTTTGTACATTAATATAATATAATACGTTTTCCTTTGTATTATGTCCACTTAATTAATCATTGCTATTATATTATTTAAAGCTAAATATTATTAATTGATCTTAATATATTATAATACATCAAGCTCTTTCATCTTTTTCTTCTTTTTTTTTTTTTTTTTTACGTAGAAAAATAAATCATTTATATTACCCAAAAATCACTCTATTAAAGTAACTTAAGTTTTATACTCTAAGAAATGCATTGTATACAATAGTTACGACTATAAATGATCTTATTTACTATTCATCTATATTACATATTATGTACAAATAAAAATCACAGAATTACTGTAGCACATGAATTCAATCATAAAAATCTTAATGTTCGATTAGATTGTTTTCTCCAGAAAAAATATACATTAGAAAAATTTGTACATTACATACAGTCTTGGAACATGACATGATGAAAGAGAAAACAATCATTTCCAAACTTGTATTAATCCATCTGTACTACCAGTCAGAATACAAGTATTTGACATAGATACCGCAGAAATTGTGTCATGATGTCCAGATGGCGGAGTTTCTGGACCTTGACCACCTTCTTCAGAATTTCTCGTTCTAATGCTATTACTTCCTCCAGATGATGGAATAGGACCACCTCCAGCTAAAACTTCTTGTACTACATTAGTTCCATCAATTAAACGTTGTCTGTAAAATTAAAAATTTTTTTAAATCATATTATATATAATGTAAACTTTATATTATTTTTATTATGAATACTAACTCATATGCTAATGAATTTGGAGGAGTAACATCAACAGCGGCAGGCAATGCAACATATGATTCATTGGGCGCATTTAAATCCCAAAAACGTAATCTCATATCAGTACCACCAGCTAATAAAAAACCTGAACGATCAATACATCCAGAATACATTGCACATACACTATGACCACCTTGTGAATGACTAAGAGGAGGTGCACTTGATGCCCAAAGTACCATTTGTCGAAAATCAGTTTCAAGATTCCACATTGAAATTTCGTTGTTTCCTTGCACAGCCGAAATAATCCATGAATGTTCAGTAGGATGAGTAATTACTTTTCTTACTCTTGCACCTAAAATTGAAAATATTTTATAAAATTTAAAAATTATTTGATTTCTTATTTTATATAAATTTATATGAATTTAAAATAATTGTAAATTTACTTGTAGGATGTTTAATACTAGTTATTGGTAATTGAAATCGTAAATCCCAGCACGTATGGACTCCGGAACTAGTACCAAGAGTTAACCACTGTTGATAATTATTTACGCAAAATGAAGTAATTACTCCGTGTTTTAAATCATTCTCTAAACGCCACGTTGTACCAGGACATCTTAAATCCCATCCTACTAATGCACCATATAATGATGCATATACAAGAACTGATTGTGAACCCGAATCTAAATATTGTAAATCAACTGCACATCCTTCTTCCTAAATATAATAATCCAAAATTATATTAATTTATCAATATTAAAAAATAAATTATATTTTAATATAATTTATACAATTAATTACCTGAAGATCTAATTGTCTGGTACCAATAACACTCATTTTACTAGAATTTGATTCGATTCGTAAAACAAATACTGTTCCTGATTGACTAGCAGAACTTGCTAATGATTGTCCTTGATCACATATAGCTAAACCAACCAAAGGACCACCTCTATGCATATAAGTTTGTCTAATGAAATTAAAAAAATAATATAAAGATATTACATATTAAAAATAATACAAAAATATATTACATATGGAATATATTATATAAAAAATTTACCTAGAGCGATTAGCAATGTTTCGACCTTCCATTTTACTTGCATCCCATATTTTTATGCATCCATCTGCAGAACTACTAGCAAATAAACTAGTATCTGGTATAGAAACTAATCTATTTACTGCAGCTCTATGTTCATGAAGATGTGCAACTGGTACTCCTCGAGGTCTCCATCCATTTGGTAATAATCTTGAACCTTTTTTAATTAAAAACATTTATTGTATCAATATTATATATATATATATATATATATATATATATATATATATATATATATAAAATATATATATCAATATATATTATAAAAAATATATATTAATTACCAGCTTGCCATGCAATATTATCAGCCCAATGTTGTGCTCTTAATGCAGCAGCATGTTGTTCTTGTTTTCTGTATGTCAATTGTCTTACTTCCAATCTACAAGGTGCACATCTATCTGCAAAATTGCATAAAAATTTTTGTATATGCAATATTTTAATATCTAAAATATTTTTAAAACACATACATTGAATATATGAACGTTCATGAAGAGAATGATCATTTATGCTATTCATATCGGACAAACTATGTTGTGGTGATAAATGAATGTCTCCTCCATGTAAACTTTGACTAGGACTTCCATTACTTCCCGTCATATCTGACATTTTAACAGTATGCTATATTATAAAAAAATTAATTATAATTCTATAAAAATTTAATAAACATAGCTCATATATTTTTAATTACTTGAATATTATCTTGAGCTGCAAACATTGTACGCCATTCTTGATTCATTGTTGCATATGTGCCAACACTATCTGATGTTCTACGATCTAATCGTTTAAATGGTGGAAGTCCTAAATCGGATTTTGTATCAGGATATAATATTATTATATGATGTCTTATCTTGTCTTTCATAGTATTTAATTCTAATTTTCCTTCCATTGATTTAATTGTACTCAGCTTCGCATCCACCGAATTTCGATACTTATTAATTTTCATTAAATGTGGCTTCATTGTTATTAATTGATCTTCAACAATTTCAGTCATTGATTCTGAACTTAAGCGTCTGAAAAGCTAAAAACTTTGTTTAAATTTCTTGAAAAAAGTAAAATATGCTTATGAATAAAATTTACAATTTACATTTCGTAATGAATTATTTGTTTCACTATATTGTGGAACCATTCCTGGCAATGTTTTCGTTCGTGCAACTTGTCTCTGTTCAAGACTTTGAAATAATTCTTCTATATCATTATATTTTACAACAGAATCATAAACAATTCTTGGTATAGGAGATACTAAAGCCTCCAATAACAAAATTTCTTTTTCTATCTGAATTAATGGATGTTTTAAATATGATTGTATCATTGATTGAACTTTGCATTGAACATCTACTAAATTAAGTGTTCGTGCTGCTGCAGATATAAACCCAACAGTTGCATGTCTTATCCATAAGTTTGGATGTACCTATGAAATATTTTAAATTCGTGATATTTTTTATTAACAATTACAATTTTTGGTAATTAATCTTGCTAATGATTTTGATACATTATTTCTTATATTATTCTGATACATTATTTTTTTGATATATATGTTATCAAAGACATTATTCTAAATAATTTTTCTTTAAAACTTAGATTTCTTACAATTTTCAAGATAAAAAAAAAAAATGGTTATTATTTGAATTTCGTAAAAACTATAATATTAAAATCAAAATTATTAGCGTGCTATTTCTAATCAATATTATTAAATTTTAACTTACTAAAAAAACCATAGTTTCATATAAAAGTTGATAAAGAGCAGATTTATGTAAGAGGCCTAATTCTGTGAGAGTTGCCATTGCATTAATAGCTTTTGTTGTTACAAATTCTTCAGGATCTGCTAGTCCTTGCTGAAGAAGAGGCATTAAAATAGGACTACTATGCCAGCCAACATAAGCAGCTACACCAACAATACATTCAAAAAAAGAACCTCTTAACTCTTTATCTTCCTTATCATTTAAAAAAGTAATAATATGGCTAAGCAGAATATCATTAGCCTTTTGTTTTCCAAAAAATACACATAATTTATTAATTCCACTTTCTATTAATGTTTGTTTTACTAAATTCTGAGGATCTGTTAATAACATGGATACAGATTGTTGCACCTAATAATATTACATATTACATATTTTAATATAAAATATTATTAAGTAATTGATAAATATTAATAAGTATTAATAAAATAAAGAATAATATTTTATATATATATATATATATATATATATATATAAATATTATAATAAAAAATTAATTAATTACCATTTCGTGCAAAGTTTGAAGTTCACTATCATAACTTGGTTTTGGACCTTCTTTGTTACCTAAGTTAGATAAATGAGCATTCTCTAAATATCTTAATGCAATATGTGCTAAATGTGCAATATTTTCTGCATAAGCAGTTCTGACAATTACAGCTTCATCTTGTGTTATATGTGCTAAACCAGGTAAAATGTATTCTGGGAAAATGTTAACATCTGATGGTGGAATTGATTTTACAAGATGCAAACATTTTGTCAAAGTATGTATAGCTGACACCCGTACTCTTGGAGCAGGATCATGAACTAAATGAAACTATATATGATGAATATTAGATAAACATTTTTGGTATTAATATTGAAATTATTAATTTAATATAATATTTATAAAATACTTACAATATAAGGCAAGATTCTATCCAATATTGTTTCATCTGATGTGTTTTCAGCAAGTTCAAGTAATATTTCTAAACTTTGTAATTTAGATTGAGAATGATGCAAACCTCTTATACATGAAGTAACAAGTTGAGTAATGATAACTAATCCTTCAACAGGTTCCGAAGATAAAGCTTTCTTCTCATTTTTTAAATCCATTTTTTGATTTTGATTTTCAATTAATTTAACTTCTGTTCGCTGATCTTTTTGTTTTTCATATTTAGAATCTTCTATTGAAACAGTTTTTGAATCAATTTGATTCATATCAGTTTTGTCAAAACTTTGATCGCTATCAACTTCTACAATAGTATTATCTTCACTGTGACCAGAATCATTTTTAGTTGATTCTATATTTTTTTCAAATTGATCAATCTTAACCTCCATATTTCTTATATCAGCTTTTACTTTTTTATTTTCTTCTGCTTTTAAAATATTAATAATATTGCCAATATCTTTTTTAAGTCTATTTATTTTTTCATCAGGAGATAAAATTGGGGCAGCAGAGAAAATAAGCATATATGGTTGCAGAAATAAATAAAAATATTCTGGAAATACTGTTCCACGAGCTTGAGCTAGATAAATTTCAGCACTTTTTCTATTTGCTGGATTTCTTTCTAGCATAGATGCAAGAAGTTCGCGTATTCCAGAATCTTCTATTGTATCCAAATGCTTACTCACTGAATATTCATTGTTTCTATATGCTTGATATAGCATAATAACACAATTCTTTAATATAATACAATAACATTATATACATTTTATACACAATTTATACATACCTAATAATTGAGAAAAATCAAATGGTGAATGTCCTTCATTATATAATTCTGTTAATGCACAGCCTGCAGAAAAAATATCCATCATTGGATGTAAATCACCTGTCTTTAATTCTTGTTCTGATAATAATAATGTATTATTTAATTCTGAAGACAGTGTTTTCACAAATCGTTCTGGAGCTATATAACATGTTCTGTAGTAATAATTGAATTATAATTTATCACAATAAATTAAAGATAATAATTATAAAAAAAATATTATTTGCACACATACCTTCTCCTAGAAGTATCAAAAAAATATGAAAAATCTGCAGGATTATCTTCAGGTAAATAAGTTGGTTTAAAACTTGCAAAATCTGTGAGTAAAATCCAGTTCCAACTAGTTATCATAATGTTTTCTAGTTTGATATCACCATGGCAAACTCCAAACTATAGTAGAATAAAAAAAATATTTTAAATTTGTTATTGTACATTTTATAAAGGAACTACATTTATATTCATTATTTAATATAAAAATTATATTTAATCAATTAAGAATTATTTTAATATCTGAAATTGTTTAACTTGATTAATTTCAAATTTTTAAATATTAGTTTACCTTATGAGCTTGATGTAAAGCATATAAAATTTGAAAGGTAATCCACTTCTTTTCTATACTTGTTAAAAATGGTCTGGTACTAATTCTATCATAAAGAGAATATTTCACATATTCTCTCATTATTGATCCTGATTTTTCTGTGAGCTTATACAAACATAATTATTTATAATTATAAATAGTAAAAATTATTATAATTTACATAACATAAATATTATAATAAATAAATATCATATAAATATACTTACAATCATTCTTTGAAAAGGTAGACAATTTACAGCAGATGCTAATTTAGATCTAATTTCTTCGAGTTTTTCTTTATAAGTAGACAATGGAAGTGTTGGATCATGAATAGCAAAAACTTTAATTACTATAAGACCTTCTTGACTTCTGGCACGAGCCACTTTAAAAAATCTAGTACTTCCTAAGCTATATGCATAAATAATCATAAGAAAACAAAAATATACAATTATTCTTTATACATATTACATATTAATTTTAATTTTGATTTGTATGAAATATATCATAATGATTTTTTTTTTATTAAGAGATCTTATAAAAATATTTTAATTCATATTAAATATGTTATCAGATATTCATGAAAATTGAAGAATGTGTTGACTTTATCATTTTTATAATTATTCATATTAGATCAAAATACTTACTTTACGTCGAATAATAAATCACTATGATCCGTCAAATAATGTTCTACTGGAAATATTTGACTAGGTGCAATACCAACTAATTGATTTCCCATTTTGTAAATCGATGTTTAATTGAAACTGATATATTTGCAAGCAGCATCCATTTTGTGCCAACTTCATGTGTTACGTAGTATATATATGTAATATGGTATGCAATATCATATACGCAATATAGTCATTTATAAGTTGAGTTTCCTAAATATCACGTCTTAAATATCTCTAATTTTTTAAATTAAAAAATAATTATAATTTCATTATATCAAATATTGTATAATTATATTTGTTATCAAATATCAAAAAGAGAAAAATATAATTAATTTATTTCTAATAAGATTGATAATAATATTAGATTACAATTTATTATTATATTCCTAGAGAAAAATCTATACTATTAATTTGATTTATCAAATTATATTATATTAGTCATCATATATCAACAAAAAAAATGGAACATGTAAAAATACAAAATAAAATGAAATTCATTTTAAATGATTAAAAATTTTTTATCTATATTATAATAATATCTATAATATTATTTGATGATTCTAGAATCTAAAAATATTAATTTTAATTTTAGATATTCATACTATTAAAAGTTATATCATAAATGATTATAGTTTAAAAATATATATTAATTTTATATTAATTTTATACAGTATTAACTTCGTATGCAATCACTACAAAATTGCCAGCATGCGGGATAAAATGGCTGACAGTGATATATGATGTAAGTAACTATATAGACAGTTTTAGAAAGTACTAGAGAATGATGCTATGCTATACGAAAGATTTTTAAATTGTATTGATTATTATTATTAATTTTTGTGATTGAATTGGATTTAATTCAATATCATCATTTTCAATCGTAGAAAGCATATCAAACAACTTTTAACGTGATATTTTAGATCATAAGATGCCAATTCCCAATTAAATATCAGATCTATCATAAAACGCCAATTCCAATTAAATATCAGTTCTATCCTATATATTATTTATGATTATGTATAGAGAAATCATTATTTATTATATTTATTATATAGTTTAAAAATAAAAATTATTGATTTTTTTATTAACAAATAATTTATTTTATTGTCGATAATATAAAAAACTTCCGCGTATCGAAAAGATGGTGCCACTAATCAAAGACCATTAATAAGTTCAATTTGTTGTCGATAACAGTATATTATAAATTTTTAAAAGATTTAATTTTTAAAAGAAATGATAATACTGATTAAGTGTTAAAAAAAAAATTACAAATTCTTTTTAATTTATATTTCTTTATAATTTATTTTTGTATTTATATCTATAACATATGTATATTTTATATATATTTCTATATATAAATTTGTTTTTCCACTTTATACACACACACACACACACACACATATGTACTTCATTTATAATGTGATAATTTAAATTTAAACATTTAAAAATGTGATAATTTAAAAAAATAATTATGTAAATAAGCAAATATTTATCATTTTTTCGAAATTATTTTTTTCTTATTATGTAAATTATACATTCATAATATCATTTATCACAATCTTCAAATAAAATTATTTATGATATCACATTACAATTTTCGAAACGCAAATGTCTTTTTGAGTTGTATTAGCTTATACGATATCACAGTTAATATATCACAGATTTAACATCTTATGTTTGCTGTCTGGTGCCTGTTATATGTTTTATAGATCCCACGAAGTAATGAAAAAGTTTTTTAATTGTATGTGATTTGTTATCGTGCATCATTATATATTAAAAATTAATAAAATTATTTGAATTGTATTTAAAACATTAGAAACTTAAAAAAAAAAAAAAATAAATTAAAAAATAAAAAATAAAAAAATATAACTTAAATAATAATATAGTATTAATTTTTGATTTTTTAATTAAATATATGTGTTAATATACGTGAATTTCACAATGTAAAAATTTTTAAAAAGAAAATTACTTTAATTTATGAAAAAAACAAGTGTAAATAAGGAAAATGAAAGGTAATTAAAAATGTTATTATAACATATGTTATAAATGTTAGTATAACATATTTTTAGTAACAAAAATATTAAATTCTATTTATTACGAAAGATAATCGAAAAAATTTCATACTTTCAAATAAAAAAAAAATAATTTCATTTAAATATTGATAAGAAAATAATAATTCAATAAATTAATGAATTTCTATAATTTTAAATTTTTATTTTTATTGTCGATAATCGTTGAACATAGCAGTGTCTACAAAGAGAGCAACTCCATGACAGTGTCTATTATAACCATACTGTCGATGGATAGCTCTCTTTATAGCGCGCGCCTTTCGTCGTTTTTCTTCATTTGAAGTTTTGCCTTGTTGTTTGCATCTAATATCCTAAAAACTTTAAATTTTATAAACAATATACATTTAATATACATAACATTGTAACAAATAAATTGTTAATAATGAATTTCAAAAAATAAATCACAAATAAATATCTTATTAAAATATAAAATTTTAGAATATTACTCATATAAAAGAAATTTGATTTATATAGCTACTTATATTTTATTAAATGTTAACAGAAGAGATCCGGATATGCAAAAGAAAATGCTAAAAGATAGAAAGTATCGCCGTGATGGAATATAATATGAGTATAGTAGCTTTGCTTGTTATCAGGGAGGTGCGAGCAACTTCTTCCTCTTTAGCGTTGCCACCTGATTGCGCGGTAAACATAACCTCTGTGCGTTAGCTCGTGCCATAAGTTGTTAACACTTCCTTTTCTTCTTCATTCTGATGCGTATGTTCAAATGTAGCCTAGAAATACATTAAACTGCAAATCAAGATTTAATCGAGCGATTATGCAGTTTAAAGATTACGATATAACTTAATAAATAAACTAATAAATTTTAATGTCAAAACATATGATACGAAGAATCAAACTTTAAATTGATCGATAATTCTATCAATCCGAGATAAGTTTAAATAATTCATTGTACTGATAATTGTTATCAGATATCATTTAGTGGAAATTTATAATTATTTTATAATTATTTTAAAAATATTTTTTAATTTAAAGAATTTAAAAAGCTAATAAATTCTTAAATACTAGAGAAAAATTGAAAATATATAAGATTATAATATGATTTAAATTATTGTAGATTAATAATACTATAGTAATAATAGATAATTATATTTGTAATTACATGTCTTATTAGAATCCACAAATAATAATTTCTAAATAGAATAAAATAAAAATGAAAAATTTAAAACAGAATTAAGATAGATTATATTTTATTTTTTATTTTATTTATTTAAATGGTATTTTTCTAATTCTAAGCAATTGCTTAAATAAATATAAACTGAAGTATTTTAATTATATTATATATTAATTATTATAATATATATTATAATTATATTATATTTATATTGTAAATATTTTTTTTATTGCATATATAAATATTACAATCAAAATTGTAATTAATCAAAACTAATTTAAAAATCAATAAACAATTTTATAATATTTTAATTATAATCAATAATTTAAAAAATAATATGTGAATAGAATGTGTTAGATTTTAGCTACAAAATAATAAAAATCTTTTAATTATATTATAAGTTATAAGTTATAAGCATGATATCATAACGAAATTTATGTTTTTTTTTTGTTATTTTTCCTTGTACAAAAGAAAACTAGACGAAATTGTATAATGAAACGAGCATTTTGAATAATTACACAAATATCATATTCTTTTTTTTTTTAAATACTCTTCTATTACCAAAGAATCAATAAAAACATACGTTTATTAAATCTGACGACAAATATCGAATATCACCTTTGAGAGAAGCCACCGATTACATGTTATCAGTAGACAACGCGATAAAAGCGATAACGACTTGACTCGTACAGGTATTACCAAAAATCCTAGAATTTTTTTATATAGTATTCAAGTAATCTATAAATTAAATGCAATGATGAAAAAAATATAAAATATTAATTCAATCCTAAAAAAAAAGTGTTTTTAAAAAGATAAAAAAGAATGAAGTCGAATCATATATACTGATCCCCTATGCTTCGTAGCCTATTTACCAACTTTAATGAGTTTCACGTTATCTTCTTAATTGCATGTCTATTTGTAAAAAAGCATAGTTTTATTAACAAGCCAACATGTAAAATATTTTATTTATTATTTTATTTATAAAAATTGAATATTTAAAAAATATGATTCCGAGATTTTTTCTTTCTAATATTGTAATCTTCTAAATAAATGTAGTATATTAAATTCGTATATTAAATAATATATTTAATTTCGTTATCATTATTATAATTGTAATAATATTATTATCAATGTCAATGTTTTAACATAATCGTCAATTAATATTGTTCTATAATTAACTGGATAAATCCATTCAATTCATTTAATTCTATACATTTTTTTATTATTATATTATATTATATATGATATTTTATGAAAATAGTATCATTAAGATAAAAATAAGATGAATTTATAAACAATAATTGAGATTTCCTAATATGCAATGTTTTTGTTTATCAAAAATTTGTTCTAAAGACAATGTCACGGAACGAATATCTTAAATACCTGAAAAATTCAACAACGTTATCGGGGTCGTTGTAAAATGTTTCATTACCAATGCCCATATGTTACATAATCATTATTTCAAGCGTGAAACCAACGTCGTGTATTCTCTACTAGCAATATCTCTGGAATTTACACATGAAAAGAGCTCGGCACGAAGAATTCCAGCTGTAAATACTTGAGGTCGCAGGAACTTCAGCGGCAATGGATATGAACGCCTTCAACGAAACAAGATTTTTTTCTTTTCTAAATTTTTTATATGAACAGCTTTCAAATATATTCACTAATTTCTACTTTTACGATTTTTTTTATAACAATAAAACAAAAACACTAAATTGATTTATATGAAGATAAAGTTCGTAACAACTCAATGACTTACCTAATAGGTACCTCTGGTTCCAAAATCATAACTGATCACGCTAGACTTCCGGATGAACATACATTCCGCTTAAAGCTTCTTCTCGATTCACGTTATTGTATGAAAAAAATAATCAGGGATAGTGAAGTCAAAGATAGTGAAAGGGGCGCGCAACGAACTAACGAGAAAGTTAATAACTGACGAACAACTCTTTGCAGAACAAACGAACGAAGAGGTTCAAGAACGAGTGACGTGGATGTCTCTCCGGTTCGACTCATATACTCTACCTGTGCTGATCTGACGTCACGGATATGCTTCTTATCAGGTAGAAGCGCCAACACCTGTAAGCTCGCACCTGTATGCTTGAGCTTACCACCGATTGGAACGCCCTGAGCTGAATTTTCTTATGAAAGATATTTCTATACTCAAGACTATACAATACAATTAACACATTTACTTAAGCAATTACTTGAGAATAATATAGAATAATACGAACTTCATCAGAAAATCTAGTTCATCAAGGTTTTAAAGCTCTAGTTTTAAGTCGCATTTAAGAATATAAGTTTCGCATGAAATATAATTGATGAAGTAGTATTCAATTCTAAAGTTCTTTTTTTTTATAGAAAAGAAAAAAGAAAAAAAAAAATAAAAAAAAAACTATACTTGACTATCAATTCACTTTTCAAAATTTTTGAAAAAAAAAATTATAAATCCATGGATTTAAAACTGACGAACGATATCAATAGCAATAGTTAATGCTATAGTTCAGAGTAAACACAGGTTCTATAAAAAGGAAAAGAAAAAAATAATAAAAGAGAGAAACGGAACCGTTGCTTTGACGATGTCACGCGCGTTTACGTGGTGCGTTGCATCTTATCTCGTGTCCTAGTTACATCATCGTACACGATTTTGTAGTTCTTACACAATTCCGATCGGAAGAAACTAACAATAGCCATCGCTGATCAATTCATGATTTACTAATAATATCATGTTTTATTTCACCATGATAAATTTTTCATCGTTTAATTAAAGTATAGAATGTATTTTATTTTAGAATAAACACATCGTTCAAAAAAGTTTTTGATTTTAATTAAACTGTAATGGTTGAACGACTGCCAATGGGAACTGATAATTTGTTCCTAAAAAAAAAAATTATATAATAATTTTTTTAATAATTTTTGTTTTTTGATTCATTATTCATAAATACCTGTAGGCTTCATAAAAAATTTTTCTGACTTCCTCAAACATTTGTTTATAAGTCGCAAGATCGGCAACTTTATCTTTTTGTACAGCATCTAATCTAGCTTTCAATGCGAGACATTCTTCTTGCAATAATTCCATTCTATTTAAAATTTATCAAAAATTATTAGATAAAGCTTAAGTATTTTAGATAATTTATATTTACATATCTTCTGTTGCTTACTTAAGCCGCATTTGTTCTATATCCATTAATTTATCACTAGTTTTTGATAATTTTGGTAATTTTGTTCTATATCCAGTATCAATCTTAACAATTCCTATTTTCTCTGTCTCCAATTTTCGAATTTTTAACTCTAATTTTGCCGATTTGTGTTTTTCATTACGTAAGATATTCTACATATAATTCATCTGATTAGAAATTCAATCAAGAGATAAGAATACAAATAATATTGTAGAAGACTCACAGAAAGAATATCAGCGTCATTTCTTTCTTTATCTAGTCGTCTATTAAGTATTGTTATTAATTCCAGCAATCTTTCTCTTTCAGCCTCAGCGGCAAGAGCTAAAGTTACATACTCGTTAGGTTCGCATGTACTTCGAACGGTATGAGGAGAAGTATTATTGTTAAAATTATTTAAAAATATTTCCGGTTGTGTAATTTTTCGAGATTTAATTTCCCATATATTGGGGACCGTTCCATTCCTAAAATTAATAATATATTTCTATAAAAAATTTGTTTATATTTTTTATTTTTTTTAAAGATAGAAAAATTAGAAAACCTCAATTTATCTATTTCGATTTCTCGTTCTTCTAATTTTTTACGCAACCGATCAATTTGAAGTTGTGCTGACTGTAAATCATTTTTCAAATTCGTGTACTCACGTTCAATCTTCTCTGATCTGTTTCTTGTATCTGTCTCGCGTTCTTCATGTTTTATTTCGGTAGTTTTAAGCCGATTCTACAAAATTTATTAAATATAAAAGAAAAGAATAATTCAATATCATCGAATACTTACATTGAGTGTCTCGATTAAATGAATATCGTTAGATCTTTTTTCATTTAATATAGCAATGTTTCCTTTTGTAACATTCAATTCATGCTCTAATACTTTTATTCTTGCTTTTGAAGCTTCTAATTTTCTTCTATATTCTTCAACAATAACTTCTGTTTGTCGAAGTTGCTTTACTGAATCTTCAATTTGACGCCGTCTTTCTTTTTCAACATTTCGAAGATTCTCAAAATTTTTTCGTTCTATGGATACTAAGAAAAAATATAAATTTTATCAATAGAAATCTAAAATTTAGAAATTTTATTTTAATACCAATAGATGTTTTTTGCGTTCCTTCATATTCTGATAATTTTGATTGCAGTTCAGTTATTTTTTGATGTAACAGATGAATCTGTTCAGCTCTTCCACGCCATCCGGATTGATTCGATAAATTATTCAAATTCACATTTTCACCAACTTCGCTATATAATAACTACATTTGCAACTTTAAAAGTATCTTTACTTTATTTTTTCTATACAATTTCCAATAAGATATTTAAATAAAATACCTTATTCAATTTATTAATCTCTTGTTTAAGACTGATGCAGTTATTTTTAGATTCATATAGTTTTGTTTGAGTTAGTTGTAATTTTTCGAGTAAATGTTTCATTCGATCCTCATCTTCCCTCGGCAAATTATTTTTGGTACCTTTGTCAAGGATACCATCCTGTATCTCGATCATGATGGAATAATGATAGAGGAAAGTAATAGTATAAAAATGTTGTATGCAGCTGAAAAATCTTTAATATAACTCACTCTGCTGAGAGGAGTCATCAGTTTTGAAATGTCTTCTTTCGTGTCGCTCATTTTCTAATTCTGTTTCTTTATTAATTAAATGAATTTCAAGATTTTTACATTTAGATTTAAGAACTTCAATTTCTGCGGTCTGCTCTCTACATTTTTTGCTAAGCTCAATAATCTTCGCAGTTGCTATTTCATTTGGTTTTCCTAAAATTATTGATTGTCCATTTTCTACGATTCCTTTTTTTCGTACTTTTTCTTCCATTTCTTCAAGTGCTCGTCGCAAACAACCATTTTCAGTAATTAAATCCTATTATATTTATTTATATTTAATTTAATTTTATATAGGATTTATATGAAATTTTATAATGAAATTGAATGAAATTATTTTATATATTCAAAGTATTATTATTATTAATAATTATTATTTTCAAAAATAATTATAATTTCACAAATAAAATTTATTTCGATTACCTGAATTCGATTCCTCAAAAATAGATTTAATTCTTTTGGAAAGATAATATGATCAGGTAAATTCTCCTAGGACATATTAAAAATATCATTCTTTTCCATATATTCCACGAATATAATTCAATTATAAAATATGTATTACAACAATTTAAGAATTAAGTACCTCTGTTAATTCTTTTGTCCATGGAATCGTCGCTTCAAAATCTAAAGAATTATTCATTTCATCTTGTACTATTTTATTTATTATTTCTGATTTAGACATATTTTATATGAATACTAAATTATCAAAATTTTTTTCTAACCTCCCTCAATATAAATTAAGATAATTCTTCAGTTTTAGTATATAATACTAAAATTGTCATAAAAAATGACATTTTTTTATCTATGAACTGCATATAAATTTTATAACAACGTATTGTTATATAAACATGTGAAGTTTAAAACTTTTGTTCTAGTAAACATGTATCCAATAAATGAAGATTTCATATACATGTTAGGTTAACAATATAAATAAACTGTACAAGTTCTAGTAGATAAATTTTTTATCTATATTATTCAACATGTGAATGTTTACAATTAAGAATAAATCTTGATTACATAAAAAAGCTTAATTCTAAATGTCAAAATAGGAAAATAATGAAGTTAAAATTTAAATATTTATTTCAAATTAATTCTATTGATTATGTTTTTGTCATTCGCATATTTTGCTTTCCTTTATTTCCAGCATGTTTTTGAATGTTTCTGTTATTTCCACCTGCTAGTTTTCCTGCCTTTTGTAGAGCATGCAATTTAAAATTTTTAACAACACCTACTTTTTTGTTGTTTCCAGAATATTGCACATTTATCCTTCTCCCATTAATAAATGAATGATTGAGTGAAAGTGCTTTCTGTTAATAAATAAGTATAATAATGTATAAATATAATAAATAAGTATAATAATATGTAATTATGTATATATAGATGATTGATTTTAATAGTCAAAATAAATTACAATATAAACATACCTCATAATCTGTATTATTAGCCAGTTCAATGTAAGCAAATCCACGTGCTGTGTTTGCATCTTTTTTAGGTATCCTAATATCAACTATTTGATTGACTTTAGTCAAAAAATGTTTTTTAAGTTCCTCATTAGTAATACTAAAATATAAAAATATAAATATATTTAAAATACTATATATGATTATATATATGATTTAATATATATATATATTATAATATATATAAAGAATTTATAATATTTAATATATGTTCTTACTTATATGGTAAATTTCCTACGAAAAGAACATATCTTTTCTTTTTACTTTCTTCTTCTGTATTTATAGATTTTCCTTTTTCTTTTAAATCTTGTATACTTTTTTTAATTTTATTATCTTCATGTTGCTTATTATTCTCATTTTTTTTATCTTTTTCTTCTATATCATTATTATCGTCATCGTCGTCATCATCATCATCATCATCATCATCATCATCATCATCATCATCATCATCATCATCATCATCATCATCATCTTCATCATCCTCATCATTATCCTCATCCTCTTCCTCATCTTCCTCATCTTCCTCATCTTCATCATCATCTTCCTCATCTTCTATATTACTTTCATCTTCATCTTCATCTATTTCAATTTCTTCCTTATCTTCATCACTATCATCATCATCTTCATTTTTTTGTTTTAAAGATGTTAATGTCTTAGTTTGTTTAACATCTTTATTTTTATTCTCATTTGACTTAATCTCTAATTTTTCTTGCAATTTTTTTTTCTGTTCAGTGTTTTGTAATTGTTTCTTTTTAACAAATTCTATTGATTTTTCACTTTTTATATTTTCTATCTCTTTTTTTATAATTTGTTTAGGTTTATCTACTCCTTCTTCCATTCTTAATCTTTTTTTAAGTGCTGCTAGTTTTCTCCTAGCACTTTTTGTGAGATTTTGTCGAGCTTCTATTATTTGAATTTTCTTTTTTATTTCCTCAACAGATAAATTACGATTTATTTCATGCTTCATCTGCCTATTTGCTTTACGCTTCTTACGATATTCTTCTCTCTTTTTTAACATTTCTAATTTATTCTCTTTATTTGATATCTGTTTTTTATTTTTTTGTGGATTATTTTCATTTATTTCTTTTATATTACAACTTTGAACAACTTTTGAATCATGATCTTTTTTCTTTTCATTTTTGAATTTTTTAGGTATATCCTTTTTAACTTGTTGATTTGTTTGTCCATTTTGTACTATTCCATTTTCTAGTTTCTTTTTCTTATGATTTTTATTAAAATTTCCTGATATTTCTGTTTTTTTTTCAATTGCTTCAAACTCACTTGCTGATCGTTTTTTCATATTTTTAACCATATTTGTTTTAGTCATTATTACGTTATTTAATATATAGATTTACTGTAAATAAGAAATAAAAAGAAATTAAAAATATAACTAAATTTTATGAATAAAAGAAAAAAATTAATAATAATTTAAAATAATAATTTTTGTTTAAAATAATGAATAAATTGTTAACTTTAAAAAACATAATAAGTTCAATGTATATATTGCATATAATTTAATATAATTTAATATTTTATGTTTATTAATATAATTCTTCTATAATTAAAATTGAAATTGTTTCAAATTTAGTTTTTTTTTATATCTATTTTAATTAATACGACTTAACATTTTTATTGATACTCATTAATTATTTTATAAAATAACATATATAAAATATATGTTATATATTATACATACATATTTTTTTAATTTTATAATATTAAATTAACATACCTTTCCAAACGTGGTCGCAGATATAATTTTTGAGGTTAACTCTACACGCGTCTTGTATTCGTATATATATAAGTAAAGAATAAAAGTGTACAATTATGATTTCGATTAGTGTCATGACGCATGCGCATAAATTTTTATTATATTTTATTATATAACATTTAGTCCTAAAATTTACATTTCATAAAAAAATATGAATATAATTTTTTAAAATGCAAATCAAAAAATAATATATGTGCATGTTATTAGTTTAATTAAATAAAATAAAATTTTTAAATTATTTCAACGTCATTTCCGTTATAGAACGTCTGATTTTATATTTTTTATTTAAAAATAAAAATAATTTATTTTTATATTATATTAATTATATTAATATAATAATTATATTATAATTAAATTATATAAAATTTTTATACAGATAATATAATTAACAAAATCATTGCTATATTTTTTCAAAGTATGCTATCTATATTTACTTTATATACATCTTTTGTTGTAATATTTGATAAATATTAATAAAAAACTTTAATTAATGAATTTTTATAAATAAAATATAATTATTACATAATTGTTTATTAGGCAGTTAGCATTACAACTTTTGTATTATTTGTATTACTTAAAAATATAATCTTCATATAAAATTTTTATTTAAAAATGTAATTTATATTTAAATTATATATAATAATAAAAATTACTTGAATATAAATCTGTTTGAAATTTAATACAAAATGATCAGTTCATGATAATAAAATAGAACAAAATGTTAATATAATATATTTATAGTTATTTTTCTTAGAATAGAAATATGTAATATATGTGGAAGACATTTTAATAATTTGTCAAATAATTACAGTATATTAATAAATTATTCATAAATATATAAAAATATTAATGCAATATAACTAATACTATATATAAATGCAACATATTTTATATATTTTATTACACTTATATTTGTGACTTGATTTAATATCTATTGTATAATGTTTATTGTATATTTGTATACAATAATCTAAAATCTTGTTTTATATCAAATAAATATTATAAAAGTTTAATACGGATAGTTACATATAGTTATTAAAAATTATTTACAATTAGAAAATTGTTGTTATATTGATATCTTTATTTTTTATATTAAAAAATATAAAAGAAAACATAATGATTAATTAATACTACAAAATTTATCAGTAATTTAGTTATATAATTATTATATTATTATATAAAAATTTATTATTTATTTTTTAACATAATTTCTTAAAATAATTAGACTCAATTTAATTTTTTCTTTTGAGTGTAGTTAATGTTGTATACAAAATTTCTAATTTCATAGAAAAAACAAAAAATGCATACAATCATATAAAAAATTTTAAAGCTATTTAAATTTATCTAAATTATAAATTCTTAAGAGCATTTTTACAATTTGAAAACAAATATTTTATGCCACTGTATTAAAAAAAGAGTGGATATATAAATAATACATAAGTGTTCATTTGTCTTGCATGATATATAAAATTTATAAATAAAAAATTTGTACAAAAAAATATATTAATTACTTACAATTAATTATGTTATTAAATGTTTGAATGCAAATTTATATCAAAGTTATTAAAAAAAAAGCATATGATTAAAAAAATAACCATCTTTCTCATTTTATAATAATTATAAAAAATTTAATCAAAATAATAGTGATATAATAATAATTATTGTGTCGCACAATATCTAACACAAAAAAAGTTTATTTGCAAGCAATGGTATTATAAATTTATATATAAAGCATTTCAAATTTTACTTATTATTTTACTATTTATTATAATTAATATTCTATAATGTTAAAATGATACCTGAGGTTAGTTAATTTTGCATTTAAAGTTTTTTTATGCAATATTATAGTTTGCTGTCGCATTTGAAAATACTTTATATATTTCAAGTAACTATAAATTAATAATGAAGTCTATTTTTATCTCTTTGCATGAACTCTCATAATTTTTTGTCAAATAGAATATTCATGTATTGTTGTCACTGTTTTCATTTATCAAAACAAATTAACATTACAAACTGTTAAATATCGTTTATCATTTTCTCCAGATGTTAAATATGTACATACAAGAAATTAGTATGTCTAATCAGCTTTACGTGGCTTACGTTTACGGACATTTGGACTGCTTGGTTCAGTTTTGGAATCTTTATTTACATCCTTTTCTTTTTCTTCTGTCTCTGATCCTTCTTGTTCAGATTCTTCATCTACTAAATCATCTTTAACATGTTTAACAATTTCTTCATCCTGTATACTTTTCTCTTGCATAAATCCTCCTGATCCTTCTTTTTGTTTCTTTTTGTCTTGAAGCACCACAGGTTTTGGTGGATATATAAAATCGATCAAGCAGACAATAAACTATAAGTAAAAATTATATTAATTTAAATTCAAATAATTTAATTATATTATTCAAACTTACCAATCCTAATATTGCACCTAAAACAATAGTAGCAATGGCAAAAATTAAATAACTTCCCCATGTAGGTAATCCAAAATCTTCCATAAGTTTATTATGTATTCCCTGTAAGAATAATTTGATTTTATAATATATTTAAAATTTAAATCAATTTTATTAATTTTTAACAAAAGTCTTTACCCTTAATACTTGTGACATTTTAAAGAATTGACTAATAAGAGACATTTGAATAGAAGTTGGACTCTTCCAACCAGGGATTGGTTCAATTTTTTCCCAAGTTTTTTCAGATACAAATTCAATCAATGAATCTTTATCTCTAGGGCTTTTATATTGCCTAAATATACCATCTTTAACACTAAAGATAACATAAAATTTAATTAAAAATAATTATAAGTATAAATCACCAAATTATTCTTATAACATAAAAAATCTTACTGATATATTGTTGGTAAAGCTGTAACCATAAATCTTCCACTAAGTCCTGGAGAATCAGTTACATCAACTTTTGCTACATTAATATTTAGATTCTTCTTTTGTGAAGCAAGATGTTCCCAAATTGGTTCCAATGCTTTACAAGCAGGACACCATGGAGCATAACTAAATCGCAAAATACTCAATTATACATATAAATTAAAATATAAAATATTTTTTACTTTTAATAAAAATAACATTTTTATTTTTAAATCTCCTATATTTTTAATTTAATAAAAATTCATGACAAATATTTGAAATTAATAATATCAATGAAATTTCAAATACAATATCAAAATATATACAAATGTGTTTGTAATATAATTTTTGACACGATATCAAATTTAACGACATGGAATCAAATCAACTCACAATTCCACCATCCATTCTCCGATTAGTATACGATCCCAATTTTCTTCAGTAAGTTGTTCTGCAAAAGTATTTTTTGATGATGTCTGAATATTTGCATTTACAAGATTTAAAAATAAACAACTATATGTGATATAAAATAAAAAACGGAATTTAGTGCACGACATTTTATATTAACTAATTTCCACCGGTACCGTAGATACACGCTGCCGGTCATAGGAAGAAACACGAATCTAATCTATTATAGTTGGTTGGCAATCAAGTAAAGAAACACTATATATTTAATGTTCTATAAAGAACAAATGATAACTATAATTCATTTTAAACATTTATTTAAAACATTGCTATAATTAAAAAAAATTTTTTATATTATTAAAATGTTAATATATAGATATTATTAAAATAAATATTAAAGAAGTTTATTAAATTTTTAAATTTGAAATATAGTTTATTTTTTTTTATTTTTTTTTAAAATAAATATATATAATTAAATTTTACAACTATAATATCTGTTTATAAATTATAGATGAAATGTTATTTTTATATATTATTAAATAAGTTATATTTAACTAATTATATATTTTAAAATAATTTCTTTATTTAAAAAAAAATTTATGCTTTAAATTTTTATATTAAAAATATTGATTATTAAAATTTTTCAATAAAAATATTTTTTATATAACTTCATATTCCATTTAAATAAATTTTATATATTTTAAATTATATATTTTAAAATAATTTTTTTATTTAAAAAAAAAATTTATGCTTTAAATTTTTATATTAAAAATATTGATTATTAAAATTTTTCAATAAAAATATTTTTTATATAACTTCATATTCCATTTTAAATAAATCTCAATGTTTAATATTAATGTTTTTGACATATCTTAAAATATTTCAAACTATCTCTCTATAAAATATCATTATTAATGTTAATGTTCAATGTAAATAAAGCTTAAATATATTTGCTGCATTATTTTCATGCAATCTTTGTAAAAAATTTAGTAATCGCATCTTTATAAATCTTATTTATTATGTATTTAAAATAAAATTTATGAAAAATGTAAAGACAAATCTCAAATTTTTAAAGTTTGTAAATAAAAATATATTTTAATTTTATTCTAATTTTTTTATTATATTATTTATTATTAAATAAATTATTTCATTAAATTATATAATATAAAAAACATTATATTAAATAACTTTTAAAATTTTAAATATTTCTTTATATCCTATTTAATCTTTTTAATTTTGTAATATTTTAAATTTATTTTTGTAATTTGAAAGTAATATTTTCATATATAATAATAAATATTTAAAAATATAACAAATTATTATTTTTAATATATTTTATTTATAATTTAAAATTTATATTATATTAAATTATTACCAATTAATAGCTCAGATTTTACTAGTACAAAAACAAAATGTTTTAAAAATATAAAAATTCTATAGATAATCAATATGTCTGCTGTTTCTCCAATTTTGCCTAAATTAGTTGAACGAGATAGTTATGATGAAGATTTAACGGATATTGATGATGAAGTATTTATCAGAGATGGAAAAAATAAATTAAAATTAAATAATGATGGAGGAGTTAAACGGCCTTTAATGGCATCTCATAGAAAATATAAAAAATCATATAATTTTGAAACGTATGGATTTTTAAATAAGGCTGGTTTTGGATTTATAGCATTGATAATATTATTAAGTTTAACTATATTATGTATATATATTATAAATATAATACCTGGACCAATGTTAATCTTAAAAAATTGGCTATCCCATAATCTTAAAGATTCATTACATGAATCTAATATAATACCATGCACATCCCTTACATCAAAAATTTTATGGACTAAATCATTGCCAAAATTAACATCAGAATCTCCAATAAGAAGCAATGATGTAAATGATGATGGAATTGAAGATATTATTATTGGATTTAGTACAGGTTTTTATATATAAATAAATATTTTACCACATTTATTTTTTATTTATTTATCAGATTTTATTTAAAAGCTTGATTTACAGGTTTTAACTTTTAGTTTTATGATTTTACAGAATAAATGTTTCAATTTGTAAGGTATATTATAATATATTTAATATATTTAATTTTAATATTTGATAATGATCTGATTAAAATATAAATAGATATTAATATAATTATATATAAAAAATTGATATTATTTTGACATACAGGATTGGATATAATGAATATTCCAGAATATGCTTGTACATCATATTTTAATGGCCAAGTTCCATGTTTTGGTGGAGTTTTAGCTTTAAATGGTAAAACAGGAGATATACTCTGGATACATTGGACTGCTCATGCAATTTTCTCAATTGATTGTGGTTTAGATCTAACAAATGATAAAATTAAAGATTGTATTATATGTGGTCGGAATGGAATATTACATGCAGTTAATGGCTATAATGGGACTAGTATATGGGAAATTCCAGTTCGAGATTTATCAATTTCAGAAGAATGGAAATTCTCAGATATTTATGATGCTAGATTTATTGCTGATATTAATGGAGATGATGTTGGAGATATTATTGCATCACATATTATACATTCAAGGAAAATTCATACTAGTGAAATTCTTATAATATCAGGAATCAATGGGAATATTATACATAATTCAGTTTTACCAAATACAGAGCAACTTTTTCTAGCACCTCAAAAACTGATCCATCCAGATGGAGAAAATATTTTTATTCTTGTTACTAGCAGTCAGAAACAGTCAAGTGGATTATACATAATTTCTCAAGTAAATTTAATATATGGCAACTTGGTAAGTTCCTTTAATATTCAAAGAAAATGTATAAATAATTTATTATATTATATTATATTATATACTTATAGAAATTGCGAAAATTACATCATGATACAGGAAAAGGAACTTTATTACCTCCAATTTTAGTTGATGTAACATTAGATGGAATTGAAGATATTGTTGCTGCTATGTTCAATTCTACAATAATAGTTTATAATGGATTGACCTTTGAACCTATTTGGAATTATACAGTACCTAATTCTGAAATAATAAGTATACCTATTCCTGGTTATTATAATGATGATAATATTCCAGATTTTATGGTAAAACATCAAATAGGTTTAGGTTTTCCAACATATTATTACACAGTTGCAACAATTATAGATGGAAAAACTGGAAAACCTTTATTAGAAAAACCAATAGAAGATAGTTTAAGTAGAGAAATGTCTGGTTTATCTGTTACTGTTGAAGGATTTGGAAATGATTGGTTTTTACATTGGTCAGTTGATTGTTTAAATTACGAAGGAATTAAAGAAAAATATCAATTTTTAAAAAATGAAGATTTTATATCAGAATCATATGCTGATCTTTGTAAGCTACGGTTTAATTCTACTCTAATTACAAATTTATATGCTTTAAGCCAACATGTTGGACCACCTGGTATATCATTATATTTTTCTGAAGATTGGAAATTTTTAGAATATAATAATTCTTTGAATACCAAAATAGAATTACATGAAAATATTCCTTTTATATCTGAACAATTATCGAAAATTTATAAAGATTACAAAGAAAATTTTAAACAAAAGCAAGAAGATTACTATGAAACTGAACAACACATGGAACATAAAAAATTTGCTCCTAATAATCAAAATAATATTTTGAAAAACGAGAATAAATGGATTCAAAATAATATACAAACTAAAGATTATGATGTGTTATATAATGAAAATAATAAAATTAATTTTCAAGAGCCAATAGATTATCAACAAGAAGAAAACAAAGAACGAGAACAAAGAAGTAATTCAAATTTAGATTTCAAATTTATCAATCAACAATTATTTGGCAACAAAATAAATGATTCTATAAAAAACATGCTTAAGAATAATATTACTTATAAAACAAATAAATTTGAAACATTTAATACTGCACATTTTCTGAATATTAAAAAAAATAGAAATATTGATGAGAATGATAAAATATTAAATAAAAGAATAATTAATTATGACGTAAATAAAACAAAAGAAACAATTAATTCTATGGTAATATTACTAATTATTATTAAAAAATATATTTTATAGAAAAAAATAAAGAATTCTTTTTCTTTTTTAGGATGTAAAAACTTATAAGCATAAGTTTTCTAATATTAAAATGACAGAAGATACTATAATAAAAAATTTTAAACAAAAATTAATAAAAAATTGGTATAAAAAAAAAGAGACTAATTTTAAATCAAAATTAGAATTAAACCATAAAGATGAAATAAAATTAAAAAAACAAAAAGAAAAAAGAGAAATAAAAACTAAAAGTAATCAAATATATTCAATACATGGTGTACAAAAGCAACCACCATTTGGAATCTTATTACCTTCTATTTCAGAATCAAAAGGAGTAACTTCTATAGATTTAGTATTTTCTACATTTTGGTTACCATCCTCTGAAACACCTATAATATTAATTCAGGAAGACTTAAATTGTATTCATTGGAAAAAAATGCTTTCAGAAAAAAAATTACAATATAAACAAAATGATGATATTATTGAAGAATGTTTAAATGAACGAGGTATTAATTATAAAAAATTATATCAAAAAGCAAACAATAAAGAAAATTTTAAAATTTCTCTTGGACAAATGACAATATATAGAATGAAATTAGAATGCATGTGTCCAGAAGATATGCTACCTAATCAAACCTGTAAAAATATATCCTTGCATCAAAGTTGGTCTGAATATTTAGGTTCGCATGGAAATGGATACTTTAAACCACTTTATAAAACAAATTTTTAAATAAATTACTTATTTATGTATATATATATATATATATATATTGCATAAAAAATATTTAATTCATTATAATAATAAATTATATAATTTATATATATATAAATTATATTTTATTTTTAATTATACAAAAAATAATATATTTTTATATAATTGAAATTATCATTTTTTTTTCTAAACGAATATATAAACAATAGCAGTGTAATAACAATTACATTTATAAATTTCAACCATTAATATTTTTTAAATAAATAATTATATATGTATTAATTAAATACAAAAAATTATAAAATTTGAATACTTACAATTTAATATTAACATTTTAAAAATATTATCTATTATAATGTAATGTATATTATAATGAAAAATATAATCTATATGTATATGTCCATTATGATTTTATAAGTAACCTAATATAAGTTATAAGATTATCAATTATCATAACATTCATTTTTTTTAAATATTTTTTTTCAAAATATTTATAATGTTTAATATAATCATAATAAATTATTAATTATTAATTATTCTATATATATTATAATTAATATAATTCTAATATATTTTTAAATGTATTAGAAAGTTGTTTGATATTAATATAATAAATTAAGATTTTACTATATTATTTTAAAAAGTCTGAAGTTAGATGTTTGATCAATATCTATTTAACACAAGTTTTTCCTGAACAATTAATATTGTATATTTCCTTTTTAAGACAATATTACGTTTTTTTATAAACTAATTGATTAAAATTAAAATATCAAAATAATTTATATATAAAATAAAATTATTTAATTTTAAACATCATGTCTGAGAGACAAATATTAAATCGTAAGTTATAGTTTATAATATATTTATTATTAATTAATAATGGTGATTTTTTCATATATTTACATGTATACAGAATCTTCATATCCTGCATATAATGATAAACAAAAATTTCAAATGTCTGATATACAAAAAACTTGTGTAGATGTAAGTTATATTGTAATATCATTTCTATCTTTTAAATCAAATAATTCTTGTGTAATCTCTTATTATTGTAAATTTGTAGAATGTATGTCAAAAAAATTTATTTATATGTAAAAAAGAAAGACATTTAAAATATAATTTAAAGAAACAATATTGTAACAGTGTAAAAAAAGAAAATTGGATTGCAGAGTTTAAGCAAGTTAATATAATAAATAGTAATTTAGAATATAATTAACTAATGTTATAATTTTTTTTTTCTTATATATCATATATTTGAGAAATGATTAGAAATTCATTTTATAATTACTTTTATATATACCTATATTTATAGGATAATGGCTGGACATCATAAATCAAATAAAATTGGATATTGTAATAGTTTCAAATGTTTTCGTCGACCTGTTGTACCATTTTTAGTATCAAAAACACAAAATGTAAACATTCCTATACGATTTAATCATGATATTCTAAATGATATATTAATAAATGCACAAAAACAATGTTATGTTTTTTCATCTAAATCAGAAGCTTTTAAAAATGTAGGAACACAAACAGATTATCGAGATAGTGAAGCACAAACTATTCCTTGGGAACCATCATACAGAATTAAATTAGGTATGATATAATATATATATATTTTATATCTTCTATTGATTAATTAATTATTAATCAATATCTTTTTAGGACATAATCCTGAAGTGTTATCAATAGTACATTTAACTTGGAATCATGGATTACAAATTGGAAATCATGAATTAGAAATTATTAATAGAATAAGAAAAAAAAGAGCATGGGAAGCAATTTTACCTCCTATGGATACACTGGCTAATATAAAACAAAGAACAGCTATAATAAATGCATTAGAAGTAGATGAATGGGCATTTAGAGAATCAGTAAATATTTTATTATAAAAGTATTTATACTAATTACATTTATCTTAAAAATATTTTATAATAAAATTTTAGGAAATTCAAGCAATAATGGATTACAGACTTGAATTAATGAATGAAATATCTAAATTATGTGAATATGAAAAACAAAAAAAAATTCAAGATCGTTTAGATAGATTGACAAATCTTTTATCTCTGCGTAGAGATAAAGAAATAAATTCAATTGAACATAAGCTTAGAAGAGAATTAAGAAAATTATATAAAAAACATCAAGAAAAATCACAACCTCTCAAACGTGATATTATTAAAGAACATGCAAATCCATCTTCTGAATTATATGCACCACAAATGCGTTATGGCGAACATCCTCAAAGAAGACATGAAATAATAGAAAAAGAATTATTAGGAGAAAGTTTCATTGAAAGTAAATATAAATATATTAATATTATATAATAATATATATACATATATATATATATATATAAATAATTATAAATAATTATATCATGTAATATATGTATTATTTATATAATAATATAAGTAATTAAATAGTATTTAAATATTACTTAAATAGTTTTAATAATTTTTATGTTGTATTTTGTATTATTTTTCAAAATGTGTTTATTTTAGATGTAACTGAAATAAATACTTTACCAAAATGGCTTCCAACATATGAACAACTAAGCGCAGTAAAACCTAAACCTAAGTCAGATGATCTATGTATTAGAGCAACAAGATGGACAAAAGAAAAATTAATTCAGTTACATTCTGACTTAAAAGCAATAAGATTAAGTACTATATATGTGACAATAGATGCACCAGTATTATTAAAACGCAAATATAAAATGCCATCTTTACCTCCTACACCATATAAAACAACTGTAGAAGATATAGCAAATATACGTCTGCATCAATTGTCTACACTTATTCAAAAAATAGTTAGAGGAAGAGCTATTCAATGCATGGTAATAACTAAATGGAAAATTTACTTATTTGTTTATTTTTTTATTTATTTTAATTAATTCAAATTTAACTAATTTTATTTTATTTTTTTTAGATGTTTGAAGGTCGCAATAGATGTAGAGAATTAATTGAAGAATTACAATCGTCTTATGGATTAGAAGAATATAGTAAAAAACAAAATCAAAGAGAAAAACGGCATACATTAGAATTACAAGAATTACAAAACAAAAAATCTTTGCAAGATGATCGTTTATGTGAAATCTTAAATTCTTTAGAAGGAATGACTATATCAGGAATGCTAGATTTTCTTACTAAAGTATAATTCATTTGATTAAATTAATCTGCTATTGTTGAAGTAATTAAATATATTTTTATAATATTTTTCATTTTTGTTTAAAGGAACTAATAAGATTAGAAGATGAACGTCAAATACATGCTTTTGCATTATTAGCTGAAAGAAAAAGAGCTATCAGAGAAGCAGCAGAAGCTGGAAAACGTCAATTAGAATACAATCGTCGCAGAGAATTTGACGAAATATTTAAACAAATTATAAAAATTAATCAAGATTCTGTAGAAACTTATTTAGAAGATATAATAAAAGAAGGCATAGAATGGGTATCCGATGAAGCAACTAAAGCATATATTTCGGAATTATGTGATACAATAGACAATGTATCAAAAGTTGCACGTGACAAGTATGATGAGAATAAATTAGTTTTTTATAATTCTTTTTAATATATATTTTTTTATAGTTTATATTTTATAAACTTTTATATTTTAGTGAAACAAAATTAGCAGAAGAAGAAATGATAGCTAATATGATTTACAATTTTGTATTACCAGAAATAGAAAAAACTACTTTACGAAAAAATATAAGAGAAAAGCAACAAGTTTATTTGCAAAATGCTCATGCTGTAATCTATAATAAAATATTGAATTTATCATCTGTTGAAGATAAAAATTAATTGAAAAAAAAATAAAAAATAATATAAAAAAAACATGACAAAATATTTAATTGAAAAAATTATAATATTATATCTTAAAAAATTTCATTTATAATTTTTATTATTTAATATATTATATTGTTTTGTGGCCAAATTAAAATAGATAATAAAATAGATAATAAATTAAAATAGATGTAAATTTTCTGAAAAATATTAATATATTGTGAAATATTATATAATATTGTATGCGTATGCGTGCGTGCGTGTCTGTAATATTATAATTTCTATATTTTTTTTAAAAAAAAATGCAATTTAATTCATTTCATTTAAAAATTTTGAGAGAGAGAGAGAGAGAGAGAGAGAGAGAGAGAGAGAGAGAGAGAGAGAGAGAGAGAGGAAAAGATGAGATATAAAATAATATAAAAGTAAACATTATACTAAAATCTATATTTTATAGAAAAATTTATTGTTAAAACAGACAAATATAATTATATATAATTTTTACTAATAATTTATTGTCATTAATTTTACATAAAATCTTATATAATTTTTTACCAATATTAAATAACATCATTTCTGAAAATAGGAAAATTGTTATAAATATAATATAAGAGCAAATTAAATATTAAATGAGATCTAACATTTTAGTTTATAATAATATATTTTATATGTTATATTTCTTAATGATATATATATAAAATAATATATAATTCATATATTGCTGTATATAATTATATCTTTTAATATATTTATTGATTGCTTTTTAAATTTATACAATAATTTAATATACACCTCTTTACATTTATCCATATATTTTTCAATAAAATCTTGCACTAAAATGAAAAAAAAATAATATATTTTGCCTTTCATGTGTTTGAATTCATAACTCAGTTTTTGTTTTAATTAAAAAGATATAACTTTTATTTATTTATTAAACAATATAAAATAAAATATTTATTTTGTTACTATATTTTGAAATAATTTCAAATTATATTATAAAAGCAACTTCATATAAAATTTGATTTTAATATATAAAAAGCTTAAACATTTAAATTTATTCAGTTGTAACACAAAAAATGCAAAATACACATAGAATAATTTTGCTTTGATATACAACCCCAATATGTACATATAGTAAGTTAATGTGAAGTTGAGGGATATGCTTCTATAGTATTACCTGCAAGAAGATCAGTCATAAATTTTTTAAATTTGACATCTTTTGCATCATTGGATGATATTCTTTCTACTATTAATTTACGTTTTTTTGCTTGTAGTTCTTTTGTTTGTAATGAATCAGTTTCTCTTTGATTAATCATATCTATATGTTTTCTTTTACAAGTTTCTATAGAATCAGGTTTCTGAGTTTCTTCTCTAGCACGACTTAATTCAGCTGTTAAATCAACCATTTTTTGTTCCCATTCTTCAAGATGTTTTCTCATTTCTGCTAATTGTGTATCTTGATCATGTATTTTTTTTGCTTGTTCTTGCAATTTTAAAGTTTGCAACCTCATTTGAAAACTTTGTCTTTTTATTCGAAGTTTCATTCTACTAATTTGACCTTTCATAGATAGAACAGATAATTTGTTCATTTTAGTACGACAATAAATTTTTTTAAAAGTTTGATTCAATTTTTCTGAACTAAAATTATGTGGCAGTGTTGCATTGTTTGAATTTGTAGTATGATGAGAAATCATTAAACTTCCACTTGGTAATTCATAAGGACCTACATTACTAACAACTGAAGTACAAATACTATGTCTCAAATCTGGTAAAATTTTTTCATCAAAATGTTCCATAGCCATGCTACTAATATCTCTTAATTCTTGAAGTATTTCATGAGCTCTAGGTGGAGTTTTAGAATCTCGAATCAAACGAAGAACTCGAAAAATTTCATCAATTACCTGATATATAAATACATATTAATTTAAACATTAAAATAATTATAAAACTATTGATGTTTTACCTTTCCAGGAATAAAACAACATAAATTAAGATCCACATATTTTATAAAAGTCATAGATAACATAGATATTCTTGTTTCAATTGCTGTTAATATATCACAATGACGTGCTAAAGGATGACTTCTTCTTTCTGATTCCCTTCGTGGTAATTGACTTTTTACTGCACGCAAACATTGTGCGTGATATTTTTCCATTAAATTAAAACCTCGGTTTAATAACTTTTTACATATTCGATCAAATTGTTTACAAACCTGTTAAGTTACCATTTTTTTTCTATATGTTAATGTATATGATCTTAAATAATTAATTAGTACATATAAAAAAAAAAAATAATCTTACAATTCTATATCGAGAAATTTCATCGTATGTAAGGTTAGACAAAATTGTCTCTAAAACAATATCTGGAAGATTTATTAGTTGCAACATATCACTGTTTTTATTTTGTAATTAAATTCTTAATACTTTCACTTGAATAAAATTTTTAAAATAATACTAAATTATATCTCTTTTCAAGTTAATGCAATAGGATAAAAATGGTGCAGTTGCAACTAGAGTGCATATAATTACGATTATAATGTTTTGACCGACCGATGACCTATAAACAAATATAGCTATTGCATATGTATCTGTTTACAATGTAGTTTACTATCTATATTCCTATGATATAATAAACTTGCTAGTTTCCTCTCTAATTTTTATATATTTAATGGCCGGATGTAACTCACATCAGTTTTGGCTGCCATATTGTTGTGTCACGTGACGAGGGAGTAGTGAGGTGAATGCGCCGGGTCGAATTCGTGACAAAGAGTTAAAAATTTGGATACCATCGTTTACCAGGAAACCAAATACAAGATGGATGTACGAAAAGTAACAGAATTATTACGAGCCA
The DNA here is from genome assembly GCF_003254395.2 of Apis mellifera. NCBI lineage: Eukaryota > Metazoa > Arthropoda > Insecta > Hymenoptera > Apidae > Apis > Apis mellifera. Next base: position 20,581,139 of record NC_037638.1, read on the forward strand.
CGATCGACCCAGAGCAACAAAAGCAAGCTGAAGAGCAGCTAAATCAGGTCGGTCAACTGATTGAAAACGTGCTTAAATGACCGATACTCCAACAGAAACATGTGCTTCATCGATATCATTTTCTTTCATTATTATTCATCTTTTATATATTTTTTTATTATTATTCATCTATTTATATCTACATAAATAAATAAGTATGTATATATGTATATATATATATATACATCACACACACACACACACACACACACACACACACACACACACACACACACACACACACACACACACACACACCGTAATATATATATATATATATATATATATATATATATATATGTGTGTATATATATATATATGTATATATATATATATGTATATATTATATATATCCGTACATGCATATTTTAATATATATATATATATAATATGTATATAATATATAATACGTATGTGTGTGTATATATACATATATAAATGTATATATATATTCATATATATATTTCTTTAAAAAAAGATTTCTTTAAAAAAAGAAAATAGAAATAAATTTTTTCATCTTTGTTAAAACTAACATTTTGAATTCTTTTATTAACTATACCTTTAACCAAATTTAGAATTATATCAGTTTTGTTTTTTCAATTGTAAAATTTTTTTCTTGCTTTTCTGCTAATAATATTAATAGATTTTCAGATTTCAAACTTTTTATAGTGTTCATATTTAAAATATTTATTATATTTAAAAAACTTTTTTTTTATATAATCAATATAATTCCAACTTATCATGTAACTTATTATTTATTACTATTAAATTAATAAAAATTATTAAAAATAAATTAATAAAAATATATATTAATTTATATATAAAATTATAAAAATTTATATAATATTTATATTTATTTAATATTTATATTATAATTTAATAATAATAAATACAAAAAAATGGTTAAATTTATAATGTAAAGAATATTTTCAGATTCACAAAATTATTGGTTTTGCACCAACATTACTTCAAGTACTAATGACTGCAGAAGAAATGTCTGTACGACAAGCTGGTAATTAATAAGAATAATTGCTTTGAAAAAATATAAAATTTGATTAATGATAATTTAATATAAATTTAGGTGTTATATACTTGAAGAATTTAATTACAACAAATTGGGCAGACAGAGAAAATGAAAATGGGTCAGTTAAGTTTACTATTCATGAACAAGATCGTGCAATGATTCGTGATGCAATTGTTGATGCTCTTGTACACGCACCAGAACTTATTAGGCAAGTTTTTTTTTAAACACATTTTCAATTGTAAATTAGATAATACAATATTTCTATAAATAATTTTTTTATTGATTTAGAGTACAATTGGCTGTTTGTGTTAATAATATAGTAAAACATGATTTTCCTGGGAGATGGACACAAATAGTAGACAAAATCACAATATATTTACAAAATTCAGATGCTTCTTGTTGGCCAGGTGTTCTTCTTGCACTTCATCAACTTGTTAAAAATTTTGAGTATGATATTTTTATTATATTATATAATAATAATATATAATATTTATTTTTCAAAATATTAAATAATATTACAAATATTAATTTTTTTAGATATAAAAAGGCAGAAGAAAGAGGACCATTAAATGAAGCAATGAATCTTTTGTTTCCTATGATTTATCAGTTGATATTACGGCTTTTACCAGATTCTTCAGAACAATCAGTATTGCTACAAAAGCAGATATTAAAAATATTTTTTGCTCTTACACAGGTAAAGACATTTTAAATATATTTTTTTACAATAAAAATGTGAAATCGTTTTTTTAATTTTTATTACAATTTATCTTTTTTTTTTCCCCAGTATACACTTCCCTTAGATTTGATTTCAAAAGAAGTTTTTTCACAATGGATGGATGTAGTACGACAAGTAGCTGATAGACCAGTTCCACCTGAAACTAATAATCCAGACTTGGATGATGACGAACGAGCAGAATTGCCATGGTGGAAATGTAAGAAGTGGGCTCTTCATATTTTACGCAGAATGTTTGAAAGATATGGAAGTCCTGGAAATGTGACTCAAGAGTACAAGGAGTTTTCTAGATGGTACTTGAGAACTTTCAGTGGTGGAATACTTGAAGTTCTTTTAAAAATTTTAGATCAGTATCGAAGAAAGATATATGTATCACCTAGAGTAATTCAACAATCAATTAATTATATTAATCAAGGGTAAGTAATAAAAAAAAATGATTTAATATTCAAATATTATAATTTAATTTATATCAATTTTAATCAGAATGTTATTTAAATTTATTTATTATTTATTATATTTATTTATTATTTATTTAATTTATTATTTATTATATTTTGAAATTAATATAATTTTATATTATATACTATTTCAATTACAGAGTAAGTCACGCATATTCGTGGAAATTTTTAAAGCCACATATGTTTGAAATAATTCGCGATGTACTTTTTCCAATACTCTCATATTCCGCTGCAGATGAAGAACTTTGGAATAACAATCCATATGAATATATTAGAGTGAAATTTGGTAAAGTGTTATTCAAAAATAAATTATATTTTTTATATATTATTTCATTTTAATAAATTAATAAATTTATTATTTTCTAGACATATTTGAAGATTTTGTATCTCCAGTAACTGCTGCACAAACTTTATTATATTCTGCGTGTAAGAAACGTAAGGATATGCTTCAGGAAACTATGCAATTCTGTATGGAAGTTCTAACCAGTCCAAATGCAGATCCTAGACAAAAAGATGGTGCATTGCATATGGTATTTACCTTTATAAAAAAGATATTTTATAAAATAATAAAATATATATTCTAAAAATCAGTTTTTCTTTTTTTTAGGTTGGAAGTTTAGCTGATGTACTATTAAAGAAAAAAGTTTATAAGGAACAAATGGACAAAATGTTATTGCAATACGTTTTTCCTGAATTTAATAGTCCTCATGGACATATGCGTGCAAGAGTAAGTAATATTTATCTGTTTGTTTATTAAAATATAATTGAATACTTGATTTATAATTATTTTTTTATAATTATTATTTTACAATTATATTTCAGGCATGTTGGGTATTACACTATTTCTCGGAAATAAAGTTTAAACAAGAACAAATATTAGTTGAAGCAGTTCGATTGACAACAAATGCTCTTCTAACGGACCAAGATCTACCAGTTAAGGTAGAAGCTGCTATTGCTTTGCAGATGCTTCTTTCTGCTCAAGAAAAAGCACAAAAATATGTAGAACCTTTAATTAAGCCTATAACTCTCGAATTATTAGCTATCGTGCGAGAAACGGAAAATGATGATTTAACAACTGTTATTCAAAAGATTGTTTATACTTATTCAGAACAACTTATGCCAATTGCAGTTGAAATTTGTCAACATCTTGTAAGTATTATTTTTTATTTTTTTAACTAATTATACTTCTTTAAATTAAAATGAGATGCTAAAAAAATATTATAAATATTGTTAGGCTGCAACTTTTAGTCAAGTACTTGAAACAGATGAAGGCAGTGATGAAAAAGCTATTACTGCTATGGGATTATTAAATACAATAGAAACATTACTAAGTGTAATGGAAAATCAACCACAAATTATGGCACGATTGCAACCAACAGTACTTCAAGTTGTTGCCCATATTTTTGGAGAAAGTGTCATGGGTAAGTCAAGCAATAATAATGATGAAAGTAAAAATATTCGAAATAGATATATGTTACATTAGATTATAAATGTATATTATTTATAAATATTATTATATTGACAATATCAACAATAATATTCTTTTATATTTTAGAATTTTATGAAGAAGCTCTTTCATTAGTTTATGATCTTACGGGAAAGACAATTTCTGGAGATATGTGGAAAGTTTTAGAATTAATGTATCAATTATTCCAGAAAGATGGCTTTGAATACTTTACTGATATGATGCCTGCTCTTCATAATTATATTACAGTTGATAGTCCTGCATTTTTATCCAATGAAAATCACATATTAGCTATGTTCAATATGTGCAAAGCTGTACGTTGATTATTTTTTTATAAAAATAAAGAAAATATTTTTATTTGACAATTTTTTTTTTTGTTTTTTATGTATTAGGTCTTAACAGGAGATGCTGGAGAAGATCCAGAATGTCATGCTGCTAAATTATTGGAAGTTATAATTTTGCAATGTAAAGGTCATATCGATCAGGTAAAATTAAATATAATGTATAAAATATGTATAATAATATTTTTTTTAATAAGTAAGTATTAGAAAATTTTACAAAAAAAATTTTTTTTAGTGTATACCTTCATTTGTGCAATTGGTATTAGAACGTTTAATGCGTGAAGTTAAAACATCTGAATTAAGAACAATGTGTTTGCAAGTAGTAATTGCAGCTCTTTATTATAATCCAGCACTCTGTCTTGAAACAATGGATAGATTACAAGGAAATTTTAGACAATCTACAGAACCAATTGCTTCACATTTTATTAAACAATGGATACATGATACAGATTGTTTCTTAGGGTAAATTTATTTTTTATAATAATTGTAAATTTTTTTTATAATTAAATACAAATGCAATTAAATGATATATCTTTGTAAATATAATATTTATATTATTTAGATTACATGATAGAAAACTGTGTGTTCTTGGATTGTGTACATTAATTAGTATGGGTCCTGCAAGACCACCAGCAGTGAATGAATGTGCTCAACAAATTATCCCATCTCTGATTTTACTTTTTGATGGATTAAAAAGAGCCTATGCAGCTAAAGCATCTGATACTGATGACGAAGAGAATGAGGAAGATGATAGCGATATCGACGAAGGTATTAATTTTCATGTATATTTCTATGCATTTATCTTCATTTTTATCACATTTTCAAAAAAATAATAATTTCGTTATATTTTTATAGAAGTTTTATCATCTGATGAAGATGAAATCGACGATGCTAGTCAAGAATATTTAGAAAAACTACAAGAAAAAGTGACTAGATCATCTACACAACATGGTTTTAATGTATCGACATCAATCCAAGATGGGCATGGTGATCATAGATCAGATGATGATGGAGATGATTCAGAATATGATGCCAATGAGGAAACTCCATTAGAATGTTATGCTACGCCTTTGGATTCAGATGATATGAATCAAGATGAATATGTTGTTTTTAAAGAAGTAATGCAAAGTGAGTAATTCTATATTCTTGATTCGAAATCAAATTATGTCAAAAATTAAGTATTATAATTTAGTATTATAAGTAATTATAATTTCTCTTCTTTTTTCTTTTCTTCTTTTAGATATTGAAAGAACAGATACAGTTTGGTATAGAGCATTAACTGGTCACTTAACTGCAGAACAACAAAAAGCATTACAGGAAATTATCTTGTTAGCAGATCAGCGTAAAGCAGCTCTTGAAAGTAAAAGAATTGAACAGAGTGGCGGTAAGACCTTTTATATTAATATTATTAATATGATTTATTATAATAATATAAATAATATAAAATTTATTTTTATGAATACTCTATTATACTAAAATAATACATATTTATGTTATTATTTCAGGTTACGCTTTTCATTCACAGACTGTACCTACATCGTTCAATTTTGGTGGAACGCTTTTGAGCCGATAGACTCCCAATCGTTTATATTTTTAGCTTAAGTAAGTAAATAAATTGCGAAGCATCCAAGTCAAACATCCTTAACAATGCAATATATGTTCCCATTGCGTTAAAATCGATACGCATTATACGCGAGTTAAATTAAACATTAAAAAAGTGTCCATTTTTGTTTGTTTCTCCACGTTCTCTAACTTATCATGACTATAGCTCGGTACATACAACAATGGTAGCATCCTTTCGAGCGTTTGGAAATCCATTCCACGATGGAATCTGCGGAGAAGCACACTTCTTCTCATAACATAATAATAAAACGTAATTAATTTTCATTGTAGAAAAATGCATCTAAAATAAACAAGAATAGTAATTTGCATTTTTTTAAATAAAAAATATTTTTGTTCATTGTTTATTTCGATTTCCAGATTCCAAGGAATATGTTCTGATCTTGATTTCCAAATCGTCGTGCTTCTTCGCCGAGTTCACGCCAATCCATCGTTCAACGCGATCGAATCTTTTTTTTTGTACGAGAAGGAAAAAGATATGTGTGAAAATGAAAGTATGAAAGAATAAAACAAGTGTGTGTGTGTGTGTGTGTGTGTGTGTGTTTGTTTGTATGTTTGAAAAGGAAAGGAAATGAAAAAGAAAATAATTCGATCGCTTTTGAAGCGCTCGAAAAAGTGCCTTCAACACGCTCGACGCGGATGGGACTTTAATCGGAGCAAATTGGATCGAGGCTAGGACGCTTCTCTAGTTTGTAAGTTTCCTAAACACTGTACTAAAATATAATAAATTAATGCTAATTAAAAATGAAGAATTCAAACTTTTCCAGCCTTAATTTCATTACAAATTGTAATTACAAATTTTCAAAAGAAGATTAAATTAATAGAATTATGTCATTACATTATGCTTTTAAGTAAAAATCATGTACAAAATTTGTGACTTAATAAGTTTCTAATTTAAATAATTAGCTAAGCTTTATTTTGTAAAAATTGTATAATGCACCATTAACTACTTTATTATTCATTTGTTTGAAGGAATAAAGTAAAATTTAATAATAGCCTTGCATAATAATGTATTTGGTTAGATTAAATTATATTATTAGGAATAGGATAATTAACAATGATTGAAATGCAATTAAAATGCAAAATTTTCTCATTAACAGCCTTATATTCCACTTTCGATCGATACATAAGTTAAGTTATGTTTTCAAATGAAGATTTTGGCAGGATATATATATATATATATATATATATATATATATATATATATATATATATATATATATATATATCCGTTTATGAAAAATAATTCATATCCTGCGAAATAACTCTCAGGGCGGAGATACACTTATACGAGGAGCTGCATGTTGAAATTATAGATACGTTTGCAGTTTCATATACACATACACATATCATATATACATTTTTGTTAGATAAGATTAGAATAATTCAGTTATAAGTACATACTTATAATGAAATTTTTAATCGAAGTTGGAAAATTATATTAATAGTATATTTTTACAAAGTTGCGACAATTTTAATTATACACTTTTGTTTTTTAAACTTGTAAGAAAAATATTTAATAAAGTAGTAAAAATTTATAATCATTATAGATTTCTTTTAAAAATAATTTTTAACATTTTATATCTTATTTATATTTGCCAATAAATTACTAATTAAATAAAAAACTTGCAAACGTAAATGCAATTTCATTTCTTTATTATATTTGAGAGAGAAAAAAAAAGAAAGGAAAAGTAAGTATCCCACAACTCCGAAAAAATAGCGCATCGGTGGCATTTTTACCAATGGTTTATTGACCAAAGGTTCGAAGCACTCGTAAAGACGCAGAGAGGCCCGTTTAAACAAATGGACGAGAGGAACACATTTAGAGCACAAAGAAGTTCTACTCTCGACCTCTTTCCTCATTGTGTCCTCGGGTAAAGTGAATGTTAATGTCACTTGAGACACCGTTCGAAATAAAACGCGCCGACATAGCCACCTCTCATTGCTTTTGCTACATTCTGCTCAAATGCTCTCCTATTATTTTGAAGGACTTCTGCGGCATCTTTATTCAATGGATCTTCTGGATTTGGTTCCTAAATAAATATTTTTTATAGATATTTTTTTGTTTAAATATATTCAAAAATATTATAGATAATACATATAATATAAATAAAATATAATATAAATTTTTTATTTCATTATAAAAAATATCATTATATATTATATTAAATACCAAGAAAAGATATTGTAATCCATAAACAATAGAATTAATTGTAAGGACTGGTTTCCAATCTTCTCTTAAAATATTCAAACACACATTGCCATCTAAATCAATATTAGGATGATAAACTTGTGTTTCACATTTTACTTTAGGTGGTTCATGTGGATAATTTGGTCCAACTTTGAAACTGAAAACAAATCTACCACCTCTATAAAATCCCTAAAAAATTAAAAAATAATTATCAAATTATATACATAAAAAAGAAATGAAAAAGAAATCTTACCTCATCTGGACAAATAATTAGCTTAAAGCTAAGAAGATCATCTGGATCAGGAAACTCTGTCCCACATGTTTTTGGAAGATTGAGTTCATTTATATCTAAATAAAATAAGAATTTCTTAAAATATGTTGAAGAATAAAACAAAAAAATATTTTTAATTTAAAAAATTTTAAAAATTAAATGAATATTAATCATAAAAAATATAATTAATTTATTTATATTTATTAAAAATGTTTCTAAAGTCATGTTAATAATTATTTTTTAATAAGCCATCTGTTTTAATGGATACAAATATATCTATTATTATTATCTTAAAATTTATTTTTTTAAATATTTATGATATTTATTGGAATTTATAATTAGTATTTTAGAAGAATTTAATGAAATACTTACATAGTATCAATATATTTTTAAAATTATGAAAATAAATTAAATTGTATATATATTCAAACAGATAATGAAAAATATATACATATAAATATAAAATATAAAAAATCTAAATATAAAGTATATAACGAGTATTAATAAAAATGAACAAACAGCTACAATAGTTACAAAGTAAAACTAATTATAAGATCAAAACTTTATAAAATTTTTAATAAATTTCTTTCTAATTAATTTATATTTTTCATATATTAAATGAAGTTTGTAATAACAAATAAAACAGAAATTGAAAAGAAGACTATAAGTATCCGTCAATAAACCTTTTGTGATTCTCAGTTGCGCTGCAGATGCTTTTTTTTGGGTGCCAGCTTTCGGTGACTCGCCATCCTTTTTCGCCTGTTTTAATGAAAATAATTTGATCATGATAGAGTGGCGGTGCCAGGCGTGGAAGGCACAAAAGTCTTCTTCCTCGAACGGCCACGCGCGCAGCTACGATGCACGCAACAAAACTTTTTGACAATGGAAACAACTACTGTGAATTTACGACTGGTTTCACGTGGACGGAATAAAATTCGTTTCTGTTACGATCACGGTATTAAAGTCCCATTTTTCATACTATATATTAAAGCCTGTATTTCATTTATGTATATACGTTTTAACTTAAGATTGAATAATTAATTCTTTTCTTTTAATAAGATAATTTTTTTTATAATAATATATTTAATTATTTAGCTATAATAATACAAAATATAAAATATTAATCCTTAATTTTATCTATATTTAATTTATTATTTCATAATTTGTAAAAATATAGAATGAAGTTTAAATGTGAATTATAGAACTTCTGAATTATATATATAGTATATATTCTGAATTATAAAACTTCAGTCATTATTATTATTACTTCATAGAAATGTATAATAAATAAAATTTGTTATATATAGAAAAAATACGGAATATAAAATGTTTAAGTTACATTATTGTAAATATAAATGATATTTTGCATATACTTTTTATCATTTAAATATGATTGGTAACCATTTATAATGATTTAGGATTCTACCAATCGTAATTTCTCATATATATTGGAAATATTTATTCGAGTTGTGAAAATATCTGTCGTTGGATGTACAAATAATTATTTACTATTGTAAGGAAAAATATATAAACACTAGATGGTTCAATGTTCGTTTTGAATTAGTGTGAGATATAAGACGTCAATGGCTTACATTAGTTGTGCATGTTGCTTGTAACGATCAAAAAGTAACGAGATAGATTTCGCGATCTATATATTTTCTCTAGTTTGACAGTAAACGACGACACAATGGCTGGAGTCCGGGATGAGATTTTAGCTAACTTTCAGGTAATTTATTGGACGTTTAATTATTTGTTAATTTTAAATACAACATAGATTTTAGGTTATGATGTATGTATTAATGACATTGACAGTAGTAGAAAAAATGTATAAACATAAAACAATATTTTCGTTTGTTTCATTTTCAATTTGTCAAAATTTTAACAATATTTAAAAATATATAAATATAAAAATCATTTAAATAATATTCTCTGATGGTATTTGATACTTTATATTTTTGAACTTTTTTTGGTGTTGTCTTCTTTTGTCTTTATTGTATTTATGGATTATAAAACAAAGACTAAAATTAAAAGTACAAAAAGGAATTTTAAAAAAGAATTTTATTATTCATTTATTTATTCATTTCAATTTATGATATTAAAATAAAATATTATATTATTTAAAAATTAATTTTATATTAATATTTATATCAATTAATTACATTTGGAATAAATAAATATAAGTTGCTTTTTAGGCATGTACAGGAATTGATGATGTTGGTGATGCCATTAAATATTTAGAAGAATCAAATTGGGATTTATTGGTAAATTTTTCTATATAAATTCATTTTGTTTTTTATATATAAAAATTAATAATTTAAATAATGTTATATTGTAGGCAGCAGTAAATCAAGCTATGCTTCGTAGTACACAACAATTACCTTCTGAAATAAGTCCAGATATAGAAATGATAGAAGAAATTGAAAGAATGCCACAATCACATTCATTTTCATCTCAAACTAATTGTGATTCTAAAAATAATTCCATAATGGAAGTAACAGAAAATTCAAAACCAGGAACAAGTAAATCTAAAACTTGTGAAAGAGAAAGGACACTTACATTCCATGTTAATCATCTTAATAATGAATATGAAATAAATTTATCTGAATTTTCATCTTTAAGTAAGTTTTATTATTAAATAATTTTTTTTATTTGTTACATTTATTTATTGTTAGATCAAAAATGATATAAGATAAAATATAAAAATAAATAATATTTATAGAGGATCTCAAGCAACTTATATGGGTACAAACAAATGTCCCACCTTGTCAACAACGTCTTTATGGATGGAAAAAAGAACCAAAATCAGATTATAGATCATTACAATCATTAGATTTACCAAAAGAAAATACTTTATATATGTCTCCTATAACAGAAGATGTTGATTTAACAACTGATATGTAAGTAAATTTCTTAAAAATTATTTATTTTTATTTATATAAATTTATTAAATATTTCATTAATTAAATACATTTTTTATTATTTTTATAGTGTGAGTTTATCAAAACGAATGACTCAAACATATACTTTAAACATAAGAGATGAAATAAACAAGGAAACATATAATTTGAAATTTCCTGGAACAAATACAGTTTTGGATGTAAAATCTGGTATTTATTCATTAACAGCTGTTCCAGTTCGAAATCAACAATGGAAAGGCTGGCCAAATTCAGTAAAAAATGATAATATTATGTTAGCCCAAAGTGGAATTTCTTATCCAGAACATGATTTATCTGTAAATGAACTTCCTATGAAAGAAGAAAAGAAGGTATTAATAATTATGTTATAAATATAATATATCATTAAAATAATACTTTGTTATTTTTAGGATGTCATAGATTTAATTGAAAGTGATAGTTCAATAGATGAAGATGATATAGAAGATGATATTTTTGTAGATAATGTCAGATCTACAAAAACTCAACGTCTTAGTAAGTAAATTAAATTTGCTTAATAAATATTTTAAATTTTAATTTTTTAATATTAATATTACTTTTTTTTTTATTATACTAATCCAATCTTATCATTTACAGTGCCAGAAAATGTAGCAGATGAAACAATAGGTACAATGCATTTTGCAGAAGAATTTGAAAAACGATATGGACCAGCACATCCAGAATTTTTTACTGGTACATTTAAAGATGCAGTTAAAGAATCATGTTTAAAGCCAGCAAAAGAGGTTAATAATTATTATTTAAAAAATCATTGTTTATCTTATATAAAATTGTAAATTTTTGATGTTACAGAGAAAATTATTAGCTGTATATTTGCATCATGATAATAGTGTACTAGCAAATGTATGTTGCACACAATTATTAAGTTGTGAAGCTGTACTCCAAGTTTTATCTGCAAATTTCATAGTATGGGGTTGGGATATTACATTTGAATCTAATAAACAAAAGTATATATATATTTAATTATAAAATATATTTTTAATATACTTTTATATAACATGAAATCTTTTTTTATAAAATATTTTATTTGAATTGAATATTTTAGATTTCTTTCATCTGTAAAACAAACATTAGGATCATTTGCAACATTAGCTATGGAAAATATAGATGTCGATACTTTACCTGCTCTTGTAATTATAATGAGAGCTAGATCCATTACAGAAATGTTTACAGTAATACATGCCAATGTGGGAGTAAATGAACTATTAACTAATTTAATTCATGTTGTTGAAGTATTTCAGGTAAATAAATATTTAATATATGGCTTTAGATGATTAATATGATATTAATATGATATATTGATCTATTATTAAATTTCCATTTCTGAAAAATAGGAACAAAGACGTACTGATATTGGTGTTGAAGAAGAAAGACAAGCTAGAGAAAGAGTAAAACAAGAACAAGATAGAGCATATCAGGAAAGTTTAGCTGCAGATAGGTATATTAAAAATAATTATTAATTAGTAAAATATTTCGAAATTATATTGTATAGTATTTTAATAAAAAAACAATAAATAAATAATGTGTATGTTATATATGTATATTTTTTTTAGAGCAAAAGAAGAAGCAAAACAAATGCAAGAAGAATTAGAAAAGCAACGAAAAGAACAAGCAGAAAACGAAAGGTTGGCTGAAGAAGCAAGAAAAGAAGCTCATAGACAGGCGGTAGAATCGAGTTTACCACCTGAACCACAACAAGGAACTGGCGATGGAGTGTTAAAAGTACGAGTACGGCTTCCAGCTGGAAAATTTCTAGAGCGCAGATTTCAATCTGATACGCCTTTACAAACACTTCTTAACTTTCTCATTGTGGAAGGTTATCCAACAGAAGAATACAAAGTTCTATGTAGTTGGCCTCGAAGGGATGTAAGTAGATGATGTAAGCACTTAAGTTCTTATTACATAAATGTGCTTTCCTTTTTATCAAGTTAAATATGCACACATATATATGCATGCAATTTATGAATAAATTTTACAATATTTAATAGAATTTAAAATTTTTTTAAATTTATTTAAATTTAATTTCTATATTTGTTTTAGTTAACATCTATGGATTCAAAACTCACTCTTATGGATTTAAAATTCTGTCCTCAAGAAACAGTAATTTTAGAAGAACGATAAGTAATTTGTTGTAATTAAATTAAAATGTAGAATTTAAGCATTGCAATATTCTGAAAGTGTTATTTATTTAACAAGTTTTGAATAGTTATCAGTTAGTATGAGTTCAGTTTATTGTGCAACTACATTTTTATGCTGTATCTTTTCGTACTATTCATTCGTACGACAAATGTAGTCTTATATTATAAAAAGTCCTTTCCATGCATGTGCATTGTATATTTTAAATTCCTAAAAATAAATTACATTTCAAAAAACCTCAAACAAAAGGCTACTTTTGTTTGTCGTTACCATAATTGCAAGAAAGATTTAAAAATATATTAAAGGAGTTCAATTTGTAATAAATATAAATGGAATTTGTAATAAAAAAATATATTTTGAATAATATTAAATTTTTTAAAGAATTTTTATTACAAATACAAAGATGCAGCAAAGACAATGTCACGTTTTATAAGTTTAATTGCTTCACTAAATTTATTTTCTAAATCCGTATTTCCAATATTTTTGGCTGCTTGACATAATTGTCTAAGAACTTCTTCCAAACGACGCATACATCTTATAATAGAACCTAGAATTAATTAAAATTATAATATTTTCAAAAGAATAAATATAAAAATATTTGATAATTTAGTAAAAAAAAAAAAAAATGTAAAAATTTTGAAATATACCTTCAAATATATCTGTCATTTTACAAATTTGTAAAAAAGTAGCTCCTTTACACCAAGCATATACAACATCCATTAAATATGGCTTAAATCGTTCTACATATGTATCTTCATCTAATTCTAGATTAGCTTCTGTAGATACTTTTGCTATTCTTCGAGCTAAATCTTGCATTTGTCTAAGTGGACCACTTAATTCTTCAGTACTCTTAGGCATTTCATTTGATTTGTCATCGCAAACAAAACAACTAATTAATGCTACCATTTGTGGTACACTTAATGAATTAAATAAACCATTAAAAATCATTTCTGTCATTAACAATTCGTCAGCTCCATTAAGTTCACAAGCCACTCTGCCTTTTAATTCTATAACATCTGATGCTGTACAATAGGCCATTCTTCGCAATACTCGTTTTCTACATTTTAATTCATCCATTTGAAGTATTGATTTAGCTTGTTTTAATTCTAATTTAGCTTGTTTTAGCTGATTACCTAAATCTTCTTTATGTAAAAATTGTTCATATAGAATATTTACATTAGGATCCTAAGATAAAAAATAATAAAATATTCATTTTAAAAATAATATTAAAAAATATTACAAATTAAAAAAATATATGAAAAGAAAAGATAATATTATTACCTTATGTAAAGGATGAGCATATAATTTTTCTTCTAATACTTCAATTTTTTTGACGATATCTTTGAAAGCATCATCTTCAATGTGCATATCTGTAATAGGATTTAACAATGGTGGCCCATCTGGAAATCTTTTTTTTACTTCTTGTATTGTTTTTAATACGCTTTTTCTATTATCAGATGGTCTTAAATCTTTTGGATAATATAATCTAAGTGAACTAATTTGAGAAATTAATGTATGTATAACAGGAACTACTTCCATGTCACCTTCTTCTCCTTCTCGACAAGGTACAGGACATCCTTCACTAGAGTTTTTAGAAATGTGAAGTAATATATCAATAATGATAACAGTATTTTCTCTTATTGGATTTTTAGGATTTTTCTTTTTGAAATTTACAATTATACCCCAATCAAACATTTCATTTTCATTTTTTACCTACAATTATCAATATGATTAAAAAAAATAATTTTGAATATAAATGCTATAGATAAATATTTACTTTTACTAATCTTCCAGGTTGTAAAAATGGAAGTAAATATTCTGGTTTTGTTAAGAAACATCTAAATTCAGTGCTAAGATGTTCAAGTTGTTCACGTATATCATGATAGGAAGATATGTGATTATATCTATCAATAGTTACTGCATTATATGCACCTTGCAAATCCTTTACTTCTATAATGATATATGTAAAATATAAATATATATATGAATATACAGAGATATTTTTACATAAAAATATAAAAATATTTTATTCTGATTTAAAATATATAAGAAATATTTTATTTTATTTTAAAATCTAATAAATGAATAGAATTACTTACTGTTATATAAATCTGGAATAGAGGCTTGATTTTGAAATTGATAAAAACTTCTTTCAAGCATATATTCTGGATTAATTTCTTCAACTCTCAAAAGATTTAAAACCATATTATATGTTAAATGAAAAGCTGAATTAATAGGATCTGGTTTTCCTTGTACAATTGCTTTACCAACAACTGGACTAACTTGTTCATCTATCATTAATATTACTATTCCCTTTTCATCTAAACCTCTTCTACCTGCTCGACCAGACATTTGTATATATTCTCCAGATGTAATCCAACGAAAGTCTTTACCATCAAATTTTCGTGATGCTGTAAATAAAACTGTTCGTGCTGGCATATTTAATCCCATAGCAAAAGTTTCTGTTGCAAATAATGCTTTTATTAATCCTTCACCAAATAATATTTCTACAGTTTCTTTCAGAATAGGTAAAAGTCCACCATGATGAATACCTATTCCTCGTCTTAAAAGTGGTAATACATTTTCAACTTGTGGTAAACGTCGATCTTCTTCGTTAAGAACATCCATAGCATTATTAAATACTTCATCTACCAACTTTTTTTCTTCTAATGTATTCAAATCTAATTTAGCCATTTGCATGGCATATATCTCACAATCTTTTTTGGAAAAACTAAATATAATAACAGGTGCAAAATTTCTTTCCATAATCATTTTGACCATTTTAAAGATATTTGTTTGTCCAGCATTTGATGGACGAATACCACCTTTGCGACCTTTACTATCCCCTTTAGCTGCATCACTATGTTGTAAACAAGCCATTGCCCTGTTAAAATTCTCTTCTTTAAATTGTCCCATTTCATCCACAACCTACATATAAATATAAATATAAATATATATTATTTAAATGAAATCTTCATTTTATAACAAATAATTTATTTATTATAATTTTTACAAACCAAATGAATACCATCTCCACCAACAGGAAATATATAATGTTGTAAAGGAGTTGGTCTGTAATCTGTATAAACAACATGACATGGTTGCTTATGTAAATGTGCAACCCATTCTACAAATTGTCTAGCATTAGGTATAGTAGCAGAAAGAAATACATAGTGCACATTGTCTGGTAATAATATTAATGTTTCTTCCCATACAACTCCTCTTTCTTTATCACGCATATAATGAATTTCATCAAAAATTACCCATCCAACTTCACGCATTACCTTAAATGTCACATATATTATTTAAATTATTATCATTTATATATAATATAATATAATAAAATTTTTAAAAACCTCAGATCCACGATAAAGCATATTTCTTAAGATTTCAGTAGTCATAATAAGCACACTTGCTGTTGGATTAATTGTTACATCTCCAGTTACTAAACCTACATCTTTAAATTCTTCAAAAAATTCTCTATACTTTTGATTACTTAATGCTTTTATAGGTGTTGTATAAATGACTCTTTGCTTATCTCTTAATGAACATGCTATTGCATATCTGTAAAGTTTTAAAAATTATCTATATAATATTATTATTTATATCTAAAATTTATTCAAATTTCAAATACATACTCTGCAACAACAGTTTTACCAGCTGATGTATGTGCAGAAACTAAAACAGATTGATTATTTTCAATACATAAGATTGCTTCTTTTTGGAAAGGATCTAATACAAATTTGTATTCTTTTGCTGGTTTGCTTTGTTTATTCTCTAATGGTATATATTCATAATCTGGAGGAACTGCAACTTCATGTGTACATGACTCAATTGTTTCTATTGTATGTATTTTAATACGTGGTGCTAATTCTTCTATACTATATAAATTTAAAAAATATATATATTCAAAAATATTTATCAAATAGTTTAAATGAAACTCTACAAAAAGTTTTATAAAAAAACTTACTTTAAATCTTCCAATACAGGATCAGACCGCAATTTTTTAGAAACTAATTCATCAGAATCATTTTCAAATTCTCGTTTAGTACCACTTTCTAAATTAGTTTTCCTGTGTTATTATTTCTTATGTATTATTTTTTTTAATTAAAAATATTTCTTATATTACATTTAAAATATCAATATAATAGAGAGGTTATGGAATAATTTATACTTACTTTTCATTAAATGATGTATTTAAATCTTCATTTCTTGGTTTCACCGGAGCTGGAATCACTTCTACTATATCTTCTGCTTCTTCAAAAACATCAAATAAGTCTTCAGTAAAATTAGCCATTATAAATATAAATTTATGCGAAGTATGTACAATTTTCATCGATTCTTGAGACAAATCAAGATTGTTTATATTTATCGATACTTTATATCAACTATCGATTATATAATTATATCGAATGACAAATCGATCATCGATTAATTTTAAATTTTATATCATCTTTTTATATTAATTTTATATAATTTTATATAATTTTCTTATTTCAAATATACAGATATATATTTCAAAATCATGAATTCAAATACATATAAAAATGAATATTCATTTCTTTTTTTATATCGTATAATTGTTTCGTATCAATAGTATAGATAAATATTTTATTTTTTTGCGCATGACAAAATTTAATAATTTAATAATTTAATAATTTAATAAAAATGCAAGTATATATCAATTGATTATTATGATTATTAATTTTTTATTATCATATAAAAAAATGATATAATTTTATTTAATGAAATTTGAATCTATTTGAATTAAAGAACTTTTCAATATACATTGCTTACTTAATCTGTTTTGGATATTTATGACTTGTTAACTTTACATATCGTTTGATTGAATTTTAGATAACATATAGAATAACAGATATAATATTTAATGCATTTTTTGTTCTATTTTTTGTTTATTAGAATTTCTTTATCATTTTAGTTTTATTCTCAATATTATTCATATTAATAATAATTGAAATTGAAACTAAAATTTTAACAAAAATTCTAAATAGAATAAATATTTATATAAATTAATTATTTATATATTTACATAAATTATTGTGAGATAGATAATTAAAATGAGTTTCACCCTGTTATGTATATTTTTTTAATTATAAAAAACTCTTTGTATTAAATAAAAAGAAATTATTAGAAATCAGAAAAATTATTATTATGCATATTATTTTTAATTTATCAATGTTTTTTATTTTATCAAACTTTTATTTGTAATTTATTTTAAAATGGATGCTCATCTCTCGAATCGATCATAATGCGATATTAATTCATAAATTAATTCTGTGATTATTGTAGATTATAAATTTTAAAAAATTTTTAAATATAAAATTAAATATATTTTTTCAAATTTAATTAATAAAATTTAATTTTTTTTTAAATGTTTAGAAATTATAAGTTTTTCAAATATTTTTTTCAAATATTTAAAAATCATTTATATACGAAATAATTATAAATTAAAAGAACTGAAAAAGAAATAAAACGTATTCAATTCACATCCTTCATCATTATAAAGATACTTCATTTGTGGTTACGCACTAAAAGTAAATGTGGATAAAATATAAATAAATAATAACACAAAGATAGAGATAATAAAAATTGAGCAATTAATATCATTTGCAGAGTGCCACAAATATAGAAATATAGAAAGGATAAGAAATAGGATAAAAATAGGATAAAACAAACTATGATCACCATCTCGAATATCTCTTTATATCAAGATAAGAATTGAAGATCAGTGCCATCTTTTAAATATTAAAAACATCTTTTCAATACTCAAGACTAGTAATTTTTAATTTTTACCCTATTTTACCCTGCTTTTAAAGAAATGTCTTTAATATTCGAGAGATGGCATTGATAATTTATTCTTATTCTATCTCTATTTTTTTTTTATTATTTATTATTTTTTCTATGTTTCATTTGCAATATTCTGCAAATAATTTTAATATTTTTAATTTATTGTAATATATTATATTTTTATTCTTTTTTCGTTATTTACTCTTTTTTTCTATATTTGCTGTGTAAGATTTATATATTCAAGAGGCTCCGACACCTAATTAATTTTATTATAATGATTAATAATTTTTTTATATATATATAGTGTAAAAGTATACATATTTTTTTTATATACAATATTTATATATAAAGTATAATATATTTTAAATATATATTTTATATATTATATATTATATATTTAATGGATAGTATCGAAAATTTTTGTGAGTATCATTAAATTTCTTATTAATTCATTCTTCCTATAGAATAGAATATATGCATTTTCTTTTGTAAATTTCTTTTGTCTTAGATACTTTAGATTAATTTTAATGAATTTTGAATGCTAAGTTACTATTTATTATATTATTTTTATTTATTCCATTATTAATTTCATAAATATGCAAATAAATTAATATATTTTATATATTTATTTTTTCTTGCATAAAATAAATTATTAAATATTATTTATATTATTAAATATTTATTATTTTCTTAATTAATTTAAATAAATCAAAATAGAAATGTAAATAAAATGAGTAATTAATATTATGTGAATGTAACAGTAGAGAGATCATGAGATTGAAGATTTTGAATGAGTAGCGTTTATGCTACGAAGAAACGGGACTTTCAGTTTCTTTTGGGAGTTTGTGAGTGGAACGTCGCGAGTGTAACGGTCACGCTAGCACGCGCGTGAAAGTTTTATCTTCCGAGCGCTCAGCCTCCTTCATACAAAGTTTATTGACATAGAAAGAAAATTGAAACAGGCTTGCTTAAAGGTACTTAAAAAAATATATATATAAATTTTAAGAAAAGAAAATAATTTAAAATTAAATTTATAATTATAAAAATTAAGAATTACACTTAATTTAATTATTTAAAGATATTAATAAATTTTAATTCTTCAATTAATTATTTTTTAATAAATCGTTTCTAGTTATGTTATTGATATTTTTTTCTTTGAATTTTTTATTTTTCATGTAAACAATCTTTAATCATATAATCAATCTTTAGATTTTTATACTTTATTTATGAAATAGAGTATCAATACAAAAAAATTAATATTTAGAAATATTTATATATTATAAAAATTTTACTTTTAATAGTTTTACCAATAATTTATAATGTACTATTTTTTATTTTAATTATTAGTAATAGATATTTATAGTAGATATTAATTATTTATTATTTGTTATATAGCATTTTGATGATTCAGCTTATCATTTTTTTAAATTGTATGCATATATTTAAAAAAAAATGAATATATAGATAATAGTTTTATTTTAATTCTTTAACAAATTAATTAATTAATTAATTAAATTATAAAATTAATGAATATGATAATATAATACTATGTTTTAACAACAGACAATGCTTACATATACCATAAGAACACCTGCAGTATTGTATTTGCATTGATTATGTATTGTTTAATTTAAAAGTTAAGATTATATATTGTTTTATCTAGTTATTCTTCCGAAATATATATTTTCAAAAGTTCAGTCGTTACTTTTACTTAGAAATTATTTTTATTTTTAATTTAAACTATTCAATTCATAAAATAAAATTCTAAAATATATTGCAAATGAGTTTTTATTTTGATTATTCAGTTAAATCTGTTTGATTTTTTCTTTCTCTGATAAAAATTTGTAAATTTGATCATTATTTTATTAAAAATATGTTACATTAATTTTACGATTTTTTTGTAAAAAATTTTATCTAAAATTGTATCTAAAATAATTAATTAATTATGACAGTATAATAACTAGACAATATAACAATTAGATTAATTAGATAATTAGATAATTTAAATGTACACATAATAACAATTTGAATAAAATTAATTTAAAAAATGAATATGTATATTTATGTTTATATATATATTTAAAAAAAGAGTGTTATATGATAATTTATAATAATAAAGGGAAATGAATATTCAATGGAATATATATATGATTCAAAAGATGTAGAAACATGAGGTAATCAATGGGCCACGTGAATCATCGTGTCTTAGTTAAAAATTTCAATCTCGATCTTTCTCAAATACACATCTCGGAAGATTTTTAATCATTTATTTTTATAAATTGTTATTTTTTTATAATTTAAATAAATTATTTTATCTTTATTGTAATAATATAATACAAATTTTAATATTTTGTAAAATATAATAATGTAATAAAAATTTAAAGTAATTTTAATTTAATTTAACAAAATATTCTTCAAATTATGCAAATTTTAAAATCAAACTTTAGTAAATAAAATTTCAATAATGGAAATTAATTTTTTTTATGTTTTTAATTTCGATCAGCTTTTCATGAATAAATTTTTATTATTATTAATTATTAATTCTATTAACTCTTAATAATATTAATTATTAATTATTAATTATTATTAAGTTTAAATATTAGTTATTAATTTTATATTAAAAATCTAATGATTTTCATTAAAATACGTTATATGTTTTATATAATGTTTACAATGTAAATAAAAATAGAATACATATTCCATAATAATTATATATTCACATATTAAAATAGATAAAGGTTCAAACATTATAAAATACAATACATTACAATATTTATATATTACAATATTATATATATTTTAATTTAAATTGAAAATAAATTATAAATATAAGTATAATTTATTTTATTAATAAAAAATCGTTAATTACGTATTATTTTGATTGAAAATATTCTTAATAGTTTTTAATTATATAAGTTATCTTTTATCTACAAAAAAATATCTTATGTAATAATTTTAATATTTATTTCTTAACTTTAGTATTCTATTTATGATTTGAATAACTACATTTCAATAAAAAATAAAAATAAAAAATAATTAATATCTTAGTAAGAAGGATGTTAAATCACATATTTTTCTTTGACTATTGCATCGTATGTTCAAGGTACTTATTTCAATGCGTATGAGTACTTACATACATAGAAACAACAAAACTCACATAATCTGATTGTTCGTTGAATATGTAGATATGCTCATTATCATAAATCAATTGTTATTTTTGTACTTCTTTTCTTGAGAAAAAAAAGCTATATTACTCTTTAATTATTTAGTCTATTTTAACGCTAAATTTTGTACATATTTATTCATTGATATGAAATATACATGTATATATTTACATTATATATAAATATATAAAAGCTATATTTTGTATTATATGTTTGATATTATATAAATTTATATCTTACATATTATTAACCAATATTTTCAGATTTTTATTTTATTGCACAGTTATAAAACTATATGAATCAATATTAATATCAATAATAATATCTATATCATTATTTATAAATTTTTCATTAATTATCAACTTTAATATAAAATATATAATTCAGTAACATATCATTTTTATTTTATTCAAAATAAAAAATAATAAATTAATTTGTAATTTTCAAATATTATCTTATTTGTAACATTATAAATAAATGTAAATTTTTTATTTTAAAATGAAAATCACATTGTTGCAATACTAATTTTATAATATTATAATATTTATATTAATATAAATTAAATAATTTATAATTTAGTAATATTTATATAATTTATATTTTATTATAATTACAATTTATATAATTTATATAATATCATTTATAATTAACTAAATTTTCAAAATTATTTCAAAATGAATATGTATATGAATATAAATAAATTTTTTATTAATTTTATAAAAAAATAAATAAAAGAAGAAAAAGAAATAAAACGAAAAAAACAAAGAAAAGATTTATTTAATTATAAATTATGCATAGCATTTTCGTATAATGTCATGAAAGTGGATACGAAAAAATTTTTTTCGGATCTAACTAATTAAGAAAACAAGTTTACTCCTTTCAAATGTAGGAAAGTAGTATAACGGAGAATTGCGGAATTTATTTTCGAAGCAGTCCTTTTCATATGATGAACCTGAATAAGTGCAAGTGAAAGTTCGTAAGTTAAATATTTTTTGTAACTTCGATTTGCAGACTTCTCATAAGTTTTCTACAATCTTTTATAATGCTGTATGGTTAAATCATGTTTATTATTATTTTAAATTATTAAAAACCAAAATCGTACAATTATAAAAGAAAAAGAAAATCAAATAAAAAAATAAATAAAATCATTTAATAAAAATAAGCGCAAATTATAAAATATATAATGAATTTAATATCTATTAATTTATAATAATTTATATATTTCTATATAAAAATTGTTCAATTATATAATGTATCTATGTAATAACGAACATTTGATTGGAATTACATTCTTCTCCAAGTACAGACTTTTAACATAACATCAATCGACATTCCAGGGTGTAATACGTGAACATCAGACAGTGAGCTATAGTGACGTGAAAGTGGTCGACTAAAAGAGGCGGAATGCAGAGAGCTGGGTGCTACGGTGTGTACACTGATCCATGGTACCAGGTAATTGGAGTACCATGTTTATATGTGTTCGTATATACATGAACCATACTTTTGAGATACTATAATTATCAGCTCATTAAATATTCAATTTTATCTAATATTTTTAAATATTCGTTTATTTCATTAATTTAAAACTTGTTTTATTATAACAATATCTGAATTTTTAAATTACAATATTTCATAACTATAAATGAATTTTTAATAAAAATCGTAATTATAAAATTAATATGTTGCACTTTAATATCATTTTGAATTATAAAATAGTCAATTATATTATAAAATTTAAAGAATATAAGAATATGAAAATAAAAAATCATATCAATATAAGAAATCAATATTAATATAAAAAATATTAAATAATGATAAAATTGTTTTTTAAAAAATTATATAATAAAGCATAATTATTGTAAAAATTTTGCATTATTTTATATTTTCATTGGCTTATAAAGAATGTCCTAAATAACGTAATATTCATTTCACGTTGTCCAATTTCTTACGTGAACATGACAAATGTGAAAGCGACCTTGAAACTTTGGAACATCTTTCGCATCATAATGTCCAATAAGTATCTATTCAAAAAGATTTCTCTCTAATAAATCAGATTATACAGTTAGAATTTCGAATTTAAAAAAATTTAAGTTATAATGTTAACTTAATCAATTATATAATATTTGCTAAATTATATTTTTTTTCTATAAATATAGAATTAATGATAAAGTACAAAATAATAATTTTATAAATTTTATTATTATTTATTAAACAGAGTTTAATAAATCAGTTTTATAAAATTTAATAAATATACTTTTTATATTGATGCTTAAATGATACTTATATTGAAAATAATATTTATATTATATTTTACAGTGATAATTAGAAAGATATAAAAAAATGTTAAAATATTAATGAAAATGAAGGAATTTAAGAATGAAAGCGAACAACTATTTGTTCGAAGTCAATTATTCTAGACGAGCATGCAGCAATGGTTATTGGATGAACCTGCATCTAATTTATGCAGTAACGATTATCAACCACAAATTATTAAGGTATGAATACATAAATATGTACATTATTTATATAATATATTCAACAAATTATCAAAATTATTTTTTAACAATAAATAAATTTTAAGAGATATATTATATATATAAAATTTTTTAAATATAAAAAATTAATTTAAAAGTTCAATTGATAGCATTGTTTATTCGTTTATCTTTTCATTTCGTCTGTGAAGAATACATAAATTTAAAATTGTTTATAATTAAATAAGTTTGAACCGATATTTTTATATACTAAGTTTTATATTTGTTTTGGTTTTTACAATTCAAAAGTTTGTTTTATAAATATATTAGCAATCTTTATATAATTAACATACTATTAATATTTTATAAATATAAATATAAATTGATGACATTGTTAAAAATATAAAGTTATATAATAAAGTTACATAACAAAGTTTTTTAAAATTTCATACATTAGGAATTTCATATAGGAAATATTATTGAATCGAACAGGGAATGCTGGAACGCGGGAAATTTTATTCTAATGCGGCAATCGCAACAGCTTTGGCAGTTTCAGATGAAAACCAAATTAATTCTGACAGTGAAACTACCAAGTTGTCTTTATATCTATCGAATGAAAGATTTGCTTGCAATCTCAATAATCTGTACGCTATACCACGAACTGATTTACATGAGATAGAATGGTAAATTAAATTTTTTCATTTATTACTGTAATATATAAATTGTTATTCAAAATATAAATTATAAATAATCCTTGAAATGATAAATAAATATGATAAATAAATAATTAAAATAAAGTAAAAGAAATTATCTTCAGGATAGAAGCTGACTCGTTAGATGCTTATGTTTCAAGATTTATAGCTGGTTTATCAACTATAACACGAAATAATCTAAGAAAATGTTGCCGAACTTCGACCAGTTCTGGCTATTCCAGTCATTCTCTACCATTGTTATATTCTTGTTATACATCAGCAGTTTCCAATCAAAATTTTTTTCGAGGTATACCTTTAACAATGAAAGACCAATTCAATGAAGGACTTGCTATAATTCATGAAAGTGAGGCAATTCCACGTCCTATTTGGCCGACCACATTTTTTAATTTGCGCGATCTTTATCAAAACAACGAAAATTCTGAATATGATAGTAAGTAATGATATTTTTGTATGAAAAATAGATTCTTTTTTATATTAAAAATATTGAAATGTTCATATTCATTGGGATTTATAATTTATATTAGCTTTATACACATATTGCGGATGTGGTTGCGCATACACTTATTCATATTGCGATTGGGATTATGAAAAATCTATAAATTTATCAGCACATGAAATTCTTCTTGAATTATCTCAAACTCTGGATTCCATGATAGAAGGCAAAAATATAACACCAGAAGAAATATTACAAAATATTTCATATCAGATTGCGCAAGGAATTGATTTTAAAGGGGAGTTTTACGAATATGTTTATCATAATTCTTCTTTTTTACCGGGCAAACGATCATTTTTAAACGATACGAATCCGTATGAATTAAGTTGTAATAAAAATTCATCGTCGAAAATCAATCCAGTAAATTCAAAACTTTATAATACACGAAATTCTCATCTATACAATCCTTGGTATACTTGCTTATGTACTTGTGAACGTACTCGTAGATTTCTATCTTCAAAAAATGACCAAGAAAACATAATGAATGATGAATTGAAGAGAAAAGAAAATCTGCCTCTTATGTTTTTAATGGATAATCAATACCAAAAAATAAAATCAGAACTATTACAAAACAATATAGATAATTCTAAATCATATGATTGCAAGTGTTTAAATCATTCAATTTTTCATAACAAAAAAATAAAAAATGTATATATGAATCGTTATATTAAAAATGATATAAAAGAGACGATTAATATCAATGAAGAAATTAAACAGGATCGGAATAAAATTATTTCTAATAATCCAGAATATTCTAAGGTAAGTCTATATATATATATATATATATATATATTTTTAAACTATAAAATTAGTTCAAGATAGATTTTTATAATTTTGTAACTGATTTTAATAATGAATGAACATATTTTTACATATATGAGACAAAAGCATTTACTTTAAATAAATAATTAAATGAATATAATATACATTTTTCTTGTATATAATAACAGTGCAAATAACAATATTCACAATGTCAATGTAACAAACGTATCAAGACTAATGTTTCAGCAGTTGGAGTACAGTGACGGTGATTCATTCAACAAAGATAGAATCTTCTCATCCAATAAAAATAATTGGAATTATCGTATGCAAGGATTCGCTGAAAATTTAGATTTCACGCTTGATGTTTCGCGAGCAGAACATTTGGGCCATGTAATTGCAAAAGCAAAACGGAAACGACAATGGTGCAGAATTTTAACTGCCTTCTTTGGACTAGTCTTTTTTATTTTAAGTGTTGTCATTGTGTCCTTATCTGTAACGAAAGGTCGTAAAGTATTTGGAAGTATGTAACATTATTTACAAATGATAAAAACTTAATCGAAATACTCGATAACGATTATAATAGTAAATATATTGACTGATACTTGCTTTATTTCTAGTACCTTACCCAAGTACTTTACGTATTTTTAGTACCTTATATCACTAAGTTAAATTAACAGGATTTAAATCCTGTTGGCAATATATGGCTGTGACCATGTTCTCACATATGAATATTAATATGCAATATATATATGCAATATAAAAAGTAAATAAAATAATAAATAAATAATAATGAATAAAAAATAAATATTAAGCGATAATTAAAATGACAATTAATGATAATAAATAATTAAAATGAAAATTATTTATAAATATTCAAGTTATATGACAATAAATTTGAATAAATAAATAAAAAATGTAATTTCTATATTAATATTATTCTTTTCTTATAATTATTTACGTTTTTATGATTCACTGTTTTTATTAAATTAATAATATTTAATTAATAATTGAAAATAGTTACCTATCAAAAAAAAATATATTTTAATGAAAAAAAATTTTATTCTCAAAACATTATTTAAATTATCTATTAAAATCAATAATTGCGCATGCTTTTACGAATGAGTGTACAGTATAAGTAATGTCAAATATAACTTGATGATCTATTATTATTATAAAAAACAGTATATACAAAATTGAAGTCTTAATAAAAGTATTAATATTAATAAAGTGTTAATAATTTTTTTATATTTAAAATAGTAAAATAAATTATATAATTAAAAAATTAAATATTTAATACTTAACATAAAGGTTACATTGATTTTTTATATTTTCACATTATTTCAGTTATTTAATCGTTTTGTCAATAATAAAAATTTTATTTGTCTGATTTAAGGTATGAATTCAACTTTTATTTATATCAATTATTGTGAAAGTGATTATATGAAAAAATGAAATGTTTATCGTATTACTTATTAGTTATAATATTATCTATAACCTATATTATTTCAGATTTTAAATAAAAAATGGTATGTGTACCATGTGTAGCTATACCAATATTTCTCATTATATGGAGATTTTTGATACAACCATTATTTATAAAATGGTGGCAGTTTAGAAACAAACAAAAAGAATTAATAAATAATGAACAACAACAATTGGTGAAAGAATGTAAAAATGGAGTTTGTACATTATCATGGTCAAAAAAAGAAAATAAAAAATTTGATTAAAAAGCTTTAAAATTCATAAAAACCATTTTTGTTTAATAGTTTATTGCATAATCAATTAAATTTTATATTTCAATTTACAATTTTTTAAATAATTAATATTTTATTTCATGCAAATTGTTTATTATTAATGTATGTCAATGATATGTTGTGTATTATCTACAATAAATATAAAACATATGTAAATTCATACATTACTTCATATTTTAATATAATTATTTACTTATCTTACATCGTATTTTGAATAAAATTGAACTCTTTTTAAGTAATAAAAAAGGATATTACGTTTATTAGTTTAAAATACATTATATGTCGCTTAACAAACACTTAAATATCAATAAAAATTCAGAAGTTTTAATGTACATTCCTAAGTTCCACTTCAAACATTAATGTACTATTACCAGGAATAACAGGTGGTGAACCTTTTGCACCATATCTATAACAAATATATTGTTTGTAAGAAATAATAATATATCTAAAACAAAATATATTTAGTTTATAAATAGTAATAAATAACACATACGCCATAGCTGGAGGTATTGTAATACGACGTTTTCCTCCAACTTTCATTCCTGCAATACCAATATCCCATCCTTTAATTACTTCACCTTTTCCAAGTCTAAATTTGAAACCATCTCCATGTGTTGTTGCATCAAACTTTTTTCCATTTTTTAAACGACCCACATAATATACAGATACAAATTTTCCATTCTTAGCAAAAGAACCATTACCTATTTTTAATTCTTCTATTTGTACTCCACCTTCTACTATTCTTTTTTTTTGATCAGTCTGAACATTCATTTCATTTTGTTGTTGTTCTCCTTTATTTTTTTCTTGTTTTATTTCTTTCCCATTTATTATTATTTTATCTTCTCTTTTTTTTTGTTGCTGTTGTTTATTTTTTTTATCTTTTTGTTGAATCTTCACCTTTTTTTCTTCTTCATCTTGTTCATTTTTTTCTTCATCTTCTTCATCTTCTTCAGTTTCTTCTTCATTTAATAATGAATCTTCATCTTCTTCAGAATCATCAGAGTCATTTTCTTCATTTACTCCATCTAATTCTATATCTTCATCAGAAGATTCAGCTTCAATTTCTTGTTTAAGACGTTTAACATTTTTCTCATTTTTTAAAGAATCTGTAGCTTTTCTCTTAGATTGTTTGTCAAGTAATTGTGGTACCTGCTCATCTTCATCTTCTTCTTCTATTTCATCTAAATCCAAATCCTCATCGGGTATTAAATAACCAGTTAAATGAACTTGACCATGGCCATGACATATGAATGCTATCGTAGTTCCTTCTTGAAAATTTAAATCAAGTGGTACCTGCCATGTTGAGCTCTTTTTTAAATTGCATAATAAATAACTACTATTTTCATAATATAACATTACTTGTACCACATTGTCATCTATAATTAATAAAATTTGAAATGATTTAGAGATAGAAAAATAATTCAATATTTTAAATTAATATATTTTAAATAATTTATTTTCTAAATTTCTATGAATAAAATTTGTATACAACGTAATTTTACCGGCTGTTGAAAGATTTAAACAGGCCATTGATACATGGAATGATTTTTCAACGGTCTGTGTATACCGCTTATTTGGTTCTAATATTAAACCTGAAAAAAGAATAAAAAATTATTATTATTATATTATTTTATAAATTATTACTATATATATATTATTTTTAATAAAATTTTTTGTTTGCAATACAGCAGTAGTTTTTTGAAACCACATGGCGACGCCATTTTAAAACAGTCCATACCGGCAAATTTTAGATTTCGTCACAGATATTTTGACTTTAATGATTATGCTTACCCCAAAACATTTTGTGTGTAATTATATAACTTTTATAGTAGAGAAATGAAATATTAATAATTAAACTTTATATGCAAATAAATTGATAATATACATATATATATAATATATATATATATATATATATATATACACACACACATACACACTGAGTTTGTACGACCAATTACATATATCAGGTACTTCTATGACCTCGCGCCAAGTAATGAACAACTTAGACTTCATACAGCGCCGTTACCTAAGTCAGTTTATGTCATGAACTAAATTTTTTATAGATTTAACATTATGTTTAGTAACAGTGATAAAAATTTAATTTAAATTTTAAATTATTTTTCTATTTTTAACAATTAAAATTGAATATTAATACTTTTTATCAATAAAGTTATATAGATTTAAAATTTACTATTAAAGTGACCATTTTTTGAAACTTTCAAAATTTTACTTTATTTCTAATTTTTTTATAAATATTTCTGGACATTGATTTGAATTAAATTATTTTGTTTTGATTTGGAATTATGTAAAATATCATATATATTTCTGATTAATAATAATTAAAAATGTTTTTTACTAAATTATTTTTTTATTTTTTTATTTTCATAATAAATTATTTTTTATTTTCAAAAAATTAATTAATAGCTTTTAGTATTAAGCATCAATGAAATTGATACTTGTTTAATTAATATTTTAATTTATATATATTGTATAAAAATTGTATAAAATAATTTAAAAGAATTTTCTTCTCTTTTCGCGATAATTAAAAAAGATTGCATAAATCTAATAATTATATATAAATATGTGAGTATTTCATTTAAGGTATGTTTTCATGGATAGTAAATTGACTTTTATGATATTATACTATATACAAATAAATATTATATATTATATAATATATATTATATATATTTATAGACATGATGTGTAAAGATCCTCAAATTAAATTGGAACAAAAATAATTAGAAAAATGTAATATTATTTATAAGAAATATATAATTTAAAATAAATAGTACATTAAATATATATTATAAATAGGAATATAGAAATGAATTACATATTTGTTTATGAATAATTTTTAAATATTAATAACATGTTATAAATGTATTAATTAGCATATTATAAAGAAAATAATTTATTAATAAAATAAGAATAAACTTATAAGAAAAAATTTATTTTATTTTATATATTTATAGAATTAATAATTATGAATAAATAATTTTTTTTTATTGCTATTTTTTTTAAATTAAAATAAATTATAAAAAATAATTAGCAACATTTCAATTAAAATTTAATTTTTTTGAAATTATAATTTTTAATATATACATCACATAATAAATATTATTTATATTAACATATAATATCATTATCATGTAAAATTATCATTTTATCTTTATTTTAAGGCAATTTTTATTATTAGAATCTAGAATTACCTAAAACCATGAATATAAATATATATTATCTAAGAAATCATGATTTTAACCAAATTAGATGTTGCATTCGTAATATTGAATTTGTTATTGTGATTTACAGTGCAACATAATTATAATGTTACACAATGAAAATCATAACTTTTATTATCGTGAAAATATACCTTTAATATTATCCAATATACCATTCTTAATATATTTTTTCAGTCGATAACTGAAGTTGTCATTATGATTTTATTTGTTTAATTCTAGTAGTTGGATTTATTTCGTCAAATGATATTCAATCATATGGTATAATTTAAAAAATTAGTTAATATAATATTTATATGACGATATATATGTACGATATATATACTGATAATATAATATAATAATTTATTTAATGCAAATAAAATAATTTATATAGAATTTTTATTTTAAAAATTTTGATAGTGTTTTGAAGATTTCGTACAAAATGATGATGGATTATTTCGTTACAAATAATTCTTTAGCTCCTGCACCTATGGGAATTCAAAGTACAGCAGGTGCTGTACCTGTAAAAAATGATAAAGGTTAATAATTAGATATAATTATAGTATAAATTTAATAATATAATAATATAAATTTAATAATATAAACTTAATTAAAAAATTATCATTATATAGATTATTGCAATTTACTATATTAATTAAAATTTACTATATTAAAGTAATATTGTAAATACTATGATATTTAAAATTTTTTAAATTTATAGGTGAACTTTCTATGAAAAAAGTAAAAGTACATCGTTATGTTTCTGGTAAACGACCTGATTATGCACCAGTTGCTAGTTCGGAAGAAGAATCTGAAGAAGAAGATTTTTTGGAAAGACGTGTACATAAAAATTATGAGGAAAATGAAATTTCTGCAGATACTCCTACACATTCACAAATTAAAATATGTGATGAAGATGATCCACGCATAAGGAGATTAACACGTTTAGAAAAACAAAAAGAATCAAATACTGAAATTCGTGCAGAAAGACATAGACATATACATGAACCAGAATTAATTGAAGTTGAACCTGAAAGAACTAGAGAAAGAATTAAATTAGAAAGTTCAGATTCTTCAGAAGATGAAGAATTATCAGATTCTGAAATTGAAAAAAGACGAGAAGCATTAAAACAAAGAGTTTTATCTAAAAAAGAAAATGAAGAAGAATTAATTCATGGAGAAGAAGATGAAAGATCAGGTGATACTTCAGAAGAAAGCTCAGAATATGAAGAATATACTGATTCAGAGGAAGAAACTGGACCAAGATTAAAACCAGTTTTTGTACGTAAAAAAGATAGAATTACAGTAATGGAAAAAGAAAAAGAAGCAATGAAACAAAAACAAGCAGAAATTGAAGCTAAAAAAATGGCTGAAGAACGAAAACGACAAACATTACGAGTATATAATTTGTAATTGTATAAATAAATTAATAAAAATTATTATATAGATTTTTTCTAATATTATTTATTATATAGATGGTAGAAGAAGCAATAAGAAAAGAAGCACAAGTTAATAAAAATACAAATGATAATGAAGGAAAACTTGAAGATGTTTGTACAGATGATGAAAATGATGAAATTGAATATGAAGCTTGGAAATTACGAGAATTAAAAAGAATTAAACGTGATCGTGAAGAAAGAGAACAGTATGTTATATTAGCAGTAATAAACTTTTATATTTATTTTTATATTTATTTTTTTATAAACATATTTTTTAGGCTTGAAAAAGAACGACTTGAAGTTGAACGTATACGTAATATGACGGAAGAAGAACGAAGACAAGAAGCGCGATTGAATCCAAAAATTATTACAAATAAAGCAGCCAAAGGAAAGTACAAATTTTTACAGAAATATTATCATCGTGGAGCTTTTTATTTAGATAAAGATGATAATATATTTAAACGAGATTTCTCTGGTGCAACTTTAGAGGATCATTTTGATAAAACAATTTTACCAAAAGTTATGCAAGTGAAAAACTTTGGACGCAGTGGTAGAACTAAGTATACTCATTTAGTTGATCAAGATACAACTCAATTTGATTCTCCATGGATTTCAGAAACAGCACAAAATTTAAAATTTCATAACAATCAAGCTGCAGGAATGAAACAAGTATTTGAACGACCATCATTAAAAAAACGGAAAAATGAAAATTAATCAGGGTACGTCAAACAATTTTAATTTTAACATTTTTAATAAAATTTAATTTAATACATACAATTTGATATACATTAAACATTGATATACATTGAACATTAATAAATTATCTATCAGTATATATTATTACAGATTTTGAATATTAAAAATGCAATAATTTATAAATATATATTATTTCTTTTAACATTTTTTATTATTTTTATCTATCTTTTATATAACAAACTTTTTAATGCTTGTTTTGCCGCAGCACATTTTGCTTGTTTTTTATTTGTACCAAATCCATAAAAAAGTTTTGTTTTTCCTTCAATAGTTACTTTTAAAGGTATCATAATAGTATTTGTATTTTCAACAATAGTTGTTTTTCTAAAACAAATATGTAATTGTTAACTAATTTTAAGATTAGTTTTATTTTAAGAATTTAAAGATAAAATATTAATTAATAATACTTACAGAAATTGTGGATGTGCACCTTGAGTTTCATATAATATACGAATTGGTTGTTTTGGAATATTTTTGCTAAATTCATCTAAATAAGAATATTATCATATTATATAATATGTTTATATATAGTAAAATATTTTAAAAATATTAAATCATTTTTATATATACATACCAATTTCTTTATGCATGATGGAATATATTATTTCCCATACAACTAAAAGATTTTTATTACTATCTAAGTATATTGCACCTATTATGGACTCAAATATATCCCCTAAAACTTTTGGAACATCTACATGTTCAGCTATATTACATTCATTTTCTTCTAATAAAATCCATAAAAGCTAAAAATTCAGAATATATTTATAAATAATAATAATAATAATAATATATATATATATATATTTATAATATTTCAAAATATATTTAATATTATTTTATTAAAAGTAGAATACCTCGTCATTTACAATATAATTTCTTTCTTCTTGGAACTTCACAAATCGCTCTATAATATCATTTAATTTTGGAGAATAACATAATAATGCAATATGTAATCCATGTCGAACTGTTAAGCATGCAAAAGTAATATTATTCACAAGAGCAGATCTTAGATCTGTTAAAGAACCAGGATTTAAATTTCCGCAATTTTCATAAATATAACTTGTAATTAAAAAATCTGTAATAACATTAAGTAAAATATATTAGTATTTTATTTATCAATGAATATTTAAAATAATTTTTCAAATAACATATTCTATTACCAAGTATTGCATCACCAAGAAATTCTAATCGTTGATAACATTCAGTCATATTATTTGCTGAATATGAAGGATGTGTAAACGCCTAAAGTATTTAAATTTTTTAAGCATTTTTTATAATTTATATTTCTTAATTAAATTAAATCACTAAATTATATTTTGTAATTTTATAAAATGCATTATAATATTCCATCAAAAATATTTAAATTATTTTTTCTTTATTATTAAAAATAAGAATAAAACTAGAAATTACCTGTAATAAATATCCTCTATTTTTAAATTTGTATCCAAGTTTTGTTTCTATTTCAGAAGCCCAAGGCATGTAAGAATTTATATCTCCTTTAGAAATTATTGGATTTTTGGAAGTACCAAATAATAATGTATTTGAGTCAATTTCATTTGGTAAAATTTGAAACCATTTTAATAATGTTAGAGTATCTTTGATACCCATATTCTATTAGAAAAAAGTTATTTATATTAAAAAAAGTATATTTATATTAAAAAAATCTTTTTTTATACTTACTCTAAGATATACACCAATCAATGCTTCCACACAATCAGCTACTGCTTTATCAGAAACAGTTTGTATTCCAAGATAATGCTCCATACCAGTTTGTAATTCTGCTAATTCCCAATTTAATACTTTTTGTTGTATTATATTTTTCGTGGATTCACTTATAAGTCCACTAAATTGTTCTTGTTGAGGTATTTGGATTTCATATAAAACAGTTGGTGATACCTTATATAAAATATTTTATATATTTAACATTTTGCGAATTTTAATTAATTATATATTATTTATATTATTGAACAAATTATTTTATATTATAGAAAGACTTATACTATAAAAAGACTATTATAAAAATTAATTTAAATAAAAACAAAATAAACTTTCAATAATATATTAAAATACTTACCATAAATAAAAGAATTAATATAATTCTATATCATATATTTAATTTTGTTTTATTTAAATAAAAAAATTTTTATAATTTTTAAATGTTTTATAAAAATTATAATGTTTGGAATAATATTTTTCTATTATATAGTAATCAGACTTAATTTTTAAGATATTTAGAAAAAAACCATTATATTAAATTTTACTTATATATGTATATTTGTGGCAATATATATCATTATTACTATTGTATGTTGCCAAACATATAACGATATTCAGATAAAATAGATAACCAAAACTTAATCTTCATCTTTTCTTTGTAGTTTATATGAACAGGCGATTTTGCATTAATACTTTCAAATAAATAAAAACAAATTATATCTATTATTTATTATATTATATAATTATATAATTATTTATTATATTTTGTATGTAAATATTATAATGAATTCTATATATTATTTTTCTAATTTCATACAAATTTTTTTTTTATAATTTTATTATTAATTTTTGCATAGAAATTTTTTTTCCTCTAAGAAGTTATTAATTATTAAAAATTAAAGATTATAATGAAAAAAATAAGAATATAATATTTCAATAATAAATTTATATTGTTTATATATAATAAAACAATTTTTAAGCAATAATATCATAATATTAATTTAATAATTATTAATTAATATCATAATTTTTTTATAAAATATTTTTTATAATTAATTTAAACTTAATTTTATGCCATAAAAATAAATTAATATTTTTAGATTTTTTGTTAAAAAATATAAATATAAAATGTAAATATAAATAAATGATTCATTTAAAAAATGATGAAAAATTTTTTATAAATTATTTGTATAAATAAAATATTGCACTTTTTTAATGTATATATTTGTATTTATTTTTATTATTATTACCAACATAGATATATACTCAATTTTGTTTTATTTTAAGAATTAAGAATGATTATATATATATAGGAAAAAGTAATCAAAAAAATTGATTTTTAGAACAAATTTAAAAATCATTAAAATGAAAAATGTGTCTAATTTTTAAATAATTATTATTTATTTAAATATTTTTATTAAAAATTTTTTGTTTAATTTTAAATGTGAAAATAATACAAACCTCTGCTTCTAATAATATATTTTGAAGTTGCCTAAATACTGTATAAGCTGGAGCAATGAAATTGCTTAAAGGTATAAAACTATCAACTTTCATACGTCCCGGAATTTTTTTTTTAATTCCACAATAATAGAGATTACGATTCCCAATTATTTTTCCTTTTATCATAGTTAAAGAACCTTCACCATATTTTGGAAATTGATTGTATAAAAATAATGATATAATAAATTTTAAATATGAATCTCCTAAAGTTTCTAAACGTTCTAAATTGAATGCATCATTTCCTAATTTAGTAGTTAATGCCTATAGAAATTGATATTTTTATAAAATATAATAATATAATTAATTATATTAAATGATTAAATTTAAAAAAAAAACAATTAAAAATGTACTTACATACATAACTTGAACAGGATCTGGACCACATGAATTTTTTAACATCAAGATTTGTAAAGGAGGTACTGGTATTGATGATTTATTTAAGAAATTAGTTTTATTTTTTTTCTGTAAAATTATAATTTTTATAAATATTATGAACAAATATAACATATAAATATCATTCATAATAAATATTATAAATTTTTAAAAATATAAATTTAAAAAAAATATACAAAAATAGAGATATGTGAAAAAAATTATAAAATATTACCATTATGTTGTTATTTGAATTAAGTGTTTCACTTATAAATTGACAATAATGTTCAATTTGAATTAATTGAAGATCTTCAAGGTTTTTGAACAAATTTGGTGGTTCTTGATATTTTGTCCATGGATATTGATAGATTTCTGTATTTAATACTGTAAAAAAATAAATTTTCAACAATAATAAATTGTAAATCAAAAAAGTAAAACGATAAATATATAAAAATAAATCTATAAAAATATGTAACCATCTAGTCCATTTAAAACTGGTTCTGATTCCAAAATATCAATATCTTCTGTAACATTTTCGGACATTTCAAATGATTCTTCTTTTTCTTCTTCATCAGTTATTATTAATGGAACCCATTTATTATTTGATAATAATCCTAAATTAGTTTCTTTAGCAATAGTATATCTTAAATCTTCTGCAATTAGAAGCTGTGAAATTCTGTGCAAAATAGATGGTAAAATTGTTGCTTTGAGCCAATACAAAGCTGGAAAATTAATTTTAATACATAACTCTGGAACTAAATGTTCTTTCATATTTTTAGGCAAATCTACATATCTTCGGTTCTTTGATTCATTCTGCATATGTCTGTATATAAAAATATAATTTAATTATGAATGAAATGTATCTAAAAATTTGTATATTACCTAGGCAATATATAATTTATTTTTCTTGATATTGCTTTTACTTCTAACATTGGTTGTCTTAAATTATTTATTGTTAAACCATGTTTTTCTTTATAATAATGAGCATATGATAAAAAATTATCAGTTGGAAAACATGAATTTGGTGTTATATCATCACAAACTTGGGTAACAATATATGTCTCTGCAGCTCTATAGTTAGGTTTAACTAATGTTAGTTCATAATCAGTAGATTTAAAATCAAATGGAACTACTGGTGATATATATTCAATACATTTGTAATGTTTTATAACTTTCCAGTTTATATTCCATTTTTCATCGACTAAAAAATTATATTTTAAAATAGCATTTATTACTTGTATTTTTTCATTTGTATATAATCTTAAAATAGGAAAAAATATTTAAAAATTTTTAATATAAATCTTTTTTTTTTTTATCAAGGATCTTATATAAAAAGAAAGAGAATAAACATTTTTATTACTTATATAAAATTTTTATTTTATATAAGTAATAAAAATTTTACTTACCTGGTGTAATTAAAAAACAGTTATCAAAATTAGAATTATCAAATACCATAAATGATTTTATAACTGGTATAATTTCACTAAATATCAAAGTATGAAAAACTTTTATGAATCTAACTTCTTCTTCAGATAAAATCATTGTTGCATGATTTACTTTAACATCAACATTTAATTCACCAACATTCATAAAAATTGGAAAAGATGGTATCTATAATAATAAAATAATAAAAGTAGAAAATAATCATTACAATAATTATAAAAGAGATCTAAAATTATACCTGTGGCATTTGTTTTGCAGAAAGTATACCAAAACCTGCACTATTACATAATAAATTATAAAATACTAAATATCGATTATCATCATGTGGTATAGGATATTTAGGTGTAGCATGAAGAATATGAAGATAAACTGTATTTTGTGAAAGAGGAAATGCACTATATAAAGCTGATGGAAACTATAAATAAAAATTTAATATTAATAGAAATATTTATTATATTTAATTCAATGAAGTAATTAATTTTTGTACTTTACTTGTAAATGATGATGTCGTTTTTTATGATATGTTCCAAATAAAATAGTTTTTTCTGAATCATTTTCATCAATCCAATTTGGAAATAAATAATTTAGATTTTCTAGAAGTAATAAATTTTCTGTAATTGGTTGTAATTTATCAGTTAATTCACCAATTTTATGTAATTCTATACACATTTTCATAGCAGCAGATCTTTTTGCACTATTAATTGAAGGCATAAAATCACCAAAAATGACAATTTTTAATGGAGATGCAATTGGTAATTTAAGAGAAACCTAAAACATATTTAATAAAATTATTATTCTTATATAAATAAAAAAACGAATAACCAGAAGAATAATTTAAAATTTATTATAATTTATTTATTATTTATTAAATTATAATTTATATATATATAGTACCCTATATTGTATGCAATTATTTATTGTATTATTTAAAATTTTATATAAAATCCAAATAGGCGATAAACATGCAAATTTTGATTTTATTAAGGACATGCAATATTTATTTATTAAATGAATTGCCGTTTGCTCAGTTATACAACATTTTTGTCCTTCATTACTAATGACAATATATGGTTGTATTTTATGTTGATATAATTCATTTTGTATTTTATTTTCAGTTGGAACATTACGTTCATTAGTTTTATTTAGCAAAAGCTATTAAAAAATAAAAAATTAGTAAACACAATAATTAATTTACAAATTTTTAATATTTAATAAAAATAACTGTATGATACCTCTTGTAAATATTGTTCTATCTTTTTAAATTCATTATATCGGCTTTTAAATCGTAAATTTCCTTTATCTAGTAATAATATATATTGACTATGTACATAACGTGCTCTTCCTTTACTTTGAATATATGTTCTTACATCCATTGGCAAGTCATATCTTATGATTAATGAACATTTTGGTATATTTACACCTTCATCCAAAATATCTGTTGCGACAATACAATTTGACAAACCATTTTTGAATCTGAAACAAATTTTAATAAATTGTATATTTCAATAATTTTTAAATAATAACATGAATATATTCATATTTAAGATTTACATTATATTAAAAAAAAAATTTTTTTATAAAATATACCTATGTAAAGCTTCTTTATTCCATTTTGATATGCATAATGATTCTTTACAATTTCTATAAGGATCATTTGAAAAACCAATAAGAAATTCTGGATGTAAAAATCTATATTCTTCATTATTCATAGATATATTCTGAAATAAATAATAAATAAATAATAAAATAATGAAAAAAGATTAAATTAATATATAAATATATAAAAATAAAAGAATTATTGTTTACCTTTAATATTTGATATAATAATTTTGCAGTATATCGTCGTTTTACAAAAATAATACAACAAAATTGTTGGTCTTTAGTTTTATTATTATGATGATCTTTTAATATTTTAAAAAGTGTCCGCACTTGATCAGATGAATAACTGAAATTATAAATTATAATATTGTTTTAAAAAATTAATTTATATATTATATATATAATTTATGTATTAATTATATAATTGTTAGTACATTATTCATAAACATTAATAATTTATAACATTAATAATATAAAAAAATAAATAAAATTAACTTACTTGTAAATTTTTTCTATTTCTGTATTATTTTTCATTTTATTTTCTAATAATTTTCTACATTTAGTAATTTCTGTTATAATATATTCCATAATAATTATAGTTTCCTAAATATAATATATTATATTATATAATATTAATAAAAAATAAAAAGATAATCCTGTTCAGTAACTACATACCACATCTTCTATATTCTTTTTTAAACATTCTAATTGAATTAAATGGAGTAATAAACATTTACTTGCACCATAAATTCCTATATTAAAAATGAAATTTAGTAAATTATAAGATATATATATATATATGTATATATTTTTATAAATTATTTTATATAAAATAGAGTACATAATTAGAACTATTGTCATTTGTTTATTAATTATTAATAATTTATTATATTATATATATCAATATTTCTAATAACTTTTATATTAAATACTTTTTAAATTTTTATCATTTTAATATGTATAAAATATAATTTAATATATATATATATAAAATCATTGTAAAAAAAAAAGAATAAAAAATATTTAAAAAATAATCCTTTGTTTACTATAATACTATAATTTTATAAATTTTACAAATAACATTTTTTTAAATGGATTTTTTTCATAATTAAAATAGTAATTATGAGTTGAAATAGTATTCATGTTTATTTTATATATTATATTTTACATATCATCACCATCTCAAATTTTATTGAAGTTGATTCCAAAAAACTACTTAAAAAATTTTTCTTATAAATATAATATAAATATTTCTTATAAATATTTTTTTTATAAATATTTGTTGAAATTTTAAGATAATGATTCTAATTATGTATATCATGAATTAATATATATAATTATATATATATATATATATATATATATATTTATAGATATATATATTTATAGATATATATATATATATATATGTGTGTGTGTGTGTATACCTGTATTTGACAATTGTTCTTTGATATTATTTAATATGGATAACAATTTTTTATTTATAGATTTTGGTCTAAAAATTACACTTGATTCATTATATTTGAAATTATCTCTTAAAATTACATAATTTAAAATTCTCACTGTTTCCTGAATAATATTATTTATTTGTTTTCCAACATTGTCTATTATATACTGATCAAATTCAATAATTTTTTCATTTGGATTTGTATAAACAGATGTTATTGCTGTAACTACTTTTGCATGAAATGTAATTTCCAAAGACTATATATAAAATAAAATTTTAATTTTAATTAATTAAAATATATAAATATTTTATTTGATACAATAATCTCTCAAATTATACAGCATAAATAAACATTTCAAATAGCATTTATTTTGTTTTAAAAAGAATATTTTATTTTATCATAAAATTTTTCTAAGTGGCATTTTCAAGATTTCAAAGTGATAACTCATTTTATGATGAATGTATTATTATATTATTGTATAATATATTGATTTTTTAAAGTAAATTATTATCGGTTAAATAAATTAAATTTTATTTGAAATATTTTTTGAAATAACTTTTATAATGAACTTTTAATAATGAACTTTTAATGATAGAATTTATGATTCAATTTTTTTAGCTATAAGATGGTTTACATGTTTTAATTGGATCAATTTTTCTTTCAATATCATTATATCGAATATTAAAAATTCATTTTTCAAATATACATAATATAAATTTTGAATTAGCTATTTGATATTA
Organism: Apis mellifera; assembly: GCF_003254395.2. NCBI lineage: Eukaryota > Metazoa > Arthropoda > Insecta > Hymenoptera > Apidae > Apis > Apis mellifera. Next base: position 20,623,770 of record NC_037638.1, read on the forward strand.
ACATTTTGTTAATCTAATTTGACTATTTTGTATATTTTTATTTATTTATTAATTTAAATTTTTAAATTTAATTATAATACTACTATTAATATTAAATATTAATATAAATTACAAAAAATTTACAACTAAATAAATAAATAAATAAACAAATAAATATATATATATAATATAATTAATACATTTAATTTCTAATTAAAAAATTTAATAAAATTTAATATATATAATTAGATATATTTTTATATATTTTATATTAATCATACTATAAGAATAATATAAAAAAATATAAAATATAAAATAATTTATGTTTATTTTGATTTCTAAAATCAATCCTCTAAAGATATTCCATGTATATATATTAATATCTTATATAATATATTTAGATATAAAGATAAATATAAATAATTATAATCTAAAGATTCAAAATATCTTTTGATTATAATTAAAAAAATTCTGTATAAGTGAGAGATTATGTATTCATTTATAAATAAAATTTACAAATGATTATATAAATAAAATTTACCTCAATAACAGAATGTATTTTTTCTAATTTTACATTAGAATTTAATAATGTTGCTGAAAGTCCTAGTACTTTTGGTTGATCCTCTTTAGAGTAATTTTCAAAGTATTGCATTATTTGTCTCATAGGATGATCATTTACTGCTCTATGACATTCATCAAAAATAATTAAATTTATTCTATTCAGAAATATATATCCATGGCAGAGTGCATCTATTAAAATTTGTGATGTCATTACTAAAACCTATAATATAATGTTTTTAAAAAGTTTATTAAATATACAATTCATGTAATTTCATTAATTTATATACAAAAATTATTAGTAATATTTACAATAATATAAAATATAATATAAGCAATATTTATATATTATTATATTTATTATATCATTTACATATTTTAATTAATAAAATTCAAGTATATAAGATAATAAAAAAAAAGATCTGATACTTATATTTACTGAGACAAAAAAATCTAAAAAATATTTAATGAATTCAAAATAATTTTTTCCTTGTAAAATTTTATTAAATATTCTATTAAATAATAAATAAATAACTATTGAATAATAAATATTGATTCTACAAGAAAAGAAATATTTTTAACATTTATTATTTAATAAAAATATTTATTATTAATTTTTTATTTTTTTTAACAAGTATTATAAATATTTTAAATTAAATTTTTTTCATTTTGTATAATTTTATATAAATTATATATATAATAGTACTTTTATGTAACTACAAAAATTTGACTATAAAAATTTAACTATAAAAAATTTATGTAAAATTTGAATAAAATATAGAATTAAATAAAAAAATTGATTGAAATTTGATTGAAAAATAATATATTTATATATACAAATAATTTTTTTGATCATTATATATCAATATAATCAACTTTTAATACCTTATGCTCTTTTAATTGTGCATTCCATTCCTTATTTGTCCAAACATCAATTCCTATATCTCCACTAAGTGCTGCACAAGACAAACCAGTTAATCTTGTAATATATTCACTTTGTTGCATGACTAAAGGTACTGTATTCACTATAAATACAGTATGTTTACCACCTTCATCATAAGATCTAAATATAAAATTGAACATTTTAATAATTAATAATTAAAATATAATTATTTAAAAATTTGTTATATCATATTTAGCATATTATTCATGAACATACTTTCTTATATCTGCACTTAATTCTTTTATGAGCATTACAGCAATAAACGTTTTTCCAGCTCCTGTTGGTAAATAAATAATAACATTTTGTTTACATGCAATTTCAAATAATTCAATTTGATAAGTTCTTGGTATAAATTCATTCACATTATTTTCCATACTCTAAGGAACAAAAAAAAATATTTATATATATAAATTTATATAAAAAAATATAATACATAAGAATTGTAATTATATATATGTTTAAAATAATTGATACTTACCAAAATAACAATTTTAACAAGTAAAATTAATAATATTTAATTATTATAATAAATATAATTTCATGTCATTGAAATGTACACATATATATAATTTTTATATTAATAACTTTTTTCACACTTTATCTTATTTTTATTTTTAAAAATTCAAGAAGTGACTTCATTACATAAAAATTCATTCAAAGAAATCAGGGAACTCCCTGATACTGTTAACATCTGGTTATCATCCCGTGTTTGAATAAATGATAGAAATTAACATTTTAGATGTTGTCACAAATAAATCTTTTTTTTTTCTGATTTTTTTTAAATTTCAAAATTGGTACCGTTTTTATTAATTATAATAATAAATATATAAACATAATATAATTAAATTATTTTTCTAAAAAAATTAATCAAATATACATAATTATTTTAATATTTTCATTTTAATATATAAATATTATAATTATTGCAATTAAAAGATGTAAAAAAAATAATGCTACTACTATACAATAGTATTGTTATTTTTATTTCACATACATATATAGTTTTTTACTAATTATAATAATGTTATATTATTATATAGCTGTAAAAAATTAAAATAAAATAAGATGTAAAATAAAAATTTAAATATTTTAAATATAAAATATTTTTTATAATTTTTCTTTCAAAAAATTATGCTGCACATAAAAAAATAAAAATGAAATAATTAATATAAATATAGAAGAAATATAATATTATTATTATTAACTAGAATAGTTAACTAGTTCTTATATTGAACTATAATTGATTCGTTGTATTCTTATTTATTATGATATTAAAGATTGCTGTAAATATTTTATAAAATTGAAGGAATTTAAAATTAATTATAATAATTTGATTACTTATATTGAAAAAAGAATCTATATTGAGGAATATTAGAATGTTGGATTTATTCTTATTATATATAAAAAAATAGACAAATATATGTTTGTTGGTATATAATTCTGATCTTTTGTAATCAGTGTTACCAATAATCTAAAAATTACTGAAGTTAACATCTTTCAGTGAAAATACTGCCATGCAATCTTTTTTCACTATTATATCATAAACCATAATTTAAACATTATATATTGTATAACAAGAGGAAGAAATAATTAATTTTACGTTATTATATTCATAAAAATTATTGAAATAGTAAGTATTTATTTTTTTGAACAATTACAAACGTGTAATATCGTGTATTATACATAATAATTATTTGCAGTCTCAAGCATAATATTGATTATCAAGATATTACAAAATGAAAATAGGAAAAAGACATTTCGAAATCGCTACAAAATGGTAAATATTTAATTTATTCTTCAATAATTTTATTTTACTTAATATATCAATTAAAATTTATTTCTAAAATTTTAAATATCTATTTATTAGGTTAAATTTAATAGTTATATAATATAATTTATATATTTGTTATATATATCAATTATATATTTGTTAATTTTATTATACTGTATTAAGTTTGTTTTTATAAATCATCATATATTTTGTAAATTATAATAAATATGATTTTTTATGAATTAGGATTCCATCTTTAATGGTTTATACAGGAGCGGCTGGTTTAGCAATGGTTTTTGTCACAGATTGGAAAGTAATAGCTGGATATATACCCTTTTATGGAAACAAATTTAAGGATTAATATTATTTTAATATATTCTTTAATAAAATATATTAGCAAATGATCATAGAAATTAAAGCCAACATATAAATTAATAGTAATAATAATAATAATAATCATAATAATGTAATCATAATAAAGTATAATATATAATTATTGAATATATTATTTATTAAATACATACATTAAAATACAACTATTATTACAAATATTATCTACAAACTTTTTATAATAGATTTAATTATATTTTATTTTTGATAGTTTTGCTTCTTTTTCTCTAAGTTTTTCATATAATATATTTGCTTCTTCTTCAGCTTGCTTTTTTGCAACAAAATCAACATATTGTTTGAAATAAAATCTGAATATATAAAACAATGTTAATTATTATATATGTTTCTATTATTAGTTAATAATAAATAACATAATTATACTTACTTATAAGTAGCAAAACAACCTAGAATACCAACTGTTATACAACTTATTTTGATTATAGGATGCAAAATAAAAAATTTATTTTTGATCATGGTACATATCCTTTAAAATAAAAAATAGTTTTAATTATTATGGTAATAATGAAATATTTTTTTTATAGTATTTCATTCTTAAAATTTAATAATTTAGATGTGGATATTTATGGTAAATGAATAGATTCCAAAAATATAAGTTTTAATATCAAGAAATTTTTTGTTAAAAATTATATTTAAATATTTAAATATAATTCAATATTAATTTATTAATTTATCATTTAAATAGAATTAATAAAATTAAAACAACTCTTAAGTATAAGTCAAACATAAATCAAACTTAATTTCAACAAATATAAATTTGATTAATAATTAATATTTCATTTAGAAAAAATACAGAAAACTAAAAATCTATAGATTATTAGTCTCTAGAATATATATTAAAATATGTGTGTCAATTGTGTTTTAACATAAAAAAAAAAATAAATTTAAAATTATGTTAATGATATGTGATTATTAATTTATTTTGATAAAATAGAAATATAAAATATAAATTTAAATTAAATCTTAGATATCATTACATAAAACAAAAAAATATAGCTTAATTATTTATTTTTAATATTATTTCATTTGTTTTTTCATAATATAAAAAACTTACTTTATTTAAGTCTGTATTGGAAAAATTCTTTTCAGCAAATTGTTTCAATGGCTGGTTCCAAATATAATAACCAGTGATAGCACCAAATATTGCAACTATATAACCTTCACGACGAGGTATACGAGAAAATGCCATTATAAATATAATAATTATAATATAATTCTTATAATTATATTTTACGTAAATATAAAATTTTAATTCACAATTTTAATTATTTTTAATGAAAATATAAGTATGAGATAACTTTACTTTCTAATAAAAATTATAAATGTAACTACTAAATTTATACTATAAAATCCAATTGTATTTCAAATATGCAATAACCGTTAATTGTTCGATATTAAAACTGCGATTTAACATGCACAAGTTAGATCACATAGTATATATATATATATATATATATATATATATATATATATATATATATAGAACGTATAGAATAATATAATAACATCATATATCATATATTTTGAATTATAATTTTTTATGAAAATATATGATAATCATAATTTCGATATTTCAACATATTGTTATACACTATAATATTTGTACATTGTAATATTTCAAAATCACAATTTGAATATCAAAACTATTATATATTCGAAATGTTTATATCCGATATTAAAAATGCGTTTTCACATATTTTGCAACACATTTAAATATGACTTAAGATTTATAAAAGAAAATCAAAAAGTTCCGATATACATATCTAAAAAATTTGATATCATTGATATAATATAATGATATTAAATTACATGAAAATGTTTAAGAAAAAAAATAATATAAAAATACATAAATGTATTAATAAATGTAGAAATTATTTTTATTATGCATTCAACTTTTTTTTAATAATTAACAAGACTCTATAAAATAAATATAAGAATTTATCAATTGCATAACTAATTTTAAAAAATTTTATATTTGTATATAAATACATAATATAATAATATATGTAAATATATAAATTACGAAAAATAAAAGTTTCCTAAATAATATTAGTATTAAAAACTTCATTCAATAATATTTTTTCCAGAGAAAAAATTATATAAAAACTATATTTTTTATTAATATCAATAATTTTTATTATTTATTATTAAATTATACAATAATGTAAAATATAATAATACAGTAATTATAAAAATTTATAAAAATTATTACACAAAATTATTAAAATTTAAAATTATTAATTATTTAAATTTTACCAATAAATTTATAAAATTTATTATATGTATCTAATTGAATTTTAAAAATTTCTTGCATTGAAATAGATAATGTTCGAGATAATAATGCAATTCCATGTTGATCACATATACTAATTAAGTGATATATACAATTTTGTAAAGAAATCTAAAATGAAATAATATATACAGATTATTTTTATTTAATTATAATAATAGTTATATATATAAAATTATATATCTGTTCCAAAAACAAATATTTTTAATGATTACTTAAGCATTTACAATTCAAGATTTTTATATGAATATCATATTAATTATTTTATACAAATATTTAAGCTAAAAAAATTTTAAAATTAAATAGAGGAAAAAAAAATAACAAATATTGATACTAATAATTATAAATATTGATACTAATATATTGATACTAATAATTAAATATAAAGAATATACATTAATAATATATTAATATATCAAAAATAAAAAAAATTTGAATGTTTATGTAGGCAAATATAAGATATTATGTTCCTAAATAAAATATGTTCTAAAAATATTTACCTTAACAAAACTTGCTATTGAATTTTCTGAAAATAATTTCAATAAATCTGCTACTATATAGGGACTTATTCGAATCATATCTTTCTTTAATTTTGTTAAAGACTTTGTAAATCTGTATATAAAATATAATAATTTAAAATATATACATATATATATTTATATTAAATAAAAAATATTTTACTTACTTTTCAATATCTAATGCAAGACATTTGAATATATGTTCATCAGATTTATTAATAATATCTTTGGATTTATATGTAAAAATATTTAATATTTGTCTATATAATATCAATAATAAAGGTATTCTATCTCTAATTAGATTTATTCTTACTTTTAGCAATACATTGCATAATGCTAATATATCATTACAGATTAATATTGTATTTTCTTCTAATGATTTTAAACTAAAAATTATACTCATATCAATAACATATCCAGGAAGATATAAATGTTTTGTAACAAGAATATTTTGAATTAATTTCAATAAACTTGGTAAAAATTTTTCTGGTATATTTGTAGTTTGTATTGTTTGAATTAAATTATTTATAGCTATTAAACGTAATTTATTGCGATCATTAGACATATCTATTTTTAAGATAGTATTCCATATAATACAAATATTTTCCAAATTTTTTTCTTGTGTATTCAAAAGAGTTTTTACCTGTAATAAATTAAATTAGTTATTAATAAATTTCAATAAATTAAATATTTTTGTTGACAATGAAATTAGATTATTAAACAAATATATAATATACAAAATACATAAAATATATAATATACAAATATATAATAGTTTATATAAATTAAAAAATTATATATATTTTTTGTGACATAATTCATAAATTTTTTTATTAATTTAGTATATATTTATTGTATAATATATACTAAATTAATATAATATTATAATATATATAATATTATATATAATTATTATATTAAACATACCAATTGATTATGTAATTCTTCAATAAATTCAGAAAATTCTTTTGGCTCACTTAATTCTAACAATGGTAAAAGCACATCTACAAACGGATATTTAAATAAAGTATACCATATTATTTTTATAGTCTGATTGTAATTTGTAATTTGAAATATCTTTTTATTACGTAATATAATAATCATAAGTTGTAAACCATTTTGCAATAATTCATTTGAAATTTTATTATTTTTATCATTCTGTAATTAAAAACTCCATTATATATTATGTAATTTTTAATATAAAATTTTATTAATTAAATTATATTTACCACAAATATATCTTGAATCATTGATTCTGCTATATTTTTTAATTTTTCATCAATATTATCATTTTTAATACTAATTTTTAATATTAGACATAATGTTTTCATATGATCCAAATTTTTTGTTTCAAAATATATAGTTTTTATCATAATTTTAATTAATTTCTGTTCTGCTTTTTTAATTATTATTTTTTGATTAATATTTAATTTTGGCTTAATACTTTCCATAGATTCTAATAAAAAAAACATATTTTTATTGGAACTAATTGAAGATTTTATATACTTTTTCACATTTTTATATGAACAATTTTTAAGAAATAATTCCAATGGTTTTTTAAATATTCTATTTTGTGACAGAAATGGTAATAATAAAGAAGGTTCTATATATTGAAATATATCAATGCTAGATCTTTCTAAGAGATCTAAAAATAAAAAAAATTTTATATATTAATAATCTTTGATTAAATATCTATATAACTATAATATACAAAATGTGAATATATTCGTGGAATACTTTAAATTTTAAACTAAAATAAACACAAATGTTGATATGAAAAAATATTGGTCTATTGAAATTCATTTATTAAATTATAAGAAATTAAATTTTGCAAAAGCAAGATAAATATATAAAAAAATAGATATAATAGAAATAAAAATAGTTCTAGAGCTCATTTCATAATACAAATATTAATTATTATAAATTAATATATTAAATTATAAATAATTACATAAATAAAAACTTTACTTTAATCAATATTTTTATATATATTTAGGTTTTATATTTGTTTTGATTTCTAAAATAGACTTTCTAAAGATATTTCACGAATATATTAGTATTCTGTATATAAATATAAAAGATACCTGAAAACATAGTATTACACAAAAGAACTATTTCATTATTTTCATTACATTCCATTCGAAGTGTAAATAAGAACATAAATATGATCAATTTTAAATTAGTACTCAGGAACATTATTGGTAAATGAAGTAATACTTCTAAATATATTTGAATTTTACATAAAAATATATTTTGTATTTGTACCCATTTATTTACTAGCAATTCCTCTTTTATAGATATTAATATATTATTTATTCTTTCACATTCGATAATTTCAGCATCAAGTAGACATTCCTGAATAGATAAATAAAGATTATTTAATTTTATATATAATATTTAAATATTGATTAAATATTTATATATAAATTTATTATACATACTGCATTAAAACATTTACTAATAGATTTTGTTGTACTTTCTGTTATTAAATATCCAATTTGTGTAAAAACACAAGTTAATATAAATATTATCAATCTTTTATTTTCTTGTAAATTATTTTTATGTAATATCTTTACCCATTTATTAAAATTATCCATATTAGAAGTCATATCTGCTAATAATAAATGTATGACTTTTAACATTTGTTCATTATTTAAAAATGGTATTATTTCTGTATCAAATTTTAATATGAAGTGCCAACAATATTCTAAACCACCTATTAAATCATTAAACATCACAAAAGATATATTTTGAGACATTTTAATTCGTTGTAAAATAAGCTTATTCTGAAATCAAAATATATGTAAATATAATTTCTATATGATTTTAATAAAATAAAAAAAGAAAACTAAATTTTTATAAATTATTTTTATAAAAAAATAAAAAAATTTTAATAACATACCATACTATTCTTACATTTCTCATTTCCAAATTCTTTAACTTTTTTTATCAATTGTTGCCACTGACATTCTGATATTGATAATACTAAATTTTCTGAAGTAGTATTTGATATATAATAATTTAACATTCTTTGTGTTTCATTCCATGAATATATTGCAGTTAATAGTATTATAATTTTTTCATCACAATTTAATTGCAATATTTCAATGATCAATAGTGATAGCACATTTTTTAGATCATTGAAAGCAATTAAAAATTTTTGATATGAAATAAATGTTTCATTATATTCAAAAATACATATACCATTTAAAAATGTAATAAATAATTCAACTATTGCTCGAAATAATAAAATATTTTCACCTATAATAAAATATTAAAATATATATAAATAATATATAAAAATCAATAATAATTCCATTATTATTTATAATTATTATTCTTACCATTCTTGTTATTAGATTGAAGTATTTGCAAGAAATCTGTTTTTAAATGATATGTCAATGTTTTTAATATACTTATACTTTGTGAATTTGTTATATTATTTATTGCTTTTATTAAATTTTGTTTGAATTCATTTGAAAAAAACATGTCATTTTCCATAATTGATACGTGATTTGAATTATCTTTTAAAACTATTAATATTGCTGAAATTAATTTTTCTTCCTGTTTTAGATGTATAGAAGCATCCAAAATAGAAATCATTAAATCTTTATATTTTAGTTTTGATTTTTCTACAAATATTTTTTTAAATATATTTTGAATTCTCTTCTCAATTAAAAGAGGATTAAAATGACAAAATTGCATTAAGAGATCATAATCTGTATTATTCATAGTTTTGCTTTCTAAAATATCATCAATTATATTTTGACAATAACTAAACAATGTGACATCATTTACTTTATTATTAAAATTAAATGTTACATCATTTAAACATTTTAAAAGAGTACTTAAAATCTTTTTTCTATATATTCCAGAACATTCAATTAATTTTCTTAATATTACATCTAATATAATAGTATTTGATTTGAATGTACTAATTGCTACACGAAAGAAAAAATTAAATATCATTAAATTGCTCTGCAAATCTTTTATTTTTGCATTTTGTATCAAAATAGATATATTTTTTATTATATTTTCATTTATTAGAAATTCTTCACTTGGAATATATTTTCTTTCAAATATTAGTTGCTGAATACATTTATGTGTTATTGCACCTAATCTATTACTATTATCAGTACAGGTGTGATCAATTATAATACACAAAGGATATAAAATATCATTTATAAATATAACCTTTAAAATATCTTTCTTAGTAAAAGCAGATTTATAAATTTGTATTAAATTTTCTATAACATTAATTATTGTATTATATGCTGTTAATATTAGTTCATTACTTTTGTTAATTAATGAAATTTTTATACCATCTATCGAAGGTTTTTTAATATTAAAAGCATTTTTAAAAATATTATTTACACATTCTAATAAGGACTTTATTAAAAATCCTAAATCTTCTGGTTTACTAATAAAATATTGTTGAATCCCATTATTAGAAGTTAATAAACTACAGCATTCAAAAATATCTTTATATACATATTTTATATCTTTCTGAAATGTTTCAATTACTGTTTTTATTAATATTTTTATTATATTTGTCTTAATATTCAAATATTTAGTTTTCAAACAATTTTTTAATGAATTCCAAATTTTCTGATCCATAGGATGTATACTACAAAGCCACTGTAGAATATGGTCATTTTTATGTATTATTGGTATGTCAATAGCACAAAACGCATTTTCTGCTAATTTTAAACGTTTGGGTAAAGGTTCTTCATTTGTGTTTAAACGTTTTAATAATTCTATTAAATAAAAAAATATATTTATAATAGCAAATATTTAAAGGTTATATTTTCATTCACGTGTTAACTTACCTACTGATAAAGACATTTCAAATATTTTTATATCTCACAATAATATATTCAGTTTTCAATATATTTCAATAATTTTTCAATAAGATATTTTAATACATTATTTGTACAATTAAAATATAAATGTTGTAATTTTATTTTTATTAGCAGAATTTACTATTTTCTATCTTTTTTTGTATAATATTACTCTCCATATCAGTTTGCATATTCCGTGTTATTATAAACACAGCTTCCAGTATATCTATGAAATAGCGTCAATAAGCTAAATTTCTTTATTTATCTCCTTTTTCTAATTTATGAATAAAATATACTTTATCAAGAATTTATAAAAAAAAATGTTCTAATTTTATTTTTTTAAAAATATTTATTTGAGAATATTGAAATGAACCTATATACAAATATTTCAAAGTGAAAAAAAATATCGAAAAAATTTGGAAGAGAAAATTTCTCAAAAAGAAAAGAAAAAGAAAAAAAATAAAAAATACTAATTTGATATATTAGTAAAATATAAAAGAAATATTAAAATAATATATATAATATTTATTTAGAATAATATAATAATATGTATTTAGAATAAAAAAAGTTTAAAATTCGGTTTCATTTAAATACAAAATATAGATAATATTTGTTTAAAAAATATATTTGTATTAATTTAATTTTTATTTACATTCTACTTATTAACTTACTATATATTTAATTCAATACAACAATGAAAAAGATATTTTAGATATATAAATATATAAGACAAGAAGTATTGTCATTGTAATTGTTAAAGATTTTTTAATTTTATTTTCAGATATATCAATATATTATTTTAAATTTATTTTTATTTAATAAAAAATAATTTCATTTTTTGAAATTATTATAATTACATATATAATTTTTGTGCTGATAGAAATACTTTTAGAAATATTATAATAAAAATATACTATAATATACTATATGTATTATAAAATATATATATATATATATATATATATATATATATATATATATATACAATTTTTTTATATTGGTATCTTTTTTACTTTTAAATCAATCATAATTGAATGCTTCTTATCTGAAATTGATGCAATTTAAATATTTCATGATTTAATTCTATAATATATATCTATCAAATTAAATAAAAAAATAATATAATTCTTTTTTAAATATATAATATCACATTTATGATATATTATTATTTTATTATTATCAAATTATTAACATAAAAAAATTTTCTATTATTTTAAATTCATTATTATGAGATTGCATTCTTATTTTTTATACTATGTAATATTTTCTTGTTGTAATAAATTATCAGATTCATTCTCAATTGTTGTTGATGTAACAAATATATTATGTTCTGTAGTTTGTTCAGAATGTAATGTATTATATGCTGCAACAATATATATTTATATTGTAATATCATTATAATTAATTTTATGAATATTTTATAATAAATATTTACTTGTGCCATGATGAAATGATTTTATACATAATATCATCAACATGCCAAATATTGCAGAAATACCACAAACATAAACTAAAACATCTCTGTAGTAATTTTTACAATCAACCCAACAGTTTCTGAGAAAATAAAAAAAATATTAGCTTTATTTTGTTTCTTTCTTAAATAATTTAAATCTTATTAATTTCATACTAACAAATATTGAATAAGCATAACTGCTAAACCATTACAAAGTTTATCTGTAAAACTCATAATACCATATACAAATGCACCATTATCTATGTTTTGACCTATAAAATCTGCAGTAATACCCAGACTAGTCACTAACATAACAGAACCAGCAGATCCTACAATAAAAGAAATTATTTATTCTCTTAAATTCAATTTAAAGAATTTTAAAAAATTATATAATTATACCTAATATTAAAAATACTAGATAGATTTGATATCTTATGTATGTTAAATCATTACCAAATTGTATCCAAATACAAGCACATACACCTAATACAACTCCAAAACAATATGAAATTTTTCTACCTAGTTTTGTATTCAATCTTTCTATAATTAAAGACATTACAAAACTACTTAAATACATTATTAAAGGAATTATAGCTAAAGATGTAGCTGGCATATTTAATGATATATGTAAATACAAAGGTACATAAATTTGTGATAAGTTTATAAACAAACGAGTAGACATATATATACAAGCTACTTGATATAATTGAATATCTTTTAATATTAATGATATTGTTCTTGAACTTCTATTCATTAAACCTAAAATGAATATAATAAAATAGATTAAATAATAAATTTTAAATTTTAAATAAATAATATAATATAATATATAATATATAATATATAATATATAATATATAATAATATAATATATAAATATAAAATTATTTTTACCATTAGAATTATTAAGATTTTCTTTGACAAAAATATGAAATAAAAAGGAAGTTATAGTTCCTATTCCAATTCCAATAAATACAACTTCTTGAAATTTTGTTGTATCATCAGGACCAATTTGAGAATTAGAATCTTTAGAATTTGTTATATGTAATATTGCCCATGTAATACAATAAACAAAAACATTTGAAAGAACTGTGAAACTATATCTAAATAAAATATTCAAAATTATTCAAAACATATAATTTATTTATGTAATTTAAAATTCTTTTAATAATTAAAAGATACCTAATTGCGATGAGTTCTGTTCTTTCATATTCAATGTATGTAAATTCAGGAACTAATGATAAATGAGATATTTGTACTGCAGCCCAACCAAATTGAAAAATTATAACAAATGCTGCATAATAAATTAATTGAGCCCATTCATGAGCTGTTTCACATCCAATACAACGAGAAAATATAAAAGGAAATGCAAATAATATACATAAAGTACCTAAAAATTATATATATTAAATTATATATAATAAATATTTTTATTTAATAATTATATATTTTTATTTAATAAAATATATGTACCTATTAAATGCCATGTTTTTCTTTTTCCATATTTACATAACCAAAAGTCATTATTTTTATCAGAATAAAAACCAACAAAAGGAGTAGCTAAAGCATCTGCTATTTGACCAATAAATAAGATTACTCCAGCTAATGTTGGGTTAAATCCTAATACCAAATGAAAAAAAACTAATAAATATGTAAACCATATAGAAGCACAAATATCATTTAATACATGTCCTATTCCATATAACAACTTTAAAGAAAGAGGAAGATATTGTATTATTTCACTATAATCTTCAGTTATAATTTGTTCATTTTCCATTGTAATTAATGTAATACAATATTCTGTAATAAAAAATATAATTATATATATTTTAAAAAATACATTTTAATATTTCATACAATAATAATTATATAATTAATAATATATTCAAATATATATATATATAATTATTATTATAATATTATAAATTATTATATATATAATATTTAAAATTTATTAAAATATTATATATAAAATAATAGAGTATATTTTTAATATGATGGAAAATATTTGTTTTATTATTGTTTATTATTATAATTATAAAAGTTATAAATTATAAAGTATTTTAGTAAATTTAAGTATATATATTCAATAATTAATTTCAATTGTTTATATAGTAGTCACTAATCAAAAAATATTTATTATATAGGTACATAACCTATTATTGTCTATGATTTATCATATATAGTATATGATTTTATATACGTACGTTATGCGATTTTTATTCTTTCTAAATAATATAGTAATATATTTTAAAATTATGTATATAACAGTTTAAAATCTAAGTTCTTTATTTTAATATCATTAAATTTGATTACAATGTAAATTTAAGTATCCGAAAATAATTTTTTCATATATACATATATATATATATACATATATATCATTGCCGAATCATAATTAACTAATCAATAATTAAACTAATGTATTAGTTCATATAAATCAAAACTAATACAAATTTTAAAAAATTATTATATCCTATAAACATGAAATTTTATTATATTAATTACAAGCTATTGTACAATAATAAAATAACAAACAAATTTGAAACTTTTATAATATTAATAATATTAATAAATAAAAAGAGAAAAAAATAAAATATATATTAAAAAATAAGTTCAACAATAATATTAATATATTTTTATATATTTATATTTAACAGTTTTTTTAATATAATAAATATATTTTAAATAACAACTGATTAACTTTCTGTTTAACTTAAATGTATAATGCAATTCAAAAAATCTATTCTTGAAATTTATATTTAGCATATTCCTATGATTTTATTTATAATACATTATATTATACACTTAAATATATTGTTTTCATTTATTTTATCATATGATTTAAACACTTAAAGATGATCTTGAATTTATATAAAATTGATGTCCAGAAAGTAATAATGTAAGAAGATAGATACAAGCTGCAATCCAACAATTATATGCATTTTGTTTATAACCTCTATCTGCAGCACCATAAAATTCTGTAGTATCTTTGATATTTGCTTCAAATGGAACATCTTCTATTAAAGCTACACTTTTAGTATAAAAGAATATTCCCATCAGGAGCTGAAAAACAAATATATTTTTTTATAAATTTTTATAAAAATAAAGATATCAATTTTTTATATTTAATATAAAAAATTATTTATATTTAATATAGAATTGATTCAATTAAAGTGTGAAGATTTCTTACAAATTTATTAATTTATTTATAAATTAATAAATTTATTAAATTTATAAATAAAAATATAATTAAAATAATTTCATTAAATCAGAGTATAATCAATTTTTTTTCCTTCAAATAAAATTATAATTAAGAAAAAATGAGAATTAAATATATAAAAATCTTAGTGAAATTTTTTATATTTTCAATTTTATAATTCTTTCAAATATATTTTTATATTAAAACAATATTTAACTTACGAGTTGAAATATACCCCAAACAGATAATATCAGGCCACATAGGGCATATTTAGGTCCACATATCTTCATTTTTTGTAAAGTTATCTTTTATTATCGTTTATATAAAGTAACCTAAAAAAACGTCTATCAAGACTTGTAATTTGCTACACCCTTAATAATCATATGATTCTTATTGATGAGAAATTGTAGATATCGATATCTCGAAAGATTATATCCGGTATTTGAAAATTTGTGGTACATATTGATTAAGATAAAATATATTTTATTATGCTACTAATTATTAACATATTAATTATTATTAAGAAAAATTGACAATTTGAAATCAAAATAAATTCAAAATCAATATAATTTTGTTATTTTCTGTATTTTATAATAATTAATATTTATCTAACTATATATATGTAATATTATTTCTATTATTATATCATTAAGCAATATATTTTTATATAATTTTTTAAACATATTAATTGTTTTTATAATATTAGAAATAAAATAAATCTGTGTTAACATTACACATAAATACTAAACATATTCATGATTCATACTTCCTTGTTGTCAGCCCTGATTCATAGGACCATGGTTGACCGATTGGGTTAGTTTATATTTCATTTATTATTATTTAATTATCATTTAATGTTATATTTCTCATGACAAATTTAATTTATTTTTAATATATAAATTTAATATGTATACTAAATATTTTGATTCTTAAGTTAGATAATTGATAATTTGTTTAATCTATGATTTTTAAATTGCATCGAGTAACGGTGTAATTCAGAAGTTTATAATTTTTACTTAAATACGTAATATATAAAAAATTTAGTAGAAATAAATTATTTTCTAATAAATTATATTTTTTATCGTATATTATAAAAAGTAAGTAAAAATTATTTATTTTTTATATTGTATTGCAGTAAATAGTGAGGCTAATGCCAGACGTATTGCTATGGTTGAAAACTGCTTTGGCAGTTCTGGCCAGGTAAAATTAATGTATTAGAATTTTTAATTTTTCTTTAATATTCAATTTTATATTATCAAAAAATTTAATTGTATGATATGTATAATTTAATTTGGCATGCTTTAATGTTAAGTATAACAAGGTTTAAAATATAAAAATAAAATCTTTTAATTTATTATGAATTTATTATATATTACAGCCACTTGCAGTACCTGGAAGAGTCTTAGTTGGAGAAGGTGTGTTAACAAAAATGTGTAGGAAAAAGCCTAAACCAAGACAATTCTTTTTATTTAATGATATATTGGTTTATGGAAATATTGTAATGAATAAAAAAAAGGTATAAATGTATGAATTATTATGAATTATTAAATATAATTTTAATTTAATTTAATTTATATATAATTTATAATTAATATTATAATTTAATATAATATTAAAGATTAATATATGTTAGTTTAATGTATGTTATATCATAATAAAAAGATTTATATATGTTAACAGTACAACAAACAACATATCATACCACTTGAAGAAGTCAAACTTGAATCTTTGATTGATGATGGTCGTAAGTTATATTTTCATTATTGATTAAATTACATTTCATATTTAAAATCAATTTGTAATTACATTTTAATATTAGTTGTATAATTATATACATATATAGAATATATATTTATATATTATTTATAAGATATATAAAAGAAACATAATTAATATTAATTAATTTTATTATATTAATAATATTAATGATATTAATTAATTTTATTATTATGCAAATATGATTTATATAATATCTATAAAATTTTGTATTTTATTTTATAGAGTTTGTTATTTTTGTTATAATAATTTTAAAACTATTCTTTGAAATATGGATTTATTATTTATTAAATATAATCAATATTGCAAATATATATAATTATAAATATAAAAATAATTTAGTAGTTTATCATTATTTATAGAATATCGCAATGGCTGGCTCATAAAAACAGTAACAAAGTCATTTGCTGTTTATGCTGCTACTGCAACAGAGAAACAAGAATGGATGGCTCATATTACAAAATGTATTGAAGATTTATTAAGAAAAAGTAATTATTTTTATAATTATATAATATAATATTTTTATAATTTGTTTATAATTTGAATTTCTTTAATAGGTGGTAAAAAACCAGTTGAAGTTCATGCAGCTGTTTGGGTACCAGATAATGAAGCTACAATTTGTATGCATTGTAATAAGACACAATTTACAGTCTTAAATAGACGGGTATATACATATTAATTTTATTTTTATATCATTAAATATTATATTTTCTAAATATTTATAATAATATAAAATATTTATAATTGAGTCAATATTTTCAGCATCATTGTAGGCAATGTGGAGCTGTTGTATGTGGACCTTGTAGCAATAAAAAGTTGTTATTACCTGGACAAGGAAATGGAAAAGCAGTTAGAGTTTGTCTACAATGTTATGATGCAGCCAGTAAAGTAAAAGCATCATCTCCATCTACTGTTGATAATTTAAATAATAAAGATCAACAACGTAATTCAGCAGATAGTTCAGGAGGTGATAGTTCTGGTGATGATGATGATGGAAACAAAGAAGAAAATCACGATCATGAGGTGAGCAATTTTATACAATATTAATAATAATTAAAAATTTATCAAATTTTTAATAGTTTGTTATATATCTTTTTTGTTATAGCCTAAATTTTATTCTACGCTTGCCCGATGAAGTTAACTACATTTTATATTGAACAGCAATATGAATAAGAACATATTCAGAACTATATTTTTAAAAGTTGATAACTTCAAATTGTCAATAATATTATAACTAATAGTAATTTAAAGATTGTTAAAACTATTTTTAAATTATATTTATGCAAAGAATTAAGAAACATATCTGTATATAAAGAATTCAAATAATTTTGTATTAAATTTTGAAATTTAATGTTTTAATATGTATATCTAATTTATATGAATAACTTTGAAGATATCATTGACATTAAGAATTAAATAATATATTATTTTAATATTTACAAAAAAATTAAAAGATAGAAGATTACTATTTTTTTAACTCTATATTTTGTAAAAAGAATTCATGAAATTTTGACCATTTATACTTATATCGTCTTGTTATACTGAAGTATTTCGATATATATTCTTATTAGATTCTATTTTATCTAATTTTCGTTGATATGATATTTTATGAATATATGCCACATTGTGCCTTTCTTAATGAAACATTTGTCTTTTCTACTGTTTGTAAGCAGATAATGTTAATTTTAGAAAAAGTACATTATATATAATAAATTTTAAACATATAAATACATATAATATAAAATCAAAATTCAGTTTAATTACTTGTATTATAAAATTAAACGAAATCTTTATAAAATATTATATCGTAAAATAAAATAAATTTAATTATATTTAATCAAAAAATAATTTATTGATTAATCACTTTTTTGAATTTAAAATGATAAATGATATATTGCACCAGATAAGGATAAATAATAGATTAAATAAAAGGAATTAAAAATTTCAAGATAAGTATTTTTTATTATGAAACTTAAAAAGAAAAAGTTATAATATTTTATCAAAAATTTTTATTAATATAATAAATATATATATTCGTTAATATATTCGTGGAACATTTTTGAGTAATTTTCGATTCCAGATCTCAAAAAAAAATATAAAAGTTGATATATAAAATTCCTTAAAATATATTTGTTTAATTAAATTATAAACAATTGAAATTTGCGTTATATAAAGATAAAATAAAAAAATTATATCTTTTTAATTATCATCTTTAATTTTTATCTTTATCTCTCTTCATCTAATAAAACTTAAATTTCGTGTAACTTAATAAGCTTTATAAATGAATGTTAAATACATCTTAACCGGCATTTTCGTATTTATTTTGACCTTCAAAATCGATTCTCCAAAGATTTATAAATATATTAATATTTTGTACATATGATTCTTATTTTTTTAATTCAAAAAATAATTTTTATTTAAAAAAAAATTATTCTATTCATAGTAGTAATTGAAGATTAAAAATATAAAAATATATAAAATATGAAAATATAAATTTTAATTATATTAAGAGTTTCTGTTATGGATTCACAGTATAAGTTAGTATCTATCTTTTATATCATATTATATATTTTTTTATTAATTTAATATATATATTTATAATTTTTATATATGATGAATATAATATAAAATATAAAATATTCTAAATTTATTCATAAAAATAATTAGTTTTCTGTACATATTACACTCTGTTATTTAATTTCACATAACCTTTTTACATTTATTTTTAAATAATGTTCTATTATATAGGGATAACTATGTATCGTTTTAAATTTTTAGAATAAAATAATACAATAATATAATAGAATAATAATAGTAATAAAATTGAATAAAATTTTAAGAAAATTTAATATTTTAAAGTATTTTTAATATTTTTATTTTATAATTAAATTTAATTAAAAATTATTTATAGAATTATCCATCCTGTGAAATATTTGCAAGATCATTTGGTAAGTATATATATATATATATATAAGTATTAATATAAATTAAAAACATATATAAGTATATTTACAATAATTGAAAATGTAAAGGCACAAGATGTTCGTCCAGATGGCAGACAATTTTTATCTTTTCGTCCTATAAGTGTAAATATATCATCAATTACTCATGCTGATAGCTCAGCTATATTCAAAATTGGTAATACAACAATTGTATGTGGAATTAAAAGTGTAAGTAAATATCATTTTGTTTATATTTTTATTAAAAAATTAATGTTAAAAGCATAAAATCAAAAGTATAAGATTATGTAAAAATTTAAATCTTTATTTTTTCAAGATAAAAATTCATTATTTTTACTAATTAAATAATTATAAATTTAATATAGGAATTAGCAGTACCTAAAGCAGAATCTCCAGAATGTGGTTATATTGTGCCAAATATTGAACTTCCTCCATTATGTTCTCCTAAATTTCGACCAGGTCCACCAAGTGATCAGGCACAAGTTATCACAAAATTAGTAGAAAATATTTTAAGAAATTCAGCAGCCATTGATTTAAAAGAACTTTGTGTTTATAAAGGAAAACTAGTATGGGTTTTATATTGTGATCTTGTATGTATTAATTACGATGGTTCAATTATTGATGCTTGTATTGGAGCATTAACAGCTACACTTAATACTTGTTAGTTTCAAATAATTTAAATTAATAATTTTTTTTATTTACTTTTTATATTTCCTAACATAATCTAATTTTTTTGTAGTAACTTTACCAGAAATATTTTATAATGTAGAAACTGGACATGTGTCAATAAATTCTACAAAAAGAATAAGATTTCCAATTAAAGCATTACCAGTTTCTATAACTTTTGCAATATTTGATAAGTAAGTATTTAATTTGAAATTTAACATTAAAATATAATGGATAATCAAAATTGTAATATATTATTTTTATATTTATTTAATAAATTAATGCTTTTAGTCAATTATTGATAGCTGATCCTACTGATGATGAAGAAAGTTTATGCTTAGGAAAATTGACGATTGTAATGAATGAAGAAAAAATTTGTTGCATACATAAACCTGGTATATTTTTATATTTTTTTATATGTTAAATTATATATTAAATATATAATTATACATAATTATATATTTAAAATAAAGAATAAATTTTTTTACACTCAAAATTTTTAATAATTTTTATATTTTGGGTTTAGTATTTGATAAATAAAATTAAAAAATAACAATTAAATTAATTTCAAAAATCTGTAAAATCAAAAATTATATCTATTCAAAATTATATATTTTGAATTATTTGATGTTAAATTTAAGTAAATTTAATGTTTAGAGGATATTTTTGTTTTCATTTTTTCTTAGATTATTTTATATTTGGAAAATTATATAAATTATATAATTTAAATTTCATTTGCAATCCATTATCATGTTCATTGATTACCAAATATCAATAAAAATAAACAAATATATAAATAAATCATTTTGATTTTTCATTTGATTAGATAGATTAAATGAAATCATGTTAAATGAAATCAAATTAACTCATAAAATATTACATATTTAATTTATAAAATAATAATAAATTTTAATGTGTATAATTTTTGATTTTATAAAATAGAGCTAAATGAAATTTAACATTTTATTACATTTAATTAAAATAATTTATATTCTTTATTTAGGTGGAATTCCAATTTCACAAGATATATTTTTAAAAAGCTTAATTAAATCTAAAAAAAGAGCAGAATTGGTAAGATCATTAATTGATTCTGCTATATCAACAATGAAACAAGAAGTTTTAAATGGAAACTTGTAAAAAATTTTGAAATATAATAAAATATCTTATTATATTAATTATATTATTATGTTTATTAACAAAATAATAAATATTTTTGTCAATATTTCCATATTTTTAATACAAATCAATTATTTATAATTATTGTATATATTATATTATTATATAATATATATATATATTTTATTATATACATTATTGCATTATATAAAAATTTATTTTTTAATTATCTTATAGCTGATATTATATACTATTATTTAAAATAAATAAATTGTAGAATATATATAAATTTAATGTAAATTTATAATATAATAACTTATAATACAAATAGTAATTTATAGTATTTTTATATAAATCATATAACTTACATAGAAATAATTTTTAAATAATTTAAGAATAAATTATAAAATATTAATATAAATTAGTTTTTTTCATAATACGTAAAAATTCTTCTTGGGAAACTTCTCCATCACCATCTTTATCTGCTTCATCAATCATTTCTTGCAATTCTTCATCTGTAAGATTTTCTCCTAATTCTCGAGCAACTCGTTTTAAATTTTTGAAAGATATTTTTCCTGTGTTATCATCATCAAAAAGGCGAAATGCTTTTAAAACTTCTTCTTTTGTATCTTTTTCTAACATTTTTGTAGACATTAAGTTTAGAAATTCTTCAAATGATAATGTACCAAGACCATCTGGATCAACATCAGCTATAAGTCTTTTTATTTCTTCTTTCTTTGGTTCAATCCCAAGAGCTCTAATGGCCACTTTAAGTTCTTTGGTAGCTATCCTTCCAGTGCCATCTGGATCAAATAAATCAAATGCTTCTTTTATATCATTTTTTTGTTCAGCAGTCAATTCCAATTTCGGTACACCTTTTTTTCTAATTCCAATTGCAGTTTGTCTCTTAGAAGTAGAAGCCTTATATACAATTAATAATTTTTATAAGATTTTCAAAAATATAAAAATTATTAAAATAAATGATAATTATTAAAATAAATGTGATACATACCATATTTAAAAATTAATCAAAGATAAAAAATAAAATTCAGTAATATTTTTATATTTTATAAAATTTTCTTGATTCTTATATAACTACTAATTATTTTAAAATTTTTTTATTTTCATATTTTCATTATATATATTGAAAAACATTTTAATTAAATAACAATTTTCTACAATAAATATTTATATTTTATTCAATTAAGTTACCGGATATAAACAAAGCCACGTGATTGAATCCTAGAAAAACCAATCTTGATTCACAAAATTGAAATATAAAATAGAAAATTACTTTTTTTTAAATTTGTTCTATTGTTGTTATATTAATGATATTTATCACTAATATAAATATAAATAAAATATTTAAATAATATTAAATATTAAAAAAATTTAAATTACATTTTCATGAAAATTCAAACAAAAGTTAACATCGGTGAGTACTGAAGCTTTTTACATAATAATACAAATTGATTTCAATTACTGTTTAAGAACTCTTTTTAAACTGTAAACTCGATAATCAATATTGATGATTATCTCAGTTAATGACAGTAATATTGATAAAATCCAAGTATAGTCAAAAGATAAAACTAATAAACGATGACAAATTGTAATATTGATATTTGATCAACAATTAATAACTGATCAATTGATAATTTATTATATAATTTAATTATTTGTTTTCAATCACTGAATTCATTAAAAGAAATATTATTCTACTAATAATAAATTATTAAACCAAGGAATTCAACTATTCGAAGATTTATTTTGTAAAAAAAACAATAGAAAGTATAATTTATATATTTAAAAATATATTTATACATACATTTATATAATATATAATATATATATGATTTTTTTTTTGTTATGTTGCAGTTTCATTGCATAATATTTGCATTTTTATTTCATATAAATATCAAATATTTTTTTATTTCATATAATATCAAATCGCATTAATTTTTTATGTATATTATATAATAATCATCAGTATATAAAATATATATATATATTATATATATATAATATATATGTATTGAGAAATAATATTATTGCTTAATGATATTCTTTAAATAGCGTAGTAAGAAATTAAGTCATTATAAAAACATTTTATTGCGAATTTGATTTTGATAGCAATAAATTTATTGTTTAAAATTTTATAAATTATTTCGATATAAACTTGCCATAAACATATGTTAATCAAAAAATATTATTAATAAAATAAATATAAATATGATGAAAATTATATATATATTATGTTACTAGATTGAAAATTCAATCAATTACAATAATATGAGCAATGGTGAAATATCATATTTGCTTTAAATTAATAAATGGTTTTAAAAATTAAAAAATTAAAAAGAATTAAAATATTTTTACATAAAGATTAATATAATTTATTATTATTATTTAATTATTATTATAATAACTAAATAAATATATTTTTTTTATTTAAATATTTCCTTATTAAAATTTTTTCATGTGTATACATATTTTAAATTACACATATTTTATTATTGGCAACACTGTACAATATAAAATTATAACAAGAAGTATAGTTATAAAAAAATATTTTATACGTTATCATACTTTAATATAATAATATTTGAATAATGTTTGAACCAATAGTTCTAAAAAAAAAACAATTTCGAACTTTTGCTGGTACTCCGGCTGGTACAGTATTTATAATTACAAGTTTAACGAAAATTCTTGTTCCGTTTGTAGGTCTTTCATTGTTAACGTAAGTATATAGATTTTGCATATTAAATATTTAAATTTATATATTAAATTTTTTTTTAAATTTAAAATATTACGTAAAAATTAAATTATATGAAATAATATATACGTTCAATTGTAATATTCGTAGTTTAAAGAACAATTACAATTTAACCTTATTATATATTTACTAAAATGGCTATTATATATTTACTAAAATTAAATCAACAAATTTTAATGATCCAGAAGATATTATAATTTTTAAATATATAGTAATATATTTAATATTGAATATTGAATATATAAAAAATATATTTATAATATATATATATATTTATTGCAGTGATTTTATTGAGAAGAAATATAAATTTATTGTTGAACTTGATGAACTTAATAAACCTAAAGAACAAACTTTATTTGATCAATATGAGAAAACAAAATATTTTTGGAATCAACCCATGTTCCAGAATGTTGTTAAATATATATTAGAAAAAAATAAAAACGAAATTATTGAGACTAATACATCATCTTTATCTGAAACCAATAATTAATTAATTTGTAGTTTATTAATTTGTACATTAAAATGTTGAGTAGTTGTACATTAAAAAATTGAATTAAATTTTAATCTAATTAGTTTATAAAATAAGTTTATAAAATAAACAATTATACAATAAACAATTAATTAAAAATAATATAGAAATGTGCATTGTTTATATTTATTAATATAAATATCAAACATTTTAATTAATAATATTATAATAAACATTTATATTTAATTAATAATGTTGTAAATAATACATATAAAATAAATAATTATGCAAAATATTGAAATATTTAATAAATATTATTGTATTATATTTTTTAATTTTTAATATAAAATAATTAATTTAATATAAAAAATATTATTATATACAACATTAAATAACATAAAAATAAAAAATTAATTTTATATTTATTTCATATTTTTATTACAGTATATTTAAGAAGATAAAATATAATATATATTATTTTTTAAAAAATGAATGAAGAAAACAAAATTTTATATCATACATCTACAACTGAAAATGATAGTATATTAGATTTTAAAAGTCCAAAACAATTTTCTAAAACAAAATTAACTGAATTTAATTATTTCAATGGAGAACAAAAGAAAAAGACAAATATAAAATTTAAAAATTTTATCAAAAGTCAAAGAGACAACAAAAAAAAAAAAGAACAAGAAAAGAAAAGAAATTTGCAAGAATCACAATCTTTTATAGAATCATCATTTTTTAAATTTGAAAATAATTGTAATAGTAAAAATTCTAATAGTGACGTAAAAGTGGCTCTAGTATGTCCTTTATGTTTTAAAACATTTAAGGATCTTAATTCTCGTGCATTACATATGAAAATTTGTGCATATAAAAATAATATTTCTACAAAGAAATTATTAGATGCTATAGAGCTTCAAAAACGTCAAGAAGATGAAAGAAAATCACTAGGTTTGCTTGTTGCACCTATAGTACAAAATAAAAAAAAATCAATGTCATATAGAGTATGTATTTTTTTATATTAAATATTATCATTATTTAAAAAAATTATATACATATATAGATAATTTTTATATTTTATATTATAAATATTTTTAAATTCTTAGACTTCATACGAAGAAACTGATTTTCAACTTGCCTTAGCATTATCAAAATCTCTTCAAGAAGCGGAAGAACTTGATAAAATAAATGAAATTGAAAAATTACCTAAAGTATTAAATCAATTTATATTAGAAGCAAATAAATCTGAAAGTCAGTTGGAAAAATTTGGATTCATAAACAGCAAACCTCCATCATTAATAAAAAATAAAAAGAGTATATTAAATTAAAATATATATTTTTCTCTTAAACTTTAATTTTCTTACTAAAATTTTTTAATAGGAAAGAATAATGAAATAACTTTACTTCAAACACGTTCTGAAAAAGAAAGAAATCATATTTTAACTGAAAGAATTTCTGAAATTTTAATGGGAGATGAACCAATTACTCAAAATCAAAAAATTAAATGTAATTATATAATTGAAAAAAAAACTAATTTAAAAAGTTATTTACTTCAAGAACTTCTTAATAAGGTATATTATTACATAATTATATTTTTGCAATGTAAGTATTTATTTGTTTCTTATTGTTTCTTATTATAATTTTAAGGAAGAAAAATTATGGAATAAAGCAAAATTATCTCTAAATCAAAACAATTTTTATGTATCAAATTTATCACAATATATAACTTTAGGAAAAAAACAAAGAGTAAGTAAAATAAATATTAAATTTATTAATATTAAATTTTCAGAAATTATATTTATATTGTATAATATATAGGAAGAAGAAATGATTTTAGATTTTGCAAATACATGTAATGTATATAATCATGTGGAATCAAATCAAAATTCTACTGAATTTTGTAATAATGAAAAAATATATGAAATATCACATAAAAAAATACATTGTATAAATGAAAAATGCGAAAATTGTCAAAATATGCAATTTATTAATACAGTAATAACAAAGTGGGGTGATTCATTAAATGATAGTTCTACAAGTGATATAATAATATTTGTTAAAAATGATAAATATATTTGGGCACATAAATTAGTTCTACATATTCAGTGTTCAAATATACTACTTGATGTTACATCTAATGATACTTTATTATTTACTAACATTAAGGAAAAAATTTCTTGGATAGATGTATCTTATAATATTGCTTTAGCATTTTTAGAATTTATTTATTGTGGTATTATAGAAAAGTATTCAAATATTTTAGATGATTTAAAGAATTATTCATTTTTAAGAGATTTAGCAAGAAAGTATAAAGTAAAAGAATTATTTGTTTTTTTAGAAAAAAGACAAATTAAAATAAAAAATCAAATGGACAATAAAGAGCAAGAACATATTTCTAAGAAAAAAGATAATTTAAAATTAACTAATGATGAAATATTAAATTCAATCAATGAAATTAAAGATCATAAATTTAATGATGATAAAAAATTAAATAAGAAATGTTTAGAAAAATACATTATAGATAAATCAAAATTTAAAATTGAATTAAAGAATGATAAATGTACAGATGAATTATCACAAAAAACAATTAATTGTTTAAATGATACAAATACAATTCAGAATTCTAACATATCTCCTGATTTATTTGATGATACAATACAAACTAAAAAAACAAAATATGTTAATAAAATTATAGATAGTGAAAAAACAAAAAATAATGAAAATTCTAGTATATATGATTCAGTTAATCAATTGATCAATACTATCAATTCTTCTACATCTGAAAATATTGGAATGTTTAAAAATACTAAAGAAAATATAAACTTACTGCCAAATATCCAGTCTTTTAGTACTCCAAATAATAAAAATTGTAATATACAAAAATTGAAAAGTAATCTTAGTTTATTTATTGAACAAATTCAAAGAGAAAATGCAGATCTTGATGTAAACTCTGAAGATTCAGTATTATCAACAAATTATAAAAAATATAGAAATCCATTTAATATAAGACAGAATGATTCTTCTGAATATTGTATATCTCAAATAAACACTATTACAGAAAAAAAATATAAAGCAAAAAAAGATATTTTAATTGATATATCAGATTATGATAAAAATTCAAAAGTAGATATAAAAATATATGAAAAAAATGATGCAAATATGTCTTTTAATCATGAATTGATAGATAATATGATAAATTCATCAGAATCTAATATGGAAAAATATAAAAATAATTCATTGAATGAAAATATAAGTAATATATGTAATCTTGAAAATGAAAAAATATATTTCACATCTAAAGATTCATTAAAGATTCATCAAGAAAATATGAAAAGTTCAGAAAATTTAGAAAATGAAAATAATACATTTTCAGATACAAATGAAAATGAAATATCTATGTACTCAAAATACAAAGAAAAACATGAAAATAATAGTATAGTAAAATATCGGAATTTTGTAAAGGAATCTATATTAAAAAATAATATAAAAAACAATGTAATATGTGTATATGAAGAAAAGAATAATATAGATAATGATATTTCACTATCAAACAATAAGAAAAATTCAGAATTAAAATTAAATCAAGAAAATAATATAGATTTACAAGCAATTGAAAAAAATTCGTCAATAGAATCAAATATAAATAAATATAATTCAATTGAATCCTCTATATTAATATCTTCTAGTTCCGAATTGGATGATGAAAATTTAAATATGTATGCATATGAAAAAAACAAGAAAAATAAAAATATTCCATGTAGTGAAAATTCTAAAGACAATAGCCAAGTTTTTGAAAATGATGTTTACTTAGCAAATATTTATATTGATAATAATGATGATAATATTGATACTTCATTGTTTGCCAAAGAAATAAATCAATTAGGTAAAAAATGATATTCATTGCAACAATTAAAATAATAAATTAATTACTATTAATAACTTTTTTCCAGAACAAAACAGAGAAAAATTATTAACTACAAGAAAATCTAATAGAAAATTTCAAAAGAAATCAAGATCAGAAACAAGTTTATATATTAATACAAAAGATATTAAGAATAATATAATTAAATCTTATGATAATTTTCAAGTCTGTACATGTAATCATAAAAAAGAAACAACTACACATGAAATTATTAGAGATAGTGTTACACCTCCTCCTAATTATAATGACATGAAAACAAGTGAACTTCAAGTAAGTTAAGAATTATTTTATTATAGATTATATTTTTAATATTTTATTTACTTATTTTTTAATACTTATTTTACTTTATTAATTTTATTTTAGACAGAATTAAATAAATATGGATTAAAAATACAGAAACGAAAAAGAGCTATAAAATTATTAACATATATTTATGATGAATTACATCCAACAATTTGTACATCAAAAAGTGTAGAATCTAAAGTGGTAATAAGTACTAGTGAAGATGATGAACCTCCGATGAAAAAAATATATAATAGAAAAGATATTGATTGTATTGATAATTATGAATATCAATTAGGGCTATCCCAGGAATAGTATGTTATATTTGTAGTATTGAGTTTATTATTCAAATTTTAAAATATTTTCATAAATTAATATAAGTTTTATAATATTAACAGTACAAATAAAGAATTATCATTAAATATAATTAATAAAGAAAAATTAAATGAATCTGAACTCACTTCAATAATTGATAATACAAACATTAAAGATATGTTTTTAAAAATTCTTTCTATTAAAACAGAATTACATAATAAAATTTTAATGTATGAACCAATATGTATTAATACTTTATATTCTATGTTAAAAACAGAAGGTTTCAAATGCAAAATGAATACTCTCATGAACTTTTTAGATGAACAGGTAATTTTCTATTTTTTTTAAATAAAATATAAAATATTAAAAATATTTTAATATAATAAAATTGCATTTTTCAGTGTATTACATTTTATGTTTAGAAAATGAAATAAGAATAAAAATAATATATTATTAAATGAAAATATATACATATTTATATATATAATTTGAACATGTAATTAAAATATATTGAAGTGTATATTAAAGAAATAAAATTATTAAAAAAATATGTTAACATGTTATGTTATTGAAATTAATATAAATTATTAATATATATTATTAAAATAAAATATAAATCTGTACATTCATAATATATATATATATATATATATATATATATATATATATATATATATATATATGTTTCTTTCAATTTCTTAATTTATTAATATAAATATTTTTTGAAAAAATTATGTAAAAATTTACAAAATTTTTAACAATCATTAACTTATTGTTCCATATTTTTTCTTATATGATATAATGAACTATGTTCTATTTGAAGAAAAAAATGATCAAATCAAATACATTGAAGATTATAATTATAAATAATGAGAAATTATAAAGTTAATTAAATTGTATACAAAATGTTAATATATTTTGGAACACCTTTAAAAAATTAATTTTAAAGATTAGAATTAATACAAAAGTTGCTATACAAAAATCTTGATTGAAGTTCACTTATTACATTATAAGCAATTAAAAGTTATGTTAGATGAAAGAAATAGAACTATAGAAATTTTTGGTTATTTATATACATTAATTTTTATGTTTATTTTGACTTCTATATATTCGATTTAAAGATAATCCACAAATATATTAACACTTTTGAGTAAAGATATGTTATCAGAAAATATAATAATATTATTTTGTAAAACAATAAATTTAAATTATAAGATTTTTTTTTTTAACTACTTTTCTTCTTTATCACGACATAGAAGATTGTTTATTTCAGGTTGAAGAAATTCCATCACAATAGCTGATATCATTTCATCAAGAATAGTTTTTAATACTTCAATATCTCTGTAATATAATTTTATAAAATCTTCAAAAATTAAACTTATATTAAAATTATTAAAAATATGAAAAACTTACTGTTCTTCAGGAGATGCACATAATTCACTATAATATTTAATTTTAGGTTCAGTACCACTAGTTCTTAATGTTACAACTAAACCATTTTTAAATGTAAATGTTATCATTTGATTAGATTTTGAAATAGGTAAAATGGCCTTGTTTTCTGGTTTTGTATTGTCATAACCAGTTGTTAAATCACGAATACCTATTATGGGATACTTTCCATTGAGAATATTTGTTGGATACTAAAAAATATTTAAAATTAAAGTAATATAATAATAATATTTTAATTATGTATTGTCTTACTGTATTTGGTTTTCCCAAATATGTCCGTAATCTTTCAAATATTTTTTTGATTATATTTGGTTCATGACATATCCAATATGAATTCTTAGATATATGATATCCATATCTAAATCAAATATATATATATCATAAATAAATATAAAATTATAAGATCATAAATTATAATTATATCATTTATTTTAATAAATATTTCTAATATAAAATATGACAAAATTAAAAGATTACATACTGATTATATATTTCATTTAACTTGTCATGCAGAGTTAATCCCATAGTTTCAAGATAAGCGGCTAATTCTGCTATATGCATTCCAGCACTTATACCATCTTTATCCAAAACTTTTGAACCACACATAAATCCAATAGCTTCTTCATATGCAAACAGAACTATTTTACCCATTTTTTCTAATTCTATAGTTTTATTACCCATCCATTTAAAACCTGTTAATGTTTCCTTTTAAAACAAAAGAAAATATATGATACAAATAATAAATATTTTAATTTTATTTTTAACATACATACTTCAAAATTAAATCCTTCTTGTTTAGCCATTGATGCTAAAATTTTACTTGAAACTGTAGATGCCAACATATATACATTTGAAAAGTCTGTATCAGTATGTTGTACTTGATATTTATGTATCATCCACCAACCCAAAAGTGCTCCCAATTCATTACCAGAAAAAATATACCATTCATCACTATTAAAATAATAAAAAATAATAAATAAATTCTAGAATTACATAAATATTAATAAAAAGTATCATGTACTTCTTCATTTTTGTAGCACAAGCTACTCTATCTGCATCTGGATCATTGGCAAGGATAATAGAAGAAGAATTTTTATTTGCCACTTGTATGCTAAGATCTAGAGTACTTTTTCCTTCTTCAGGATTTGGAAATTTCACAGTTGGGAATTCCGGATCAGGTAACTTTTGTTCTTCCACTATTATAAATGGCTGTAATGAATAATAGCTATTGAAAAAAAATATAATAAATTAAATAAAATAATTAAAATAATATAAAAAATGTTTTGTTTAATTTATTTATGTTTATTAATATATTTGTTTAATATATTTATTAACATGTTTATTAATAATTTGACTAAAATTGAATTATAAAAATTTATGTAATAAATTTTATTTAAAATAAATTTATATATAATAAATATCAAAAAAGTTATAATAATACCTTGAAATTTGCAGCATTAAAAGCTGCAGTCATATATTGATATCCAACTCCATGCATAGGAGTATAAGTAAATTTTAATATTGTATTTTTATTTACTTCTGGATATAAAACAGTTTCTTTGAGATCATTAAAATAAGATTGCATAATATTGTCCCATGGATTTAGATATAAAGAATTTTCATAAATTTTTGTTATATTCCATGAAGATTCCATTGGTTCCAAATGATTAAATATATATTTTTGAATTTCTTTATCATGTGGTGATATTATTTGTGCACCATTCTCCCAATAAACTTTATAACCATTGTCATTTTTAGGATTATGAGATGCTGTAATCATTACTCCAGCAGCACATTTATATTTCAATATACTATAAGGTATAAATGGAGTTGGTACAACTTTTGAAAAAAGATAGACTTTTATATTTTTTGCCATGAAAATTGCAGCAGTTAATTCTGCAAATCTAAAATAATATTGTAAAAATTTTATTTAACATTAATATTCAAATATATATAATATATATATATATTATATTATAATAATGTTATATGAAATTTATAGTGATTAGAAATTATAAATTAAATAATTTTACCTTTTACTACAATGACGTCCATCATATCCTATTACGATGCCTTTTTCAGTTGCATCAACTATGGTATCAAGTAAATACATTGATAAACCTTGACCAGTTTGAATTATAACTAAATCATTTATTTGATTATATCCTGGACCCATACGACCTCTTAAACCAGCTGTACCAAATTCAAGTCTTTTTAAAAATAAGGAAGATAATACTTTCTTATTATTATTAAGGATGAGTTCTTGAACTTTATGTTCATGAATTACATCCTAAAAGATATTAAATATATTTTTGTATTTAATATATTCATTTGAAATATAATATATATATATTAAATTATATTCAAAATATTAAAAACCTTGTTCCATTTCAACCATTCATTGATTTTATTATCCAAATCAATATTTCCAGTATTAACAGAAATTTTTAAAGCCATCTTAAATATTTTTCAGCACAGAATAACCTAAAATATAAAATGCAATTATGAATAAATTTAATAATATTATTGAAATTAATTATATTTAAAAATATTATTGATGAATAATAAAAAAATAAATTTGTATTGTATAAAAAAAAATTTTTATATTATGAATACACAACAAAAAAATAATAATTAATTATAAATAAATTAATTAATTAAAAATAATTAATTTTAGTTATTAAAATTAATTATATTTTATATATTTTTTATATTATTTTTCATATTATATTTTATATATTTTTGATTATTAAATTAAAAAAACCTTTTTTTTTAACTTAAGATTTAACTAGATGATTTACAAATATATATAAAAAATTATTATTAATATTATATTAAACTTTAAAAAGATATATGTATCGATATGTATTTACCAAATATAAAGAAAATTATATATAAAATATAATAATAAATTCAACAATATCTATTTAAGAATTATATTTAAGATACTTACGAATAAAATAAAATATTCTTTAAATAAAAAATTAAATGATATTTTAATGTAATAAAAACTTAGAGAATGTAAATATAAAGATAATCTCATTGATGTTAAATACCGACTAACCTGTTAATAGTATATATCACACCGGTAACAACACATAAGTCAGTAGATGCTTTCAGTGCAAATTTTATTATATGGATTAAAATTTAACTTTATAAATATTTTTTTATACAATTTGTGTTGATTTAAATTAAATATATAAAATAAGTTATTTTTAATTTTTTAAAATATTTTTATGCTGTAAATAGTGATCAGATTTTAATATACATGAGGTATGTATACTTATACGAGGGTAGAAAATTATTATCCAGATTATTTGTTTTTAATTTCAGGAAAATATACAAAATATTGTTTGTACGAATTATTTAAATTTTTGTTTTTATTTATATTGTCATTCTTACTTATAACTTTATATTACTATTATTATTTATAATATTGTTATTATACAACTATTAATGATTCAGTAATGAGTGATTAATAATGACAGAATTAAAAATGTATTCTATTAGACAAAAGGTTGTATTTCAATTCATTATATTAATTCACCCAAAATTAGCATATTTTTACTTTTTTCTTTTAGTATGAATGAAATTCAAGTATAATACATTTAATTTTTACCTTTGGAAATCAAAACAATGATTAAGACTGCCAAAAGATTATTCTGGCATAAATGTAAAGCCTATTATGTACCAGATCTGAACATGCATAGATTTTTTATTAAACTTCTAAAAACTCTATGAATAACAGGTATTTTGATTTTTAACTTTTTATCAATATATGATAATAATAATTTATAAAATTTATTTAAAAATTTATTGTATTTATTTTAAAAATTATAATATATTTATATATTAATTATATTAATTATTTCATAGACAATATTCTTATAAAATGGATATTGGAATTGTTAAAATTGCTGAAGATAAAGATTTTGAGAAATTGAAACAATTGTATGATAATAATAATGATTGGAGATTAGATTATAATAAACCTGATTTATCAGTTTGGACAAAATCTGTATCAGGAATTAGTTTTAGAATGGTAAAAGTAGGTATTTTTTAATTTATTTTTTGTAATTTTTTAATTTCCTATTATTCTTTATAATTTTAAAATTATTTATAATTTTATTTATTTAAATATTTTACAGATTAGAACTCGTTTTCCTGATGTCCTTCCAGAAACATTATATGATGTATTACATGATCCTGAATATCGAAAGGTTTGGGATACTCATATGATAGAATCAAAAGACATAGGTTTTTTTAATCCAAATAATGATATTGGTTATTATTCAAGCAAGTATTTAATATTATTGATTAATTTTATTTGTTTATATAAAGAGATTATAATTATTTATATAAAAATAATATGTATATATATATATATATATATATATATAATATATAATATATATATTAATTAGTGGCCTGTCCATCTCCATTAAAAAACAGAGATTTTATTCTACAAAGATCATGGCTTGATACTGGTATAGAACAATTAATTTTGAATCATTCTGTTTTTCATAAAGATTATCCTCCACGAAAACAATTTGTTCGGGCAACATCTTATCTTACAGGTAAAATTTGAATATAAAATATAAATTTCATTATTTATCTATATGTATTTATATTATTTCATTATTAAATTCTTTAAGGATATATTGTAAGACCATCTCGAAATGGTGATGGTTCTGAATTGGGTTATGTATCTCATACTGATCCACATGGAAAATTACCAGTTTGGCTAGTTAATAAAATTACACAAATATTTGCTCCAAAGGTATATATTTTTATATTCATTTGTATCAAATTTTTAAATTATATTTTTTATTTTAGATGGTTAAAAAATTACATAAAGCTTCTGTAGCTTATCCTAATTGGAAATTAGTTAATAATCCAAATTATAAACCTTGGCATTTTCCTGAACAAATTGCATCACCTCGTATAAGAATTGAAGACGTAAGTTTTTTGTAATTTTTTATAAAATTTTAGAGAGAAAATATATTTGATAAGATAGTAATTATAACTTTGAATACAATAATTGATAATAATTTAAATAAATTCATTAATAAATTGTTGTAGTGTGTAAAATCTGCAGAAGAAAGAAATTCAAAGAATCATTATGTTGATGAATCAGAATTAAAAGAATCTGTTACAATCGATAGTGATTAGATTTGTTCAATATAGTAGGTCTTTATATTGAAAAACAATATAATAATTAAAATTATAAACTGCAGTATTATGAAAGATCATAATATTAATAAAGCTTAATAAAGTTTGATTTATGCATATAAATATATCTATATATATATATATATATATATATATATATATATAGAATATTATTAATTTATGAGACTCTTTTAGAAGATTGATTTTAGAGACTAAAACAAACATAAAAATTGTTATATACAAATCTTGATTGAAATTAATTATAAGTAATTTAAATTGCATTAGATAAAGCAATAATGTAACACATATAGAACGATTTTACTTACTATCTTATTTTATTATTTTATACTTTTATCTTATTTTATCTAACACAAACTTAAATAATTATAACTTAATAAACAATATTTAACCAATATTCTTGTATTAATTTTTGAGTTTGTTTGTTTTGAGAATTTGTCTCTAAAATTGATTTTCCAAACTGATTTTCCCATAAATATATTAACATTCTGTATAATTATAAAAATATATATATATATATATATATATATATATATATATATGTATATATATATATGCACTATTTAACATAGATTTTAAAATTCATTAATTATATTGATAATAATAGTATCACAATTGTTAATATACTGAATATTATTATAATGAAAGATATAATTAATATATTTTATAGTCTGCCTTGTATTAAATATTAATTAGAATTCATTATTGAATTGAAGATATGTGTTATTGATATATGTATTGTTGAAAGTATATGTTACATATGATTTAATTTAATATATAATAGTCTTGATTTTAAATTTATATTTATTTGTATATATTTCTTAATATGAATAATTAAGTATTATATATTGTAATTTTTTTTTAAATGAGGGCGATTATTAAACATACAAAAGGTTTAAAAGTTATTAAAAATTAAAATAATTGCATTAGCTCAATACATAGATAATGATTATAAATTATAAACATTTTTGTATCATACTAATGTGAGTTTTCGAAATATTAATTAGAATAGAATAGAAGTAAAAATAATAATTATATATATGTATAATAATGGTATTATTTAAGTTTTTTAAACATAATGTTGAATTATAATATTTTTTATTTTTAATAATTTGATAATTTGAAATATGTGATAATTTTTTATAAATGAAATGTAATTATTTTATCAAAAATTTATTTTTTTTTTTATTTTTAAAATTAGATTCTTATTGATTGCTACATATTAATTTATTTGTTCTGACAATAATTATAGATAGTTAGAAGTACACATATGCATCAAATAAGATAAAATTTTTTAGTTTTGCAATAATAATTTTTTTATTAGAAATTTTTATATTTTCTAAAAAAAATTTTTTATCAAATAATTTTCTAAATTCAATAAATATTCTGCTTGAATAGTTAACATATTCTTATATCATTTATACATTTTATATTCAATATAATTTTTGAATCTACTTTTATATATTATATCATACATGTATGTCATAATATACATTATTTGTTATATTATTAACGATTTTTTTAAATTTAGTATTTTAGAATATTTCAATTTTTTAAAGGAAATTGATTTTATTTTTTTGTATATAATAATTCAAATATTTTGAGCCTAATCGTAAATGCCTTAAAATATAAATGCCTTAATATAAAGATAAAATTAATTTATGCATATTTAACATATTTTCATCTGAAGTTATATTGAGCATTTTTATTTTCTTAATTACAATGTCAATTGAGAGACAAATAAATAACTGAAAATTTCATCATATAAATATAATATTTTTGCATTTATGTCTAGAATTTTTATATTATATATCTATGTGTTCTTATATCGAAAAATATAATTATATGAAATTCATTATTGAATTCATGAATGAAAATATATTCATATCATTTATTATATGAAAATATTTATAAATTTTATTATATAAAAATAATTTTATATTGTTTTTAGGAATTTTTAAAATGATTATTTTTATACAAAATGTTTTGCAAACAAATTCTGTATTTATATTTATATTTATAATTTATATTTTATATTATGTTATTTAGTATAGATTGAATAATGTAAATATCTTGATGCAAATTTGTATAGTATATAAAAAAACATAAATTTAATATGATTTATTAATCGATAATTGCTTATTTTCAATGTTTTTTTCAATGTTTTAAATGTCTTATGTTTTATATACAATAAAATATATGTGAATAGTTTATTATTCATGTAAATATTATTTTTATCTGTTATATACATATGAAAATATTGATGATAAATATATAATACATTTTTATATTATATTACAATTATTAAAAAAATATATTAAAACAATATATAAAACAATTGTATTTAACATAAATAATAATTTTTATTATAGATATAATATTATATATATTTAATTTGATGTACTTCATAAATTTTATAATTTTATTATTAATTTTATATAAGAAAGAATTTTCTAATATTTATTTATATTCACTACATTATTTTGTATTATAATTTTATTAAAAAATTTAATAAGTTTGTGAAATAGCATATATTCAAATTATATGAAATACATCAAATGATTTCTTTATTGTATTATATTTTTGAATATTATATTGTATTAGTATAAGTATTTTTTATATGAATAAATATAATTATAATCTAAATAAGGAAAATATTTTCATGTTAATATTAAAGTTTAATAATCGTTATATATATTGTCTGATTCTTGATTTGTTTAAAATGTATTGTATAAAAGTGATATAAAATTGTTAAAATTTCTAATCAACTAATATCTTGTATCTTTTTACTCTTATACATAATATTACGTACAAATATTAGAAATTTTTCTAGTAAAAACAAATACTTAAATTTTTGTTTAATAATAAATGTTATTAAGCTTCAAAATAAAAAAAAATCATTTGTTTAATATAAAATCTCACTATTATTATTATATTTCATATTTTCATCACATTGTGTACGATATAAAAAAAACTGTACAATATTTTTGTTTTATAAAGATTATTTTTAAAAATATACAAGAAATGTAAATGTTAATCCTAAAAGGGCACTTGAAAACCTGAGCGCGATTTCAGAATTTAAAATAAATAAGGCAGTTTTTATAATTATGAATTCATAAATTTCTTGCTTTAAAAATATATTTAATTTGTGTATATATATTTGTATATTTATTTGTAGTAATGTATTGTAATATTTAAATTAAAAAAATAATAAAAAATGATGAGATATGAAATTGAATCGCTATTTATTTACATAGTTATGTTATTATTGTTAAAATTGGAAATGATCATATTATTTAATTATTCGAAGTAAGAAATTTATGAACTTACCATCATAATTTTTTTTTTTTATTATAAATATAATTATGTTCTCAAGTTTTCTAACACCTTTTTAGAACATATAATAATCATATTTTGTTTTATATATTATTTTAAATATATATTTTTAATAATTGCTTTTAATTAATTTGGTTTTTTAGCGCTGTTAATTGTTCCATATATTCAAGATACAATCTTTGCCAACGAAGATGTCCTCCAATAATAGATAATACATCTTCCAAAAGTTTATGTTTTTTAATTCCCTATATAATGAATAAAAAAATATTGATTTTATTATGAAATTATATTTATATAATTAATAATAATATATTAATAGAATATATACTAAAATAATACCAAAATTAAAGGATCCCATATACTTTTAGAAGCCGATGTATGACTTGGACCCAAAAATTCATCTAGGATTAATCTCAGACGTTTTTCCAATCCATCTAAAAAAATGTTATTTTATAAAATATGAAGATAAAATTAAAAAATATATATCTATACCTTGAGTTAATAAAAATGATACTAAAGCCATGAGCCAATGCATATATTCTTGAGCACTTCCAAGAGCCTTAGAAGCAAGTAATTGTTGTTCTAAATAAGATACTACGCTCGGAGCACTATGTGGTAATCTCGGATTAGGGAAAGTATTTCCTGCTGTTCTAAATAGTCCTTCTTGTAAGGAAGATAATGGGCCTTTGGGAGCTCTGTTTCCCGATGCACTTGATGCATTAAATGAAGCCCAACGCCATATAGGATCTTGACTATCGCCGATTAATAACCATGTACCTAATATTTTTTTATAAATATATTATATATAATGTATAAAATATATTGATTTTATTAATAATATAATTTATATACCCATTTCTTTATG
Organism: Apis mellifera; assembly: GCF_003254395.2. NCBI lineage: Eukaryota > Metazoa > Arthropoda > Insecta > Hymenoptera > Apidae > Apis > Apis mellifera. Next base: position 20,664,852 of record NC_037638.1, read on the forward strand.
ATATATATATGCTCTAGCATTAGTAAAAGCTAAATGCGGCATTCCATTATATAAAGTACAGGACAATAAAGAAGTACCAGGTACTGCTAAATGTGCAGCAGATGTAGAAACTATCATTCTACATGAATATCCTATTTCCCAAACACGTACAGCACCACAACTTGATATAACCATTACCTAAAAATATTGATACATTTTGAATAATAATTATTTTTAAATTAAAAATAATAATTAAAAAATTAATACTGCATTTCCAACTGCATGAACTTTTGCAAGTGGTGCAGGTGGTGCTAAAGGTGGTGCTGGACGGCATCCTTTTATAGGATGAAATGTATGCAGACTACCATCTTCTAATCCAAGTGCTATAACTGCCGGCGACGCTGCAAGCGCTACAGCACTATATCCCAAATACAAATCCCAAGTTGGTTCAGAATCTGTACCTTTAAATACTTGTAAATGAGCTAAACCTTGGCTATTAGTAACAGTTACTGCATAATGACCAGCTTGTTGAGATAATGAACTGGACGGTTTTAATGGAGGCAGTATAATTTGATTTGTATTTCTTTCAGATGTAATTTTTGGTTTTTTGTTAAATGAAGTGTGATATGATTTTGGTGTGGACTGATCACGACGTTTCAATGTTAGTGTAGAAGTTTGGCTATTTATATTCGTTGAATGTACAGAAGAAGTAACATTGGGCGTCACAACATCATTTCGTTTTTCAATAACAATAGAACTTTTTACTTGACTTGTAAATGTTGGCGTTCTTAATCTATTACTTGAAGAATCCCTAAATAAAAATAATTAATTTAATAAAAAATACATATAAGAAATTATAATATTGTAAAAATAAAATCTCTAACTTACATTGTATCAGATGGTGGTGGTATAAACATTGGTGTTATTCGTCTTTTACCATCTGATGTTCTTGTTTCAATTTGCTTATTAATTGGACCTTTGGCAGGAGTAGTTGCAGTAGTAGTGGGTGGATGTAAATTTGTATTTAAAAGTGTTGTAGTTTGTGTCGACGGTACCGATGTTTTTAGATTAAGAAGTTCAGGTGCTTCCATTACTGTGCAACCACCTTGAACTAATGGTTTACCATATAAACGTTCATGAAGACTACTCTATAATAAAATAAAAATAATTACATACTAATAATAAATATATAATTTGTTATTAAAATATTTTGTATAATTTTATGTAATACCTGTTCAGCAGGATCTAATGGTTGACCTAATTCTTGTTGTGTAAATTCAATAAGTACAACAGATCCATCCCAAGAACAAGCAGCTAATCGAAGACCACATGGTGACCAACTAGCATCTAAGACTGAATGTGTAAATAATTCATGAATTACAACTAAAGGCCGTTTTAGAGATGTTAACCATACAGATAAAGAACGATCACGTGATCCTATAGCAACGCAACAATATTGTTGTGGTTTAGAAGAACCAGGTTGCTTCTTTTGTAAAATATTACCATTAAATCTCTGCAACATATAAAGAATGAATATATATATATATATATATATATATATATATATATATAAAGAATATTAATGAATTAAATATATTTAATAATTTTAAATATATAAATTATAAAATTTATTGTTTTTAGATTAGATATATACCACACATGTGACAGCTTTACGATGACCAACAAAATCTTTATCTTGTGTCCATCCATCTCTTTCAATTATTTGTGCTGTTGGACCTCCACCATTCATTGCATGAGCTGATACTAAATATTGTCCATCTGGACTCCAAGAAAGTCTTAAAACATGAGTTGTTCCACCGCATTCATCAAATGGTTCTGATATTAATGCAGCTTCTGTCCAATCTGTAGTACGCCATACTCTTAATGTTTTATCATCAGATTGAGATGCTAAATATTTTCCTACAGGATCCCATGTAATTCCTTTTACAAATCCAGTATGACCTTTTAAAACAGCTACAATAGCTGGAAATTTTGATGCATCCCATACAATTACACTGTTATCTACTGATGCAGAAGCTAACCATGGACTATGTGGTGCCCATGCAAGATCAAGTACATCAGCTTCATGTGAACGTAATGTAGCTATGCAACGCCATGTTTCAATACTGGATTTTCCACCAAATATTGAACTTCCACCTGATCCACCTGACAATCTCCAGATCATAATTAATTTATCTACACCACCTGATGCTAACAATCCAGTATTACTCCATCTCACACAATTGACACAAGCTATAAATTTTATATTAATTTATCAATATAATATATTTTAGAAAATATACTAAATTTTATCATGTATCATACCAAGATGATTATCTAATTGACATAACATTTTTGGAATATTTTCATCTAATTCTGCAATTTCATTAACTACTGGTTCCATATTCCATATAACAACTCTACCAGAATCACCACCTATAATTAATAATAATAATAAATATAAATAAAAAAACTATATCAAAATAACAAAATCAATATATTTTATAAAAAAAATTGTTAATAAATAAATAAATTAAAGAAATTAATATACCTTGGCCACCAGTAGCAAATCTTTTTCCATCAGGATGTATATCCACGGAAAAGATTGAATATCCTAAAAAATAAAAATTTTATAAATATGAAAATACAATTATAAACATTAGATAAATTCAAATAATATATTTTATACAAACCATCGTGGGTAACCCAATTAGGTTTTACTAGTTTCATAATGTTTATTAAAATTTTGTCAATTCAATGATTCTTTTCCATAATTAAATACACTAATATTTAATTGGAATTTTTATTTTATTTGAACATAATACACTTTGTTAAGTAGTATAACCTTAAATTAAAATACAAACACAACATATACATATTCTACTACCGGCAATATATTTTGGTGAATTTCTATGAACATATTAAAATTATTGAAATTATGATATGATAAATTATTATATTATGATATATATAATAATCATGTAATATTGCACTTTTTAAATAATTTTTTGTACTTACACAAAATCTTAATTATTTTATATAGTTTAAGAAATTATTGTATTATAAATATAATATTGTCATAGCAAAATAAATGGCTTATATAAAAAAAATATATATATATATGTATAATAATGTTAAAATATTATAGATAATATTATTTAAAAAATTACATTTTAATTACATAAATATAAATATCATAATGAATTTTAAAATCAATTTTTTCAAAATATAAATCTATGAATGATCTGTTCTTATATGCATTTATATGTTCTTATATATATATGTATATACGTACATACATATTATATATATATATATAATAGTATATATATATATATGTATATATAATAGTATATATATATATATACTATTGTATATATATATATATATATATATATATACTATTGTATATTTTTTTAATAGGTTAATTTTTTAATATAAATTATAAAAAATAAATTCAAATATTTTTTTTTAACATAAATGTTAATGATTAACATAAATGTTAATGATGGAATATATCATTATAATAAATTATTACAATTTTTTTTTAACTTAATTTTTTAATAATTTACACATATTTTTTAAAAATTTAGTAAATATATAAAAAAATAATTAAATTTTGTTTTAAATAAACTATAAAAATGTATTTTCTTACAATTGGTACATATTGATAAATGGTCAATTCTATAATATAATTTTACAATAGTTTTCAATTTTTACAACTATTTATTATCACATTTTGTATTATTAATATTAGGACTTGGTGTACGATTGCTTACTTTCAGTAATTTTTTATAACGTTCAACTAAATCTCCAATAGAACGTCTATTTTGTTTAGTTTGGTCAGTTACAATGATATTATTATCATCACCTTTAATTTCTATTGTTTTATATATATTATGTGCATTAGCTTTATTTGAGAAATCATTTATCATATCTTCCATTTCTAATATATCTTCTGATTTTTCTTGTTCAACAGTCAATTTTTCTGGAGTAGCAAATTCTACCTTTATATTACAGATACTTTTTGTTGAAATGACTTCTGATTTATTTAAATTAAGATCCGATATATCATGTATTTCTTCAATTGCATTTGCAATTGTGGTTGAATTTGCTTTTGAAGAACAAGATAAAGACATTATACTTGCATTTGCTGCTGCTGTGAAAAAAAAAAGAAGTTTTCAATTTCCAAAAAAAACTAAATAATGGTTACATACCTATTGTATTTCGTTTTATACGAGTAGAAAATAATCGTGAATATTTTTCTGCTTGTTTGAAAGATGACAAATTTTTTTTAGATGATATCATATGTGTATATAAAGATGGCTTATCATTATTTACATTTACAATTACATCATCAAAATTAATTCGTGATATTAATAAATTTTCTCTTAATTTTGATCCATGTGATACATGACTTTGTTTTAGATGTTCATATCTTGAAAATAATGATTTATGCGGAGCTAAAAAATATTTTTAAATATATTACATATATATATAACAATTTTAAATCAATCTTAATATCAATCTTACCTTCTACTGGAGTTAATTGTAATCTTCTCTGAAAATTATTTTCTTCATCATTACAGTTTGTATTAATTTTAATAAGAGGAGATGACATAATAAGTACATTATTCATCATAGGTAATATAGTATCATTATGATCATATATTTTTTTTTGATATAAAATATCTTGTGTTTCTAACATTATTTTTGTGATATCTATTAAATGTGTTTGCATTATATTGAATGCAGCTTTTATATCTTTACAACTACCTTCTATTTGTAGTGAATATTCTGAAAAATCTTCTAATATATTTAATTTTAATCGTTTTTTTAGTTGAGTTAAAAGAAAATGAAATAATAAAATAAAATTATTTAATATTAATTTATCATCTTTATATAATCGAAACAAAAGACACTGAAATATAAAAATTTATTTTTATTTTTATTACTTCTCATTAATATATGTAATAACATATACATTATAATACTTACTTGCATATCTGGAGAAAATAATTCTGAAATTTCTAAATGATTTATTTTTTGTTTTGTATTTAACATTTTAATATCATTAGTATTACTTAGTATTATATTATTAATTTTATGACTAAGCTGTTCAATATCTTTCAAAATTACATTTCTCTTTTGTATATGATTTATGCATTTATTTATATGCATTTTCCATTCTAAAATTAATAAATTATTATTTTGATGACTAAAATTATAAATAATACTAATTATAAATAAATATATAATATTAACTATAATAAATATACATAAATATATATATACATATATTAAAGGAAAAAAATGGATTAAATATGATACCAACTTTTTGTTGCTTCTTCATTATCTATATCTCTTAAATATTTTTTAATTGAAGGATGTACTGGTGCTGTTTGCGGAAGATTTATTATTAATTGCTCTTTTTCAAAAATTTCTGCTCTACTTTTATTTAGTCTTTCATTTTCTTTCCTAAAAAATGAATATTACATTTAATTAATATTTTAATTGAAAAGGAATTTTTAATTATATATAAATAAAAAGAAAATAAATATTACTGCAAAACATATTTAATTGTATTCTCCATTTCTAATAAATTTTTATGTTGGTTCAAAATATTAAAACTAATTTTAGCATTGGTTTCTTCTAAAAATTTTTTTGCTAGATTTCCTTTATTTCCTATTCGTGGTGCAAATGCAATATTATTACTAGCTATAGAAAATAAAATTTTTTAGTATAAAAATATTTATATAAATATAAGAAATTTATAATAAATATATAATATAATTTAAATCAATTTTATGATAATAAATAAAAAAATAATATATTATGAAAATAATTTCTATTAATAAATAATATATTTATAAATAATAATCTTACTTTCCCTTATAAGGTATCTTCTTATAACTACTTCTGATAATTTCCACATAATAATTGTAAATTTAGTTCCACCTGCGTGAATTAAGTGAGAGGTAAGTATAGGTGGAAAATCAATATCAAGATTTTCTGCAGATATAATTGTTAAATAATCCTTAACATTATTACGATACTTTGCTTCAGTTTTCTTGCAAATTACAGGCCATTCAATCAGCTTTTTAAAACGTTCTGAATCATATATTGTTAATAAATAATATGAAATATGTAGGAAACCTGCTGTATTGGGTTTGTCAAACATACCCTAAAAATTAAAATATTATTTAATCAATGCAAAAATTATAAAAAGTAATGTAATATGTTTAAACATATTTCAAACATATTTAACATTTTATTTAATACTTAATAAAAAATGTACCTCACGAAAATATTTTTTGAACTCATTATTAGGTTGAATTACTTGAGTTAATAAGAGTACATTACGATGAAAAGACGCACTTATGGCCATTACATTAATGTAAAATTAACTATTTTATATAAAATATTATAGATAATATTAATTCTAGTAATAATATTATAAATATAATGTTATCTTAAATATTAAATATTTCAATCATTTTACAACAATAATATAAAATGAACAAAGATTCCTATTAACGATGGTATAAAAACATTTGAATTTTAAAACCGTGTACTTGTTATATTATAGATGCGAAAGTATCATATAACTATTAGACTATTGAAACTGAAATTATATGAATATAAGAATTAATATTGCTAATAAATTGGTAATCGAAAGAAATAAGAAACTTGTTTAATTGATTTCAACAGATTGATAAAATACATTCATAAAAATAAACACATATTGATCGAAAATATTATATCTAGAAATAAAAACAAGATCAGAAACGATTGATGATGAATAAGTGATACGAATGGTTTTCTTACTTCTATATCATTTTCATTATTTGTTGTCTAATTTATTTTCTTATTGTATTTTATATTATAAAATTATAAAATAAATTTGTGTGAATTAGTTTAGTTTTAAGAGATTATATTTATAAAATTAATTGCAAAATGTATTATATGTTATTTCAATAATTTGGATATTATTCTTAGTTTTTTTTTTTAGTTTTTTTTAGATAAATAATATATTTTGTATATATTACATATTTTATATACAACAATGATTTCATTCATTTTACAATCTGTAACAAAAAATATGATTTTATTTAATGAAAAACTTATTACTTTACCATGTTTGAAATTCATGAATGTTCGAAATATTCATTTAACCTCAAATATTATGAAAGAATTTCGAAGTGGATTTTCCAAAGTAAGAGCTAATACAAAAAGAAAAAATGTAGTTATGGAAGGAGAAAAAGCAATTGATTTTATTGATGTAAAATCGTAAGTATTTAATTTTGATTTATAAACATTTTATTTAAATTATGTAGCATTGATTTATATCATTGCTGGTATTTATTGTTTTATTATAGATAGTTATATTATTAAATTATTTATATAATGTTGATTTTAGAAAATCATTATTTCCTGATGCTTCTACACTATATCAATTTTTTGATGGTGTACAATATACTCAATTACATGTTATTAATATAAAATCATCTCATAATAATACAATAATGTCTCTTACTGATTTTAAAGGTAATTATTAATGTAAAAATATATAATAGCTTTATTAATATTATTTATATGATTCTTTTATTTTTTTCAATATTTTTATAGGATCAGGAATAATATTACATTCTGCTGGACTTGAAGGTTTTAAAAATACAAAGAAAGGTACTAATATTGCAGCACAACAAGCTGCAATTACATTTGGAACAGTAAGAAAATTTTTTAATACATATTTATTCAAAATTTTCATAAATTGTTATATTATTTATATTATTTTAGCGTGTTCTTAATCATGGTATTAAAACAGTCAAATTAAGAATACAAGGTATTGGACCTGGAAGAATGGTAAATGTCAAAAAATAAACATATAAATCAAATTTTTAAATATATATATATATATATGCATTCAATGATTATTTTTATATCTATTCAGGGTGCTATAAAAGGTTTGCAGCTAACAGAATTAAATATTGTTTCTATCACAGATGATACTAGAGTATCATGGAATCCTCCAAGACCAAGAAAACAAAGAAGAATATAAGTAATAAAAATATATGATATATTCAATAGTTTAATTTATATTATATGTAAAATACATTTTTTTTTAAATATATATTATAATATTATATATATTATAATTATATATTAATTATATTATTAAATTATAATAGTTTATCTTATAATTAGTTTATGGTAAAATATATAACAATATATATATATATATATATATACATTTTGTACTGTAGCATATATAACATATAGCATATAGTATAAAAATATAGCATATATATAACATATATAACAATAGAAAATACTGACTAGATAAAAAGACAAATTTTATAAATTACTTATACTTTACTATCATCATGATCATTTGATTATCTTGCTTAATTTCTTAATTAGCAAATTTTTTACTATAATAATATTAAGTTATAACTTATTTTTAATTGAAACATATATTGGAATTTAATTGGTTTTTAAAATTTTTCACAAAAAAAGAAAAAAAGAATTCTTCATTAGATATAATTTTTTCTTATGACTTTAAATATTTACAGAAAAAATTTTTTCGAAGTCTATACAGATTCAAATTTTTTATATGAATTGAAGCTTTTAGAAAATAAAATATTAAAGCAAATGAATCAAAATTTTAAATTTTATTTCATCATAGGATATGTTGCGTAATCCAAGATATATATTCTGAAACTCGAGTATACACGCCTGGAAGTCGTGGCCGTGCACATCCTACTCCGGATGAAACTATTCCTACAACCATTACATTACCATTAAGATGACTTGTGATCATCAGTGGTCCACCACTATCACCCTAAAGAAAAATACCAGATATTACTTATATTTTTTCAATTTAATCATTTTTATCAAATTTACTTTTTATAAAATATGTAAGTAAATTATATAGTTTTTTCAATGTAAATATTATAATTTTTTAATATAATTAATATAATATATTATTTTTTTAAAATAATATATTCAATAATAAATTAAATAAATATTTTATTTAATATTTTACTTACTTAATAATTATTACATAAATAATTTTAATTTAATCGTTTATGTTAATATATTATATATTATACTATTTTATTTTATGTTATTATTTTATATTATTTATATATTATATATATATTATATATATATTATATTATATATTATATGTATCATACGATCAATATAGAAATTTAACAAATAAAACAATGTAAAACTATTCAAAGTAGAAGATAATCGTCAAATGATTCGAAAGCAGAATCATAAATTCGTGATAAAAATATATCGAGTTGGAAATAATGAAATATTCCATAATTATCAATTCTAATAATTACATTATATCAAACCACAATATCAACATATTTTTTGAAGGATTTTTAATCCTTTATTCATTTTTTTTGTCATTCTATTGAATGTTTTGTGGTTGAATATCAAAAATTCGGTTTGAAGACCAAAAATTCAATCTCTGGTTGTTAATTCAATCTACGTACTCATCAAAGCAATCGGATATTTATTGAAATTCGTATTGCCGTTATTCAATAGGGCATGAATTTTATATACGAATAAGCAACATACTTTGTCTAGTTCCACATGAATAAAAAGAAGATCGATAGAAAAAAAAAACAGAAATATTTGTAAAATGTATAAATAAGTTAGATAATTGATTCGAGAAGATTTTATTTACCCAACAAGAATCGCGACCACCTTCTTCGTGGCCGGCACACATTTGCTTTGATTCTACACGGGTTGACTTTCCTTGACTAGCATACCATTCACGACATATATTGTTCTCGATCACGCGAACTTCCACTTTTTGTAATACATCTGCTCGTTTATCTATAAAATAAAATAAAAATATTTGATAATAAAGTAATTATTTTAAATAAATATTAATTTTGAATATAATTATCAATTTTGAAAGGAAGAAATAAATTACAATTTTTTGATTTATAATTTTTTTGTAAATAATATTTGGGATAATATCATAAAATTACTTATTTATTATTTTAATCATTATTTCAACTATTTGTTAAAAATTTGTTAAAAATTTGTTAAAAAAGAAATTACATAATGAAATATTGATCGCAATATTGTATTTAGATCGATTCATATATAATGTACATATATATCTATTCATAGATGAGAAAAAATATATTATGAGATATTATTATATATCTTATATTATATTATCTTAAAAAAAATATTTAAAAATTTTTTATACAGAATTATATATTAGAAATGATTATAATGATTATAATCGGAATATGAAATTTTTTTGATCAATGAATCAAAATTATATATTATATAATAAAATCTGGTTTCGTTAGATTATTTAACAGTAAGGAAATAAAATTTAATAATAATAATTATAATTTTTTTAATAATTTTATTATGTTAAAATTAAAAATTAAAAATTAAAAATTAAACTTAAATAATTAAATAATTTAATTAAATTATTAAAATTAAACTTTATTAAAAGATAATCCATTATAAATAGTTTACATTATATAGGCAATGTTAAATACAAGACAAAAAATTGAAATAAATTATATTTATATCTTATGTATTTTATTAATAAGTATTGTATTTATGTATCTATTTTCTATATCCCAAAAAATTTGATATCAATAAAAATCATTGACGATATATTCTTTTCATTCAAAAAATTTTTTGTTTTTTGAAATAAGAATTATTGTTAATATGCATAAACATTCAAATTGAATAAAAATTTAATTTCATTCATTTATAAATAATTTTTGCTCGAAGTTTAATCTGATCTTATTGTTAATCCTTTTAATTAGTTAATCAGGATAGTAGATAGAAATTTTTATCAGAATAATAAAAATTAATAGAATTTAATAAAATTCTAAATTATTCGCTAATAGAAAATTTTTCAATATAACTTATACATTCTTTATAATATTTCATTATCACAAACCAATTGACTGTGATAACAAATTTTTTTTTTTGTTTTTATTATTTATACTCAATAAATCAATTCAAAATCAATAAAATTATTTACTTTGAAATTTGTTTTAAAATATTCTGGTAGTAGAACTAGCGATTTTTTTGCCAAGTTACGATTTTATATATCATCCCATTAATTATTTGATGAAACGTCAAGTAATTAATGTCAATAATTTTCTCTTGGATTCTTCTCAAGCGAATTACCAAGTAAAAGGAAAGATGTGGGAGATGAAATGGAATTATTTACTTACATTTGGATCTGTCTTCGCCGAACCACCCCCATCCAGCGGCCTTGGCGAGTTCTCCGTTGAAGGTACTGTATCCTGGTTTTCCTGTGGCCACAGGTAAACAAGCAGGTTTCACACTCTCCGACCAAATGATCGGCCTTGCAAGTTCTAGAATGGCGATATCGTCCGCGTATTTTCCGCACTTATGACCAGGATGTAGAATAGCGTTCACCACTCTTTCTTCTTTTGATGCTGGAATTTCCGGTCCTTTTAAATTATACTCGCCAAGGCTGATCCGTAATTGATTGGTTGGAATTACAGAAGTGGATCTGAGTCGAAAAAAAAAATTTTTTTTATCTATTAAATTAAATTGTTCAGAAAAATTTCGTTTTTCGTAAAAAATATTAGATAAATTTCGTTACAATCTAGGATACGAGAAAATAATAATTAATAAAGATAGACGAAATAATTACTAACAATTATTATTTTTTATATTTTATGCTTTTTAAGATGCAGTTTCTATTCCTTTGTGAAAAAAAAATATGTAATGTATAATAGAAGCTATTTTCTTAAACTTGCATGTTATATATTCTTACGTTTTGTAGCAACTTTTCTCTGGAAAAACAACAAGTTGTAATCTCCACTTTATATGCAGATATATATATATATATATAAGGCAAATAGGATGAATAGCTCAGTATTCCGTTTCTAGGAATCAAGATCCAATAACAAATCAACAACTAATCATCGTAAAAGTTAAGAAAATTCAGAAAAAACAAAGAGATATAGATATAGTTCACATTTTCTCCATTTTTTCCATTTATGCTTTTTTATTCCTTTCATCCCTTAATGTTTCTAACAAAATAACATGCAATTTATATTTTTATTTGTAATTATTTATAGATATTTATAATTATTTAAAGAAAATTTTTTATTTCTTTATAACGATCGATATTGAATATTTCAATATTTATTCTCGAAATATTTAGTTAATTCATAGTTAAAAGTCCATATGATTTCTAAATTAACGAAATTTTCTTAATTTTCATTTCATCCTCTTCCGTTATGAACGATGTGATGGGAAGAAAATTTGTCCCAATTTCTTTTTCGTGATATTACTCGATTTGAGGATAGTACAATTACATTCGAGTCGTTTTTCAAGTTTTCAAAATTCGTCTTTTCTTGCAGAGATATCCCCTCCTTAATGGATCTTTCTATCTTCATTGAGGCAGTTCCATTGTCCCATTGTGGATTATACAATTTAGCACGGATGCATTATCGTAGTTATTTCCTATCGTTATCATCATCACACCCCTTCCAATTAAAGTATACCGTCGGCTAAATGTTAGATCGCACTACTAGAGGAATGATCTTTTCAACTGGGTATTCGGTTGTTAATCGAGCCGTTAATTTGCTTATAAACTGTTTTGTATGACGAGGTTCGTTATCTATTTTACGGTGAATTTAATTTCAATCATTTCGATTTCGTCAATAATTGATCGCTTATTTTTTTAAAATTTTATCCGAATTCTTATTAATCATCCAAACGTTCCAAACGATAATAGCGATGATTTTTCTTTTATATCACAATGTATCTGTAATTTTTTCTGTAATATTTTTCTTTTATTTTTATTTCCATTTTTTTTTCTTCGTGATAACTTAACGAATAATTTTCTTTCGCGCTCACCACATTAACGAAATTTATTTCGGCTGTTTCCGTGAACGATAAAGAAAATGTGGACAATGGTTGGAGTCGGATATATTTTCACGATCTCGCGCTAGCTGGCAACATTTTGTCATGCGTTTTGCATGGCTGCTAGCAATTACCGAGTGGTCTGTAATCTACACGCAATCATGGTTTACAACGCCGAAGCTCCGTTGGATTCTCTCTATGGCCACCCTGTCCAGCTTCAACTCCCCTTCCTCTATCATCCCTCCCTCTCTCTTCCTCTCTCTCTCTCTCTCTCTCTCTCTCTCTCTCTCTCTCTCACTTCTCTATCTCTCTATCTATCTCTCTGTTACTCAACAAAGACAAAGACAGAGAGCGTTTACACGTTTCATCGTGCAACGCCAGTGTCTCGACGTTTAATTACCTGCATGGACACTGTTCCACATAAATCTCCGTTGTATCCGTGAGAAAAAAAATTACGAATATTTTCGAAATCCTCTCTCGATTTTATCTGATGATAGGAAGAGTTTCCAGGATCCTATTACAATGCTTCGAATGTAATTCTCTTAAAATGAAAAGCGTGGAAATTGCTTTTAAATTGAAATCACTAACGCATTTCTTCTCTCTTTTTCACTTTTTAACATAAGTGATCGTAGTTTTTAATATTAATTCTTGAAATTGGGTTATATCGTATTTAATATCGGTGTTTATAATATATATTATAAACGATTATTTTCCAAGCAATGCGTCGTCGCAATTTTTATATTTTTTTCACGAACGTATATTTCAAATTTTATGAATAAATTCTCAACGAAATGCGAAATTTTCTGCAAGAATGATAATTCGCAAAATATAGGCCAAATAAATTCTATTCGCCGAAGAGCCGACACGGCTCACGTATCATTGATAACCTATTGCATAATTAATTGCAGACAATTCCGCGAGTACGGCAAAGGGTCGTTGTTAATAAAGCGAACGATTCGATCGATCGTATAAATAATTTCGCTTGCCAATCAATCGGTTAAATGTTCGACAAGGATCGTATCCGATCGACACACTTTTTTTGTTTTCACATTATTATTTTTCTTGATTTTATCAATCGTTTGTACAAATGGTAAAAATACCATGTGTTGTACAATGTTGCAGGATTGATTTTCGCGCATCCGCATAGATACACACACTTCTCCCTCAGTTGGACACAGAACCTTTTTCACCTGGCATTTAATAAAAGGCCGCCTCTTGACTCTATTTGGCGACAATGTTTACGCGGGCAAATAGCGGCACAGCAGTTTTTAACTTGACACAATGCTCTTTGCCTTTCCATTCGACTTGCTCATTCGCCGGAAAAATACGCTCGAGGTTTCATTTAAAATGTAATCGTCGCTCCAATTAACATCGATATCGTGTCCCGCGTGTGTATATGTATACGACCGCAGGGAGCGACAGGATATCCGTGAATAGCACACGGTCTCGTCGTTTTATATAATTTTAACGAAGTGATTGGCCGTTTATCCGGTCGTTCGATAATCACAAAGCCAGACAGTCAGCAAGTCAGAGAAATGCGTTTTATTCTGTTAACGATGTTCAATATTTTCCCATTTTGCGTATATAAGTACATATACTACTTATATATACGGCAAATAGAAAATTCCTTTCACTTTTTATCTATATATATAATTCGTCCGATTTTATTTTTCGTCATCACTTGATCCTTTACCAGTTTGTAATTCCATTTTCTACGGAAAATATTTCACGTGAAAGTGACATGATAAAAATAGGTGTAACGTTGGGATTTCGTAGTATTCCCTCTCCATTTTTTCCCCCCTCTTTTTCCTCTTCCCTTCTTTCCTTCTTTCTTTCTTTCTTTTTTTTTTCTTTTTTTCTTTTTTTTTTTTACACGTTACGTAATTTCTACAGAGGCGCGCATTAAACTTTTTATCCTTTCCCAGAGCGTGATGATTTTTGCAAACTACGGACCGTAATCGCCGTGCCGCGCAACACGCGGATTTCTACGTTTTTAAACTCGGCACAGATTCGCATAGATTGCACGGATGGATTAAGTGGATTATGACGCAGTCACTTGCAAAGCTTTTTGAGGCAGCCCCGTTCTTAAAAAATTGAACCACTCGGGTCGAACTTTAAAGTGATATTTTCTCGACCATGCCTCCTCCTCACCCAATTTCTCTCGTTTCGCGCACGGAAAAATGTTAATATATATATTTGTCACTTTTTATACGATACGTTGCGCGCGAAAACATATAAACGCTACAAATTTCTATCATTTAAACATTTTCAAACCGGTCCAATTATTATTGATCCAATCCTTTTGACGATTATTTCTTAAAATTCGATGAGAAAGAATCTATTAAACTCTCGCATTAACTAAATTGTAACTAACGTTACAAAATTTGTAATATTTACGCGAAATGCAATTTGCAACGAAATATTAGCAAGCTGAAAAATGAATATGTTTTGTATGAGATTTAATCATGCGGCCATCTCGAATCGTCGAGATCGGATCAGAATAATTACAATCACGGTTTGTTGGACAAGATTGGTTATTCGCGTTTCGCTGACATTTTAACAGTGATACTGAAAACGGTAGAAAATTTTGGCACAGAGGGGGCTATTGTGAATCCGCGATAAGATCTCCCTTTCTCTCTCTCTCTCTCTCTCTCTCTCTCTCTCTCTCTCTCTCGTGTCGCGCTCGTAGATTCGATTACAGGGAACAATGGGCAGCTTTCCATGAAGAAACAGTCGTTTTTCTGCCATGAATATTTTCGATGGCAACCTGCATATTGATTACGCGAACACTGCGTATATACCAGCATTATTGCAAAGAATGGGGGTATAAACTATCCATTCGATCGATATTGTAATGCTTTGAAATTTAGGTGCTCCTTTTTTCGGTATTTTTCGCGAACTGTTCGACGAAACAAGTTTCCCGAATCGAGCCGATTTATTTTGAATTTATAAATAAAATTAAAGTATAATATCGTAAATATATTCAAGGTATTCAAGGATAGTAGTTGGTCGGATATTGGACAGTAACAGAGTAACTCTTTTAAGCAGATTCGATGCTTGAACTGAACAGTATAGAATTTCTATTTGAATAATCATCGATAATATTTCGTTTCTTTTTTTTTTTTAGTATTTTTTTTTCCTTTTTATTATGAAATATTTTTTAATATTACGTTTGGAAATTTCAAAGGTTCTGGCTATGTAAAATTTTGAAACAATTTTTTATCCAATTCGAATCGAGATTTTGTTGTATAAAAATTCATTTCAACGCTGTACCTATATCTCTGTTCTGCATATTGCAAAATTTGTTCGCTTACGCATACACAATAATATAGACTTGCTACGATATTTAGATACAACAAGGAATTTTTTTTTTCATTTTTTTTTTCATTTTTAAATAAATGATCGTTTTAAAACAAATAAACATTTGTAACAACATAACAAAACAACATATTCAAATGCATCGCGTATTTATTCCATCTATAAATCGAAGTCGTGTATTTTAATCAATTACAGACATAATTTCCAAAACCGTTTATACCTTGTATATTATTCTATAATTTCCATAATTAATTGTTATCTAAATATTAAACAGAATATATGGAATATTTATTAAAATGTTAGTTAATTAGTAAAATCGTGGGTAAAAATTGTGTGCAATATTTATATATATGTTATGTTATATATATATTATATTATATATTTATACATTATGTGTAATATTTATATATAAATGAAATTCACTTACGAACATAGGCAATGGGCCGCAGTCAAGACGTATTTCGAGTTAAGTATGGTACCACCGCAGAAGTGTCCTCCTTTTCTGCTGATGCTCACCATCCAAGGAAACTCGTGTGGTATCGCGTTTTGTCCCCCGACTAGTTTCGCCGTGCGTATGCCGATATTTCTTTGGCCGCAAGGGACATCAGCGACTGTTATTGCAAGTATTGTATTTTTCTCGTTAACATCCGATAAGAAATCCGACTGCAATTGATTGCAAAAAAGAAAAAAAGAAAAAGAAAAGAAAGAAAAATCGAAACGATAAATATATCGTAAGGAAAATGATAATGCGGAGATTTTGTTTTTCCAAATTTTTGTTCAAAACTAAAAAATAATAAATTATTAAGAATAATAATATACAATTTTTTTGAAATATTCTGAAATATTTTTTAAAAGCCAAATAAATTGAGAAAATTAAAACGTTTTTTATATTTTTAACGGTGAAATTGTTTTAATCGTTTCACCTTTCTATTTTGCATTCGAGTGCGTATAATTCGCGAAATTAGAAAAGAATTAAAAAGTCTCTAGACCTCATCTTCGTTGCAATTAAGTGAAATTACGAGAGAACAATTTACAATTAAAGGGAAAATGGTTTCAAAAAGTTGCAGCGACCGAAGAACACCCCCCCCCCTCCGTTTTTTTCATTAATCGAGCGCCGACACAAAGTTCATTTTAACTTTTATCAAAAATAATCACCCGGCGTATTTCATTAACACAACGAACGAAATTCTGTTTCAGTTATTTCTTCTACGAGAAACGGCACGTTCACGGCAGAGAGAACAAAAAAAAAAGGAATCGATTGGATACGATCATTCTAGGAAATCGTTTCTAATGAAATTTTCTAACCAAAGTTTCATAAACGGAATGGAACCAAATTCAGATCCTTTTTGAAGATCCTCTTTGTATGACAGCAATTACCATACATATATATTCGATCGATCGATTTCCATCGATCTTTTCCTCGACCGAATCCATCCAACTCTTCGCCGAGTTGCGGATCGGAGGGAAAATTCAAATTAAAACCGCGGACGAGACGCGTCCAACTGATGATGTGCAACCGTTTAATTGAAAGCCGAAGTAAACGCATACAACGGAATGTTAACCGATTCAAGAGGAACCAGCCGCTGACGGCACCGGTACTGGCATCGCGCGAATTTAATGCCCCGAGCAGATAGGGATAGATACGGCGGATCTGTCACCGCAATCCCTGCGACATCCCTCTGGCCCTCCACCGAATCACTCCCTCCCTTTCACGTTTCCCCTCTCGTTTCACGCCTCGGCTGATTAATTGGACCTCTACGTCTGCACCACCGATTCCACCCGCTCTGGGGTTTCGGGGACCTCCCTTCGACCCTCCAGTTTCCAACCCCTTTCTCCATTTCCCGCCCTCCGGTGTCTCCTCTCTTCTCACGGCCGCCGAAACCGCGGGAAGAAGACAGAGAGCGAAGGGATACGCCATTCGAAGGGGGCGGGGGTAGGGTGGGCACAGGGAACAGGCATAGAATTCGAAGTCACCTCTATTCGGAAACGCGTAATAGATATGTCAAAAGCAGGTCGAACATGGTCATGATAATATGCTGATGCTTTCGTCGAGCCATCGGCGACTTCCCTTCTCTGCCTCGTTTACCCACCCTCCTTCTCGTTGATTTCGCTCACAGTTTGGACTAAGCCTTTTTTTTCCCCCCCGCCCCTATACAACGATCCTCGGGACGGAGAGCAGGTTGGAGATTCTTTTTCGAGTCTTTTGTGCGGATTCTGACGGCTGCAGGTGGCAGTGGATGGGGTTATTTTAACGGCTGGAAGAGCCTGAATCGACACGGTGGGAAGAAAGGGAACCCTTTTCGGTTTGCTTTGCCTCGTTTTTCCCCCCTCCCCTCCTCCTCCTACCTCACTCGGTTTCCCTTTTCAATGGTTTCATGCTGATTTAAACTGTTGCCGATGTGTTTTGAATGAGTTTGACAGGTTATTCTCTTGTTAATTGCGCGATATGGATTCGACGAATAGGGTTGATTAAGAGAATATCGTGCGTCGTATCTAGGGGAATATTATATTATCGTATAGCAGGGTATTGATGTAGGATCGGAACGTATGGAAGAATAGATTTACGAAGAAAATAATATGGATCATAATACGGGTGGATTAAAATGGATTTTATAGAAAGAGGAAAAAAAGAAAGGAAAAAAAGAGAAAGATTAAAAATCGAGCGTTTAAAAGATCGATCATAACCCGTCACCCGATATTTTAATCGTTTGGAAATACTTTTATCCTCGTGGCTCGTGTAATTTTCATAGGAATCTCTGGATCGCATTGCTTGGTTGAGCGCGAAATTCAGTAGTACAAAACATGAATGTCGCGTCGCATGAGATATGGGAATGCAAAGGATTAATTGAGGTTGTCTAGATCGATGGCAATTTATCTTGATAATTAATTTATCTTGCCACTCGATACGGGTCGACATTATAACCCGACGGTTATGAAAATGATTTACGTAATCGCAATGGAAATATTTCGTTAATAATATTTCCGATCCGCGTACCAGGAGAATCCCAGGAATTTCAAATCATGAAAGTTACGATGAATGTACTTCGTAATGGATCAGTTCGGTATGAAATCGAATTTCATTTCGTTTTATCTCTCGAATATGTATCTAAAACAGGTGGTTCAAGCTTTAAGGGCATAGGTATTTCCGCTTATTTGTACGTGAGATAAAATTCTTTACACATTTTTCTTTCTTTTTTTAAATAAAACTTCTTGACAATTATCTTGTACCCAAATTTTTCATCCGTTGCTTCGTCCATTCGCGATTATATATCTATCAACGAAAGTTGGTCTTTCGTATCGATAAGATAAGAATTGAACGTTGTTAGAAAGAGCAATTTTCAACTCGCGATCGAGGCGACTCATTAATCATACGCGTCTTCTAATTACCATCTCCGATCTTTCAAAATTGAAAGATCTCAAGATGATGGATCTCGCATCATTCACAATTATTCGCCACAGTTATATCGTCGTTCGAGTTAAAAATCAATGGACTTTCTCGTTTCTCTAATTTTAACGGTAATTACGCGTGTTCCCCGCGTAATCCGTTAACGTGATTACCTTTCTGCGTGCGACCCATTAATTTGTTCCCGATGGCGCGCATCGAATGCATAAGCTCGGCACAGAGAGTATTTGCGATAAATTTGAAAATTGCGGGTCCCCGTGACAATTAAATTTCTAGCGGCGTTGTGTGGCCGTAACCTTCGTCGGGTTAAGAACCTCATCAAACGCGAATGCTCGTGTATATGGGAGATACATTGCCCTGTCGAAATATTCGAGTCGTTGAGCCCGTCGAGGCTATACGTTGCCTAATTCCATCGGCCTTCGACTAGGTTACACGCTCATTTTTCTATTCTAGCCTTCCGCATACGTAAATCGGGAGTAAAATTTTCGCGTACAACGTCCAACGTTTTCTGATAAAAAAAATCTCTTCATATAAGAGAAATTATATGGAAAATATCGCATCGAATTGGAATCGCGATAAATAAAATTTCATGCAATTTTGAATGAAAGATCGAAATAGATCCGATAAGAATTGTTTATCAAGGAGGAGAAATTAATTGTTTGATCAGTTTCTGTGAATAATTTCAATCGTTAATGCGATCTCCCGATTATTAACGGTCGAGATTATGAAAATCCGCTTTTTCTAAAGAGATTCGCGGCGTCAATATTTCAAGGTGAATGGATTTAAATTAGATTCAATTCGTTTTAAGAAGCAATCGCGCGTGACTGGCTGGTATGGCGCAAGTGCATCGCTGCATTCATTCGGTAATGAATGACTCTGAAAATCCAATGTTAAGCCTGTCATTTCGCGTAGCTGCAATTTACGCTGTTCTGCCCCTTCGTTCACGCATAGGTTATCGACGGGGGCTAATGTCGCGTAAAATTGTTACGTTTAATAAATATCATAGGATCGATACGGATTTTCGGAACGCGGTTGTTTTTGATGTATCAAACTCGATGAGATCAATCGTATTTGCGAAGGACTTGATTCGAATATTTTCAACTCGATACTTTTGAAATATGGCTGATAAAAAATGTTAACAGCGGAAATAGAATAAATAGATTTAAATGAATTTTTTTCTTGTCTGGCTTGAATTTTCTTTTTTTTTTTTCAATGAATTTGTTTTCACAGATCGGTATCTCTTTCTCGAGAATAATTTTCGATTGATAATTTTCAAATATCGTAGATTCTCTATTTCTTGCCGATTATTAACGATTTATCTTCACTTTCTATTCATTTCCGTTTTTTATATAAATCTACAATCGAAAAAGTTGTCAATTTTTTTATATCTATTTTCTTCAAATATTATTCAATCAAATATTTTTCATCGTATTATATATATTATTATGATATTTTTTAAATCAGAAAATATTCAATTCATAATTAATAATATAGGATTGATTTGACGTTTAATTAATTATAATAATTTAATATCAATTTTCAACATCGAAATTCGAATTAACAAAGACAAAACAAATTCCAATATAATGATCATAATTGTTGCTTCCGTTTCTCCATCGCGATACAATTCTTCCCATTATTATTCGAATTAATTTAATAACAATACCGATAAACCTGAACTAGAAAAAGATATTTTGAAAAAAAAAGAAGAAAGAGAAAAAAAAAGAAGATTCATTGACACGTGAATTACTCACAATTATTATATTCCTTGGAGGCGCAATTGACAAAGGCGGCGGAAAATACGAGAGAGGCGAGAAACGTGGCGGAAACGTGGCGCGATACCATGGTCTGTTCCGGTTTCGGTGATCGTTTGTCGGTGAACAATGAAAAAATGTCGCATGCCTGACTATCGGGCCTTCTTTATACGTAGTTCGTTACGATTGCATCTTTCTCGTCGTTTCACTTTCGTTCTTTGTCTCGCCTTCCACCACCCCCGCAGCCACCCGCCTTTCAGAGGCTCGAGGATCGAGCAACCGTCTATCGATACGATTGCCGCGGCGGAAACCCAATGATAATGCGAGTCGAGCCGGCCCCGATGTGATTTTCAAGGTGATTTCTTCGCACTTAATACGCCCGGCGACGTGTGCCTCTCGACAATTGCTCGGTCAAGGGCCAAAGGACAGATACGCATCTATCACGAGTCCATGATTTTGTCAGTCGTCAAGGATCCATGATCCATGTTACATCTTTTAATATATTATATTATTTAATGGAAATGTGTGGAGAATATCTTATTGATATTTTATCGACACAATTATCGTTATAAATGGTTTACGGTGTATAATCGAAACATATTTCTGGAAATTTTTTTTTACTGCGTTACGTAGAATTTGTGAGATAAGAAAAGGAAGATGGTCACGTTGTATTGTAAGTCAAGGTTTATTGATATATGATTAGAGAGATATATTTTAAGCGTGTTGAACATATTTCATATTAATTTTAACGATACCTTGTAAATAACTCGTGATAAATAACAACAATGTGTAGTTTTAAAAAAATTCAAGGAAAATTAAATTCAAAAAGCTTTGAAACAAGATGTGACTGAACTTTCAATCAAACATTGAACGCTATCATCTTTCTTATCTTTTCTACAATTAATCCGAAAATCGAAATCTTTAAATTTTCAAACACGTTTGTTTTTTTTTTTTTTTACCTCGATTGATTTATTTTTGTTGAACCCTTAACAAGCTTCTATTCATAAACAAAATAATCCCACCATAATCGTGTCCTAATGTTCACCGTAATCATATCAAAATTAAAGCTGTTCATATCGAGTAATCGTATTTCGTACACGCATACGTTCTCCACGACGTTGTTATCGCCGACAAACGGCAATCGGATTATGTGCCTACGAATAATCACTATGACAGGTGGTCAGGATAATCGGGGACATGGAAGCTGTTGACCGCGCACGTTTCGCTGTAGAACGACATGCAACATTAGTAGATACAATCTCGTCATTAGAGCCAGACAAAATTGGTGACCATTTCTTGTCACCCTTGTATAAAACGATAACTCGTGTTGTTTCCGAAAGATGGAACCGCAGTCAGCGATTCTTCAATCTGATCGAGCAACATTTCACAATTAATCGTGAATTTCAATGAATAATTATAAATTACACCGTGAATTTATTATGAAAATTTTCTGATAAGAGAGAGACTTCAAAATACGATTTCTCTTTATCCCGAAACGTTTTTAACCAATCGTCCATTCCTTATTTATTACTCCTTAAGGGAATTTTACTGATTAAGTGAGACGAGTTTGCGAGAACTTTTCTCTAAAACGAAGTTTCACGATAAGAGAAGTTTGAAAATTATCTTCCTTTGATCGTTCGTAACGAATATCAATATAAATCATGCGAAACGCTTCTTTGACAATCAGCTCGTTTACGAAAGATTCCCGATTAACCTAAATTCTCCATTTTTCTTCCAAATCTCATCCATTCTTTCCAATATTGAAACTTTTCTCTCAAAATCATTCGGAAACTTCGTCTCGAAGATTTTCTTCTAGTCAAAAAAAAGAAAAAAATCGCTTCCAAAGTATCAAAATCTCGTTCCTTTAATTGGTCTAAAAATATTTCTACCCTCGACTAGAAAACTTAACCAACTTGCTCGACAATCATTTCTCGATCTTCATTCCGCGGAGAAATAGGCGAATTTGCCTCGTGTGTGGTCACGCGTGCATACGTGCATACGACAGTCGTGTATACGCCACAGGGAATATGAAAGCGAGAGTCACTCGACTGTTACTCCATCCACGTTCCTCTGAACTTGACCTACTCTTTGTCTCTCGCGGAGCGAACTGTTTCACTCGCGCCTCTCACCACGAAACGTCGCGTCCCTCCTTCCACTTGTCGCTATTCTAGCCGGGGCTCACCTTCGCCGCGAGCAGCCGCCGTTCTACCTATGCCTCGACAGGTAGATACATCACGAAATATTCCTGCAGCTGGCTTTAACCGGGTCAAGTTCGTTTCTAGACGATGGAGATCGGACCCCCACGGACGCGGAACTGATAACAAAACTCGCTCCCTCTTCGCGCTCCTCCTTATCGTTTTCTTTTATCTCCCTTTTCTTTTTCTTGTTTCAATTGTCTCTTTTATGGTGTCGTTTCTTTAGCTCTTTGAAAACTTTAGAATAGTCATTGCTTACGAACATTTTATATTTCGAATAAAATTGTGGATTAAACAAATTTTTGAGTATATATCGATTATTTTTCATTTATTCGATGAAAAATAAGATTCAGAGTAGTTCTTCTCTCTGTCATTTTATTAGTATTTTTCTTTTTCTTAATTCGCAATTTCAGTCGCAACTTGTGTTCTTCCACTGTTGTTCTCTTTTTATTTTTCAAACTTTGGATACGTTTAGTTGTTACTTTAAAATTGTTATCACAAGTCAAAGCGATGAATTTGATTGGGATAAAACGAGTCGTTAGCAATATCTTGCAATTAGATTGATATTTGTTTTCGTATCTTGGGTGCACGGTTGTGTGAGCTCGAACGAGGGTTTTAGGAGTTCAGTGTTAACTATTAGAAGGACGGCTAAATATTTGAACGGTTGTAATTTTAGCTCGTGGCATTGCTTGCTCGTATATACGCGTGGTGAGGTCGAAAGCCCTGTTTCTAGACGCGGAGTCAGTGACATTGTGAGGTCGACGAAAACGAAATTTAGTTCGGTGCACTTGAAGTGGAAGCGACCTTCATAGCCTCCGCAGCCTGATCCTGCATGTATGCATATTTAATCATCGTTTATTCTCCATTGCTGGAATTCTTATTTCGATCCTATGAATATCCAAGTAACGAGAAACAAATCAAGTTTTACAATATTTTTCAAGATATTAAGGCTACGATTTCTTCTTTTATTAAACCAAACTCGAATAAATAATTGATTTTATTTTAACCCTTCGCGTCGATTGCGGCCATTTTTTCGAACCATTTTCCTCTTCGAACGTTATTCGATTCGATTCGATCGGAACACGCGCGAAGGGATGAGAGAGAATCTTGACTGTTTCGATAGAAATGGCGTTAAAACGTCATCGAAGACCCGTGACGAGAATCGAATTGTATAGAAGTCGAAATTCTGCGAGGCCTCGACTGGAGACTATCAATGGAATGCGTGGGAATCGGATTACGATCGGCATAGGAAGCGGAGGATAGAATTCGGCCGACCGATCATTGGTCGATTCACAAGAAGAAAATGAAATTTCATTTATGCCAAACGATATCGCAACTTCCTGCCGGATTCATGCGCCGGATATATTTTATTTTTCAACGTATCTTTCAATTTTTCAAATTACTCTGCTGATTTAAATATGCGCAAATCGTTGATAATTCGAACGAACAATGAAATTTACAAAAAAAGAAAAAAAGGTTTCCGAAATTTTCCGAATATTTGTTATCGAAAAGTAATAATTTGAAAATAAATAATAAATAAAAATAAAAATGTGAAAATACAGAGTGATTTGTTTTATATTTTTCCGCAGATATTAATTTTTCTATATGGTATATACCGGTAGAAAATAAATATAAAATATTGACAGTGAAAACAAGAAAGACAAAAAAGAAAAATATCGAAAAAACACGTTAAGGAAATAAATCAAATTATTGTTGATCCAAAAAAAAAGACATCATTTATTAAAGATATTAAAAAAATATTAAAAAGGTAAAAATGTGCAATTACGAATTATAATTTTCATTATCAACAAGTCGGGAGGAGGGATGCTTGTCGTTCCCTGTATCGGCGTTGTTTTCTTCGTGAAACGAGTCGCACTGTCATATGCACGAAATGTCCCATGCGACGGCGTGACTGGTGACGAATCATTGCATACGAATGATAACGTGACATTGCTGCATCGACGTGATTACGACTTCGATATGTTGTCGGAATAAACTGGCAACCTGGTTTAAACGCGACCTAGTCCTCCTGCCCTGAAAAGGTGTTTGTATCATTGTTGTCTGTGGCGTGTTATCAGCGCGAAAGCCAATAGCGAGCCGAGACCGTGGAAGCGTGTACTTAATCCATCACGCGCAATGTATTTCCCGATTATATTGTCGGCCAATTTATTACACCTTTTAGATACGTGTGTATACAGACACGCATATAGAAAGCTTTCGAATGTAATCTCTGTTAAACGAATAACTAATGCAGAATATTGCAATAATTTGTTCGAACGTCCCTTTTCGAGATAATTGAAATTAATTTTCACGTTATATCGTCAGAATTTTCGCTTTTATTACAAATTGTTTAATAAAATTCATTATTATCGCGAAAAGGAAAAATTTAAACATTTAATTATTTACATCGAATTCTTCGATTTCTTCTTTGACAAAAATTTTCTGAATTTAAAAATGAATCTATATGTATAATTTTTAATAAATTAATATCAGATCACGTAAGAAAGATTCGATAATCGATTGAACGCAAATTCGTGACAGGATGAAATTTATGAATAATATAACACTGGCTCACTGGCGATTCCTCCTCCATACGTCGTGTTCACCTTCGACTTTCACTTTCGAGCCTATCCACGTCCGTTAGATTCCAGGGGGCGAAGAATTCTGTCGTGGCTGTCCTGGCCGCCAGTTGTAGGACGTGTCGCGCGCGGATTGAAGAAACGGATATCGAAACGGGGCGAACTATCTCCTTGGCACAAACTCGAAAGGAATTCATTCACGCCCGCTGGTCTCCATCGAATCGTGCTATTCCGTCAATTCGAAAGGGAAGTCTCTTTGTGCGGGGCTTCATTGTTCGGTCGTCGAACGCGTCCAAGTGTCGAAGTGGTCGCCGTCTCGGCCGTGTTATGTGCTATCAGTTATACAATACCTATGTAGGAAAGTTGGGAAACTTTGTCGGGATAACTTTAACGAGAAACAAATAAATAAATCAGAAGAGATTGGATTTCGAGTCCGGAGAGATACAGAATTTCGAACTCGTCTTCGTTGTAAAGATTTATATCGTTTTCTTTGTGAGATCTTATCCCATGGAATTAAATCTTCCTCCGAGACGTTAATTTATCTTCGTTCTGCCACTTTTTCATCGTTTATATCTATCTACATATGTGCTGAATTACTTAATAAATGAACTTTTGAAAAACGGAATACCTTGGAATCGATCTGTCAATACGTGGTACATATCTACGTGAATCAAGGGGGAAGAGAACGAAGAGGTTTATTTCGAATCTTTCATCAGATACGAAGTTCTTTTTCGAGGAAATTGTAGGCAAGATCGAAGTCGATCGAGATGGTCGGATTGGATACACCCTCATCGACGATTGATACTTCTTCTACTTACGGTCCACATTATCCAAATATCCGAAATCGATGCTGTCTTCAGTGAGTTATGTTATTAGACCCGAGGCTATGAAATGTATCTGCCGTTCGCGACCGATGGATCAGAAGGGTCAGATCTATTGTTATCGTTTGAATATTCCTGGTTCAAAGGTCGGGACTTCGAGGGAAGAGAGGAGGAATTTGAAGGTTCAATGGATTCGCTCTGTAATATAAATTTCTTCAAGAGGTGTAGTTCATCCATGAGATGTTTAAAATTTATGAAGGTAAAAAAAAAAAAAAAAGGAAAGGGATTTTCAATCTTTGGAATCTCTCTCTCGTTTCATCTTTTCATGTTTGATATAAAAAAGACCTACGGTTCTACAATTTGAGACAAATTTACATACGAGTTTTCTCGTAAAATCGTTCTCTCATCTTTTTATATTCTCTCTATTGTCAGATCGACGTTAGAATTATTGCAAGACGAGGAATCATCGTTCGAATTCTTTGAAATCATCAAAAAATACCATTCTCAAACATCTTCCAATAATAATTCTCTTTCATATCGCGAGGACGAAACGATGGAAAATCGTCGCGTTTCCGGGCAGCGAATTGCGAGTCGCGCCTTTTCAAACGGTGAACACGCAGCTATATCGAAAGTAATAGTTGCGCGGTTTAGTTACCGTCATCGCTCGGCTATGACGTTTATCGCGACCGAATAAAGCACCAACACGTATGTCTCGTTGATTCACGGACATCGACGCGACCGCGTCGAGATTTTTTTCGTTTCTGCATCGCGTTTACCATCGGCTACGCCGGAAAATCGAATCGAAATTAAACGAACACTGCAACTGCTAGGACAGGGTGCCGACACATGCTCTGTTCCATTTATTTTTTTTTCCCTCTTTCTCTCTCTCTCTCCTCTTTTTTTTTCCCCACCCTTTTCCACTCTTTTTCTCATCGTTCTTTTTATTCACTTTGTTCCATTCACCCTTTCGGTTGTTCGTCCGTTTTTTTCTTTCGCCCGTCTTTCTTTCTCCATTTGGATCTTGTCCACCATTTTCACCAGCCAGTATTTTCACGCTTTCCATTACGATCGTTTTCCACCAATTTTGTTCGACGACTCGTGTATTTATGAGTAATAATGGACGAATAGTTCTCCTATTCTAGCTAATAGATTACACGGATCATCTGCTTTTGACGCTTAAGTCGTTTGTGGGATCGGCAGATAAACAGGATAAACAGATAAGCAGATGAGAATAACGAAAAACAAGTGTACGACATTCGATTAATTTTTTTATTTGATTGATTAAATTTAAAGCACAAATATTTTTGAATACGATCGAAATATTATTCAAAATATAATACAATCTAATTGTTCTATGGTTTATTTTAAGAATTACGAGTTCACAATTTGATTGATTCTTCATAATTTCTCAAGGGAGCGTAAGATAACGCTGGTACTTTTGCCCTTCTTCTTCGTTTCTTCTTCTTAATCTTAATAATTCGCGTAAAAACTCTTTCCTGATTCGTATCGCAATAAAAAACCCAAGTTCGAATACCTTTCAATGAAATTCCAGGTGTAGAGCAACGAATTATTTGGAAATTTTCCGTGCACCTGGCACGAACGATCCCCTACAATTGTCCTCTTGTTCCGCGGAGAAATCATTCTCTTAGCACCATTCGAGCAAATTGGTAAAGTTTCAGGGTTTTAACTTACCGTGCCGAGATCGCCAGATACAATTTGGTATCCTCTGTTCCATTTCCACCTTTCCTTTCATCCTGCCCACCCAATCTGAAAACTATTTCTTCGAAAGACGACCTAACCGATCTAAGCGTTCGCGAATTCCAGAACACAGCCGAGGAAAATGGACGAATTAACATTTAAAAAACGATTTGATTTTAAATAATTTTTTTTTATTCTTTAATCTCCGCCAGCTTCTCTTCCACGAATATCAGACGGAATTCATCTTTACGAACGCGTCGGATAACGCGTGGACCGGAAACTGGTTACACGATGGTACGCGAAGAATAGAGATTTCCCTGATTAGAGGGGTTGATCGAGCTTCCTCCGGAATGAGGCTTAATGAAACGTTTGTAATCGTAACTGGTAGGAAACGAGCAGTTTGCGCGACGTGAACGTTCAGCGGGGTGGTGGCACGAGCAATCCAAGAGATTTCGACGAGAAGTTTTGAATTATTATAAAGAAATTATTCAACGTGAGAACGATAAAAAAAGTATATTCGTAAATTCAAATAGGAATTCATACTTTTCAAAAAGTATTTTTTTCGTGAGATTAAGTATATGCTATTTCAGAAATACTTGACCCTATTATTTTTTTTTATTACTTGTTTATTCCGTGTTATGAGATTAAAAAGTTGAAGGGAAAAATTTTGGTATAATAAATTTTTTGTGAAATATTTGGACAAAGATATGAGATTGATTTAGATTAATGCAATGATCACGAAAGGTGGCGACTACGTAGGTAGTTTCCCAAAAAAATGTCCCTGTTTATTTTTTTTAGAGAAGTTAAGTGTTCCGCAAATACTTAACCTAGTTTTTTTTTTTAGTGTTGGTTTATTTGTGCAACGTATTTATTAAGAGATGAGAGAAATTTAGTCAGCTGACGTAATTGAGGTCTTTCTCGTAAAAGGTGTAGCGGGCTTAAGACAACAATGAATCTGAAACACAATTAACTTTTTCCTACCCATTTCACTTTTTTAGTTAGGGAAAACAAATTTTCTTGATATTCGCGTCGACGAAATTTTTCTAGTTTCAACTTGAAAGAAATCAGAATTCTTTTACCACCGTATTAATAAATTAACTCTCAATTTATAATTTATAACAAAACTCGATTAATAAAAGATTTGTCGATAGAAAAATGGCGGCAGAAAAAGATAAGCATCCCTTTTCTTTCCCCCGTTCAAATATCCGCCATACTGCGAATAGCTACCCTCATTCTTCTTACTTAGCGTCGCGAGCTCTCATTCCGCGAGCGAAATTAACAAATTTATAAACGCTTCCAAACAAAATCTCCAAACGAAGAATCCTTCATCTCACGATACCATAACTTTTCCCCCAATTAAATTCTCCCGTTCTCGAGAATCGTAATGATATTTTCCGTACATTAACTGAATCTCGAAAAAGACTACTCACCAAACGTATCCAACAAACGTTCCA
Organism: Apis mellifera; assembly: GCF_003254395.2. Lineage (NCBI taxonomy): Eukaryota > Metazoa > Arthropoda > Insecta > Hymenoptera > Apidae > Apis > Apis mellifera. The sequence goes on from NC_037638.1 coordinate 20,694,965, forward strand.
TATATTTCCCGCATCCATATATTGCCCCAAAAATATATTTTATTAATCGTTTGCAAGATCACGTTGCACCATTTGACTTGGATGGACTTGGCGGATATCGGATTCGTAGATTCCGAAGGAAGTCGGGCTTCAGGCGTCCCTGATAAGTCTATCTTCGACGGATTTCTCTGACGGCCGAGTCCCGGGGGAGATGAGAAAATAAATAAATGACGAGCGATTCCCCACGAGCGAGTCTCGAGAGCCGGCAAGAAGGAGCAGTTTCGGTGTAGATAGGGAGAGAATTATGGTTCCTCACGGGGGTTGTGATGAAGAGAGCCAGGGGTGCGCGGGGCGCAATTTTAAGCCCTCCTCTTGGTTTCTGGCCTTACAACTCCGTAATTTTTACCCCCGGAGAAGTTAAGAGTAATTTACTGGGCTCCGCGTAGGCGTTATTCGACTCCCCCGCCCCTCGGTGTCCGCCCCACTTCTGCCCCGTGAAATAGGTACACCCCCCAAGATCCCAGGCCCTTGTTAATTGTCTTCCATGGACGAACTTGATTTTCCCGCGAAACTGCGAACCGGCAGTCTTGAGATAAATGTTGGTTAATATTGTTACGAAAATAGGTAGTTAGTTCTTTTCGGACCCGTGGAGAGACATCCCCGGGGATCTTCATCCCTCCCCCCTAACTCGCCTTGAATCGCCTTTTCTTTGTTTGTTTGCCGGTAATAATGGGTAAAGAAGCCAGAAACGAGGTGGTGAGAACGACCTGTTTTTGTTCGAACGATGATAGAGAGTGGTAGTAAAAAGCGAGAAGAGGCACACTTTTTTAATGCGCAATCTTTTTTTAATATCGCGTTTCAGACTTTGGCTCACTTGTTTAAAATCGATTTTCGAGTGTTGCATTTACAAATTCGAGATTCCCTTTCTTCAAAATTGTTTTCGTTGATTGAATAAAATATAATCTTCTCGAAATACAATACGTAAGCGAGACAGCGATGTTTAATAAACAAAAGAATTTATTTGTAATTTATTTGCAGAGAATTCATGGCAAAGTTTAAAATCGACGTAAAACCGTGAAGCGTTTGCAAAAGCAGTTTGGACACGAATTAAATACCTTTCTGTTCCCTGTTTTCTCCCGTTTACTTAGAAACTTCCGCCTCATTCAATTCCCCTGTCAGTGTACAGGCGCAACTCGCAGCGGGTAAAGGTACTTGCGAGATAGTCGATCACGAGCAATTCGAGATATTGCCGGACGGTGTGTACGTGTCCGAGAATGCTACAGATCTGTGTGTACCCGGTGGAGGAAACGGAAGGGCCGGCATGCATCGAATCCCGGTAGCATTATTTAGCCGGGAAAAGTGTTGCCGACGCCATTAATCCGATTGGACGAACCTTCACCCTTAGGCCTTAGGGATCCATTATGTATTAGGTGGATCGACTTGCCCCGCCAAGATTAAAGCTGGAAATGTGCCGCTTCAACACCGAAAATCCTCAACATAATTTTATCCGGCAGAGATTTTAATCCCTCGAGAAAATACGAAAAAATCACGAGTTGCACGTGCCGATTTTACGGATTTCTGTATCGATATATATGTATGTATATTTCGAGACGATAATTTGTTTGGAATTTTTGTTTCATTTTCCATTTCGAGGATAAGTATTATATTTTTTGGATATTCATTTTGATTATTTTTATTTATCGATGATATTGTATAGTTTAGGATAGTAGAATATTTATAAGGAATGAAGTATTAAAGGAAGACAAGAGTTAAAATTAAGTTTCTTCCTTTTTATAGATTATTTAATTCAAGTCCAAGAATGACATACCGGTTGGATATTCTTCTCTTTTGAAGTTGCGCTTCTCCGGTTTCTATTTTATATTTGCTCCTTAAAAAGTTGATATTTCGTGGATACGCGAAGGTGGAAAGCTGTTTCGTGGATATTTCACGAGGCAAATGCCATGACTTATTTTACGGGACGAAAGAAGCAGACGAATTTCCGAGGAGTCGACGTTCTTTCTTTTCTACTGCTTCCCTGTTGAAACCTTGTCGGTTAAAGCAAAGAAATACACGCTTTCTTGCGCAACCACCTCTTTTCCAGGTTTTCTTCTCTATTAGCATGATTGCAACTTTATATCGAGTTTTCTCGTTACTTTACGATATTACTTCTTTCTTTCCTCATAAATTTCAATTAATCTTATCGCGACAACGATTATTATTGACAATCATTTTAAATATATTTTCATACGTATCATAGACAAATATAAAAGGTTAAAAATATATTTTAAAACATTTAATTTTCAGACTGTAAAAAAAATGAAAATTGTGTGATTCTCGTCGACAAGAACTATGATGATGATCGAAAAGGTAGACGTGTTGGCCGAAGAAAACCGCTTGGTTTCTTTGCCAAAGTAATTTGTCTACTTTACGTTCCTCTTCCGTTTACTCATCACGAACTTTTGCCGAAAAAGTGATTTTTTTTTATCAGTAGAAATATTACCAACAAGTAGAAAAAAAAAATCTTATAATTTTTCTATTGGAAAATTTACTTGAATTAAAATTTATTTATTACTTTATTTATTATTATTATTAAATTTTACTAAAATTATTAAATTATTCTTAAAAATAGGAGATTTATGGGATAGGAAAGGGATTTAATGATACAGATGGGATTAATTAAATTAACACGTGTATATTGTAAATATCATTTATTGGACTTTTAGGCGTCATGGGATACAACGATTACATCACGTTGCTTATTTATAACACCTAAGCAATTGGATAAAAAAGAAAATGAAAAAATGAACTATAGGGTGATGATTTTCATGTTTCGTCTGGGCAAAAAAAAAAAAAAGAATTCAGAAATGAAGAGATTGGGTTGAACATCGGATAATTTTTCGTTCTCGCTTCTATATAAAATGTAATAATGCCGACTTCTGTGCGGATTAGGCGTGAACGGATGAACGAAGCTAAACGCATCGTAGCCGGCATGCATTGACAAAAATTAGGAACCACTGCGCTTACAAAAATTGTACGCAACAACATCATTTTGTTTTTTTCTTTTTTCCTTCTTCCTTCCTTCTTTGTGTTTCTTCTTGTTTTCTTTCGGAGGAACTGGAAACGATCGAAACGAGATTACTATTCAAATTTCTTATCTAGCAATCGCGGAGAGATGAAAAAACGAATAATCACGAAGAACAACGATGTTAGATTATGTTCATTTTTTTTCTTTCTTTCTTTTCTTTTGTCCCCTCAATTTTTTCCTTTCTTATTCTTTTTTTTTTCTCTCTGTCGTAATACAAGTCAAAAACAGTTTAAATTCAGGGCGTTCGTTCGGGATAAGGAGAAATTTCGTTAATTTTTATTCGTCGTTAATATAATATATATATATATCCTCGTTGGAATAATTCTCGTCCGAATCAAAATCATCGTCATCATCGTCGTCGTTATTATCGTCACACATTTTTCACGGCCACTCTCAATTGAAAAACTAACCATCGATCGGCACACGACATCCAGGGGGAAGGCGAACGAGAACTTATGGCTAAATAAAACTTTATAAAAATATATCAACGAATAATAAATATATCTCTAACAGCGTCACTGTATAATTCGTTCATGCATAGCCCTCGGTGTATCGATAGCCTATGCATTTACAATCACTATATACACGCTATTTTTTTTCCTTCTTTTTTTTTTTGTTTTTTATAATGCTACTTACCTAAAATAATATACAACAATGTACCGTTTTTCCCTTAATGTATCTAGTTTTTTTTCTTACGGAATATCTTTTTTGTATCATTTCTTGCGTATTTAATTTTATTTCGTTATTTCGTTCTCTCAATCACGTACACGTAACCTCCAGTTAATCCCCATATTTGCCTTCCTTTTGTCTCGTTACTCGCCGTATTATTCTCTTTGGTTCGTGTTTACATTCTATAACAATTACACGGGACGAACAGTCTTCGTTTACCACTCGACTTGTTCGGTTCGATATTCAGCCATCGACGTTCTCTGCGAATCCGAATGTAAAAATTGGTCTCTTATTCAACGCGTGTACATGTGCTTTTTTTAAATTCTTATTTTTTTTCCCCTCTCTCTTCCATTTTCGCATGCCGCATTCGATCTCCTTAACAAATAAACTATTTATACAAATATTTACACGTGCCTTCGTTACGCGTAACATCCGTATTCCGATATTCCTTTTTTCTTTTCTTTTTTTTCCTTTTATCAAGCTTTTTTTTCATCTAATCGAGAAACGGGTTTTCGCAATCAAAAATCTCGTAATGATTTACAAAGTTTTCTTCTACACGCGATAATCGGTATCATCCGACGATCCTTCGGATAATTTCGAATTTCTCTCGTTTAAGGAAAGAGAGAAAATTAGTTGTATTATCGCAGTCGTGGATTTCGAAGTCTCGTTTTTCTTTTCCTTTTATCTCTTTCCAATAATAAAAAAGGAGAGGAGAAAGAGGGAAAAAAAGAAAGGGGAAATAAATCTACAATAAACAATCCTCGTTACGATTCGATCCATCTATCCTACCAGTCATTTATCTTCTAGAAAATCCTATGTCAAGAATATCGAAACGAAAAATACGAAATGGAAAAGTGGAAAGAGAGAGAGAGAGAGAGAAAGAGAGAAAGGAAAAGAAAGAATGAGAATCTAGCAACGAGATTCATGATTAAGGAACGTCGAGGCCGGATTATCGTCGTCGCCGGAAGCTCTGCATCGTTCATCGACAACGACAGCGTCGATAAAAAGGCTTTCTTCTCGTTTAAGCGCGCTCACCCTTTTCGATACATAATAAACAGGGTTTTCTCGTTGCATCGTCATCGAGTTTCGCCTCGCGTCAAGAACACGGAACATTCTTTTACATCCTTACCGAAACGATTATCCTTCCTTTCTCCGTTCGCGTCCCTTTTTTCTTCTTTCCTTTCCCCCCCTCCTTTTTCTGTAATTTATATATTTTATATTTACAATCGTCGCGGAAACACTGACGGAACTCTGACTTCCTTCCCCCCTTTTACTTCTCTCATCCATTGAACAGGGAAGCTGACTTCTCAAGTTCGATCCTTTGGCTCCCTTTGGCTCTTCACAAAGCAACATTTTCGACGTCGTCTCGCCACGATCCCTCAGCGACGATGCTCCTGCAGGATGACCAGGGCCAAACACATCGATAGGTAAGTGAGACTCGCTGACCGGAAGTGAGCGTGACTGTACTCGGAGGCCCGCGTCACGTTCAACAAAACGGAAGCGTCCGAGATCCCTTCCGACGAGCGTACCAACACCCACCATTCCCCGGCATGAGACCATTGAATCGTGTCGAAGCTCAGCACCGTTCTGTAACAGGACTCCGTGCCACCATCCTGAAAGGCAAACAACGAGGGACCGTACGTCGTTAATGAATTCAATACCGGTGATTCAGGGGAGTTTGTCAAGTATTCGTGACCTGATTCGACGATCCAAAGAGTTCGCCAGGCGGCCGATTATAAGGGATATAATTTATATCTGGAAAGGAGTTCGAAGGGATTGTTGCCGTTGGCGCAAGTTTTAGAGAGGAGAATGGGGAGAATGGGTCAAGGATAGTTTGAATTTTCCACTTCTTTTCTTTTTTTTCTTCTTTTTTTTCCAGGAAAATCTAAGTTTGTTCTTCTTTGGCGAGGAAAGGATGAGAGAAGGATGAAAAGAAATTTTTCTACAAAATAGATATTCATATATTAGAAGATTATTTTTAATATTCGATTGGAATTATATTTGGGGATATATTTCGTATCAGAAATAAACATTTATATATTTTTGCATATAAAAAAATATGAATCGAAACGCGATTTTTAAATTATTGGATCGAATTAAAACGAAATCAATTCGAACGCGAAAGGTAAATTAAAATAGGGACAGATTTCTTTTGTAAAAGAATGCGAATATTTAAACGACAGTTTCGCTCGATTCCGTTCGATCGTTTTTATCGAACTCATTAACTCGGGGACTCGATAATGTCGATTCACTATTCCTTATCTATCGCAATTCTGCTTAGCTTCTTACGATTAAACTTTCGCGTGGAACTTTCGCGGAAAACTTCCTACATACCCTCCTCCTTCTCCCGTTCTTCAATTGCACGTATCACTTCCGATTTCCCCCTCCCCTCTTCTCCAAAAGTTACATTTCCCCTTCTCAAGAAACAATCTCTCTTTTTCCAATCCCCCGGGTTTTTTATATTCCAATCGATAAAATCGGATACATTAAATCCAGCACAGTTGAAAATTATCGATACGAAATAATTGATAAAAACAGGAGAAACGAGATAATATCCGAGAATGTCAATTGCAGTGTGCAGGTGGAAAAAGAAAAAAAAAAAAAAAAGGAAACGTGTTTCGTCGGATTCAACGACAACGTGTTATTACGAGCTCCATTATTACGTATTACACTGATGCAATTGACGCGCATGTTAAACGTCTTTTTTTTGTATTATTCATTCGCTGTTAATTACTCTGATTATCTTTGCACGCGTTTAATTAACAGAGAAACAGGTCGCCGATCGGACAAAGTAGGAAAGGAAAAATCTCTGTTGTATATTTCAAAGGGAGGAATAATTTATGCATTATGGAAAAGACGGATAGATTCTCTCGAATTAATTTTAAACTTGGAGAATAAAATTAAATCGGGGGGAGTTGCGCGTTGAATCGGTCGAAATACAAAAAAAGATATAATTACATCCGATGTCCCTTTTATCAGTTCCCGTCCCCTTCGTTTGGTAAATACGACCAACAGGGAAATACGTTTACGTAATTGAATCCGATTCCACTCGTCTCGGCGGTAACTTCTCCCGCAATTCGAGACAGACGTTATTCTTAGTCTCGCGAATTTTTCGCGTGCAACCAGTCGCAGTTTCTTGCTCCATTTAACTTCGTATTTTATCCTCGTCCCTTCTCGGTTTCCACTACAAACCGACCTCCTCCTCGCCCCCCCTTCCCTTGTCGCCTTCCTCGTTAACTTCCTCCCTCCGTCTTTTTCTTTCTCGACGAGTGTACTTCCTTGTTCCTTGCGTGATTTACGTCCCCCTCTTTTGTCAAATTTGCATTCGCCCGGTGATAAATTAGATATCTCGAGGTGGTTTCGCGTTGAATCTCGAGAGAATCTTTCCATTTCCACACTCAAGCAAATATTACGTTGGAAAATATTTATCGATACAAGTGAATTTCGTTCAAATTTCATCTCGCTCGTTCGATCAATATATTCGATATACTTTTGTTCTCCCCACTAGTTTTTGCTGCAAATATTTTACACGCTTAAACGTAAAGAGCAAAGAGCAATTCTTTTGTTCCACTCCATCGTCGAAAATCTTCCTCTCCCTCTTGTCTGACGAACGGCAAACAGGTCGGGAATGGTGTCGCATCACCATTCGTTCTTATTGTTAGTCAACGTCTTCTAGAGTTTTCCTCTTTGTTCCTCCGATTGTCGAGTATGTGCAAACACATCGAGATTTCGTCTTCCTCTGGATCGCAGAGTAGCGTGCACCCGTCGAGAGGCGTCGATCCATAAATTTCGGCGAAACTTTCGCCCGCCAACTTAAAGGGAAATTTCCATGGTATTCGTCGAAAGCATGACTGATAGTAGTTAGTGCCAGTGATTTATTCCTATCTCTATCTATCCATCTATCTCTGTATTCTGTCCCGTACCCTATATCCTTTGTTATCTGGGGCTGAAGTAGCGGGTAATTAATTCGTGGAATTGCAGCTCCTCGAACGAGGGTTGCGGAGGGGATTGGACTTGTGGGGGTGGAGTAGGACGAAATCCAGACCGGGTGCACGTGTTGCGGCGAACGTAGTTATTTTGACCCAGATTCTGTTTTGAATGCTTCCTACTATGTCCATACCGTCTACCAAATATTCCGCAAACTTCCGCCCAACCAAAAATTAATAAGCTTCCCCCCCCGAACGTAGATGCTACGTAATCGTGCTTGAAGAAAGGAAGAAATTTCGTATCTCTTGAATCTCGAATAAATCGTCAAAACGAGAAATTTTTTAATGATTTCCTCGATTAAATTAAATCATATCTATGGAATTGGCGATGAGAATTCTTGAGATCGGTTTATACAACGATTCGACGAGATTACGAAAAATATATAATGAATAGACAACGGGTGTAGATGTTAATCAGTTTCAGAGATAATTGAAATATTCTAAGAGAGAACGGAAAGAAAGTTTTCAATTTTCAAATCGTCATCTGTTTTCCAAGAGGCGATATTCCCGTTTGGATGGGATGATTGTTCGAGCTTAGACGAAGATTTCGTAGTGCATGTTTCGGAAGTTCGGAAAACGGAATAATGTAGGAACAAGCGAAATAGTGGGCAAGCTTAAACGCCTTAAAGGAAAATTACTTTCTCTTTCTCTTTCCTTCCTCTCTATCTGTCTTAATGAATGATCCATCGCGTAATTTCCCTGATAAAAGGAAACAATGAAAAGGACTGGAGGAAATTTAAAGATCGACGACGAAAATTAACAAAGACAATCGTTTTCTTCTTTCTTTATTTACTTATTCTTTTCTTCTTTTTTTTTTTTTTTTTTTAATTCGTGAAACGAATTAAGAACATTCCCACCAGGGGACAAAGGGGATTAAAAGTTAGCAGAAACAAGAGCGTAACGCAGGTGCATTAGTCTCGAATCTCTTTAAAGCCATACCAGGATTCTTTCCTCTCTTCTCCATTTTTGTCTCCCTATTTTCTCTCTTCCTTTCTCTCCTCTCTCTTTATCTCTGTTCTCAGTTCCATGCGTTTCACCGTTATCCCTGATTCCCCCGGAAAAACAGTAAATCCGTCTTTTGTGCGACCATCCAGTATCTGGAATCAGTCTGTCGACCGCGAATAAAATAGAAAAAAAAAAAAAAAAAGAAAAAAAAGTAGGAAACGAGTAATACAAAGAAGAAGAGAACACGTTGATACAACTCGACGCGATACGCGAAAATGAAATAAGAATAGGTATTTCGTCCCATTTTCTTCTCGTTCTCATATTTTTATAATATGCAACGAGCGTATTCCTTGAGTATTCTTTCGTGCTCTTTTCCTTCTCTCAACACTTCTTTCCATCTTTTCATCCCACCGAGAAGAAATCACGTTTCGGCCGGTTCGCTCGCGATAAAAGTATAATTCTCGCCTCCCGAGTTGCAAATTCGTTGTTATTCCTGTCGTTACTGATGTTGTTGTTGTTGTTGTTGTTGTTATTGTTGGAAAACAGAAATTGGCTGGCTATCGTGGCTCGACTGTCTTCGAAGTTAAATTGCACCTTGATGTTCCTTCGTTGACCCGGTTCAAAACCGGCACTATTTTCGATATTACGAAAATTCTTGCGTTCTCGAATTGCGAATCGAGATCCTTCCTTTCGCGTAAAACGAGTCATTTCTGGTCGAGATGAATCTTTTCTCCTGTTTTTATCGTCTCGAAGCGAGTTCGTTTCGAGCGAGGGTTGTTGTAGATGTTCGATTTGAAGAAGCGTTCTTCGTTCGTTTTCCCGTTTGTTTGTCGTAGTAGATTTATTAACAAAATTTACAATGTTCGATATCGAATTAAAAGGATTTTAAGCAAGCAAGAATTAAAAAGATGGAAAAGAGGAAGAGTTAAATCGAAACGCGTAACAATTGAGGACGAACATTAAAAAAAAAAAAAAAAAGGAAAAAAAATACACGTGTACGAAAGAAAGAATTTTTGAATAGAAATTAAAAACTAGAGAAGAATTTTTCAAAGGAATTTAAATAGAAATTGAACGTTAGGCAAGAGTTATACGAGAGTTAAAAATACGCTCGTGAATAGAGAAAGCTTCGTGAACGGAAATTGGAAATTTATTAAAAAAATAACTTACACGCGAAAACAATCAGAGTCCTTCCCAAAGAATTCAAAAATATTTTCAATACAATTTCCTGTTCAATTTTCGCATAAAACAAAATTGAATAAATTGAAAATTGAGGAAAACTATAGAAAAAACGAGAAATAAAAGAAGAATAAAAAAGAAGAAAAAAGCGTATACCTCAATAGCAAGCGCTTGAACACCATCCCTGGCCTCCGCACCAGGCACATAAACGTTTTCCTCGGATATCCAAAGTATCTTGGTGTATCTCGGCTCGGCGCAAAATTCAACGACAATATTCAACGATTCACCCTCCTTCGCTGTCACTGTTTGATTAGGTGGATGAATCATGGGTCGACCTGGAACAAAAATTCGCAAACAATTCTGTTAACCCTCCGGTCGTATACGCGGTTCTTTTGTCGGTCATAAATCCACCCTTCGCTTCCTGTAGCGCAACCCCTTCCCTTATCTCTCTCTCTCTCTCGTATTATATCCTTACATCTCACTTTGTATCTTTCTCCCTCTTTATCTATAGAGTTTGCACGGCAGAGCTTTGTGTCTTGTTAACTGCGAAAATATCTCAGCATGTAGCTAAACGACGTAATCTTCCGTAATTCCTGCTAAATTATGTTGTCGCGCGCCATCGTGTTTCTATCTTAAGTGGAAGTTCATTAAGGTGATCGAATGAAATGGTGAAACGTCGCAATAACGAAACTATAACGTGTATAACGCATGTATATAAATGTATTCGAGCAATTCTCGACTTCCTAACCTGGATTTATTCCGAAAGCTAATCGCGCCTAATTCTCCGTAACGTTAGCAAGAGAAATTGTCGGGGAATCGATATTTTGGGTTACTAGGTAATTATTAAAACGAGCGTTCAAAGTGAGGCTCGGCCTCATGGTATTTCGAATTTCCCCGGTCAATTTATTCCGTTTGCCAATCGTGTCACAATGATTGTTGCAAACAATGAAAAGGTTGATACGTTTATAAACCGCGGTAATCACCGTTATTGCAGTAATTTATCTCATCATACGCGAGCGCAATCTATATCGACGAAATATGTCCGAATATGTCCACGAATTTTTCCGCGCGTGGAATCGAACATTTGTCAAAACTTGATCGAACGACGACTTTTAATTTTAAAATATTCCGTGCTCTTTCGTTTAACGACGATTCTCGATTCGTGTTACACTTTCATCGAATTAATGAAATTAAACCATCTTTTACGATTCTGTTCGCTGTCCTTTGTCCATTTTGATGAGATGCCCGTAAAATTCTAAACGACCATCGTGGCCTCCGTACCTTTATTTTTTCCCCTATTTATTATTTATGGCCGTTTTTTCACGTTTATGAGCCGGATCGCATCGAAACATCGGTTTTTTTTCGCGTCGATTCGCGGCAACGCTCGCGACGCTTTTGATTTACTCGTTTCCACGAGTCTCGCCAATCCCAGGAGTGCAAACACACGCATTTTCACCCATCGAAAACTAGACTTTACAGTGTGACAATATGACAGCAAGCTGGAACGACTCGTTACATCAACAGAGAGATGGGTATAGAGAATATAGGGATAAATAGACGAATAGAGAAGTGAGAACGGATGGATAGAATGGTTTCTCGATTTCAAAGCTTCAAGGCGATCGTGATTCTGGGACAGTTTCACCAGTTAGAATCTCGTCAAAATATCCTCGTAGCTCGAGGCAACGACCTGAAACGTGTACCAACGTTTGCAAATATATTCAGGCATCTCGAATCGATTTGATCACGATTAAATGATAATGATCCAGTCGATCTGTAGAGTTTCGTTATTAAATACATAAATCGGAGTTTCTGCGCAATAAGATAGAGAAAATATTTTAAAAAAAATAATGATTTTATTTCGAGAGAAAGGAAGATGAATGAAAATTGTCAGAATGCAATTTTAAATTTCAAATCATTGCAAGAGATCAATCAATTAATTATCAATCCTTAACATAATGATTCGAATCGTTCATGTCAAAATGATTTTTAATTGGCTACTGTTATCATTTATATTCCGTAAAGATGTCATATTTACGATCTCTTTATTCAATTAATTCCATGGCAATAAAATCGCGTTAATTATTTAAAATCTTCGTTGATCTCTCGAGCATATTTAATTATCGCAAAAGAAAACGAAAGAGGAATGAACAAACATTCGTTGCCTTGAGAAACGAAAAATCTTGCTCACGTAATCTTAGCACGTTTTTTCAAAACTCGTTAACAAATTCTCCAATCCTCTCGATTCTACCAGCCGAGACCAATAACCCCCTAAAAGAGCAAATCTTTCGATTTAACCCTACTCGGTTTTCCATTTTCCATTCACGGTGTCTTATCGAAAACGATCGACGAAACGAAGGACGAGACACCGGGGCCAGCTGGTACGCGATGTCGTGGCAGCAGTTTTGTTGCTGCACTTTGGCTAATTGAAGCGTGGATGCCGGCCGGTTACCCACGACGAATCCTTCCCTTTCCTCCTTTCAGCCACATTCTAACGCCACCGATCCCTTACCCCTCTCCGCCCCCTCCCCGGCCACTTTCCTTTTACTCGTTCTCATCTGCATGGATTTCCTGCTTCGTAAAGCAAGCTTTCTGACCCTGGTTGGCCCATCTGCAACGGTGAATAGAAGCGGAACAGTACACTCGGCCGTGGCTGCTCATGAATATTCCTACGACTGAAATTACTGGAATACCTTGGCTGTGCCTCTTGTTTCTGCGGCGAGGGTGAAAGCGCACGGCCGTCCGTCCGTCCTGTCCGTGTCTGTCTGACTGTCTGTCTGTCTGTCTGTCTGTCTATCCGTCTTCTTTCTCTTCCATCAAGCCCCCTGTCCCACCTGTACCCCTTTCAATATCTATGTTCCATGTTCGATACTGGCTGGTGGAAATGTCTGAGTCAGGATTGGACTTGCTTTTTTTCACTTTTCCTCCCTTCCCTCTATTTCTTTTCTGTTTTTTCCTTTTCTCTTCTTCTTCTTCTTCTTTCTTTCTTTCTTTTTTTCTTTTTTTTTTCTTTCCTTCTTTCAATCTCGATGAATCGATACGAAGGAGGCGTACGACCTCCAATCTCGCAAAAGTTCATCGAGAAGTTCGTTACGAGTTAAGGTTGATTTTATAGTTGAAGAAATGCTTTTCGAATAATTGATTTCGAAGTAACGCGGAGAAGTTGGTTTGGTCTTTTCTTTTTTTCTTCTTTTTTTTTTCCTTTTTTTTTTTCACGGCACCGTTTTAATTCCAAGTTGAACGTTGTTTTAAATATGCGTGGGAAGGAAAGTTTGGCGCGAATGCTTTGATTGTGGGCGCTGGGGTCACGCAATTGAAATGTATGCCGAGATTGTGCACCCACTTTGTTTGAAGCGTTGAGTTGAGGAAAATTTGAAACATAGTTAAAATAAACTTTTAGAAAATTCGAAATATTGCCATAGGCGCAAACAATATTCGATATCTTTTTCAATGTACGAATCATAGGCAAATATATATATATATCCAAAAGAAAAATTTATTCCAATAATTATTTCTATTCGTATAATTTTCTTAATTATATTTTGGAATGAATGAGAGGGAAAGAGGGAGAGAGAAAAAGCTTTTAACACGTAGAAAGGTAGAACGTACAAACGTGTGTTACATTAATATTATTATTCATATATTTACGTGTAAAGTTACAATTGCATCTCTCGTCGTAATTGAATCGAATGGCACGAATTCTTGCGCGTGTAATTTAAAATTAAAGAAATATTTCATACCTCTTATTCCAGAAATAGTTTAAATAAACGGTATTTTTTTTTCTCTCCTTTTAAATCCCTTTCCACCTTTCCATCTTTTTACATTTTTTTCCCCCCATTTCTGAATCCTTTCACAGTTCTGCACGTTCGTTAGCTAGCACTCGGCTCCATTTGTCCATTCGCGCGCACGTGTTCAATTATACAAATGAAATAACTGATAGTTTCTGAACTTTAGGTTCTGGTTGACGGAACAAAGCTGGCTTAATTCCACCATTAATTCTAATTGAAATGATTAATGAAATCAACTATGGCGAAACGAAAATGCGGCATCCGAACGGGATAACTAATTTCAGGGAACGAGATGTTCTCTTCCGCGTATAAAAAAAAAAGAAAAATTGTATCTTCTAAATTGATTAATCCTGCATTCTTCGATATTTTTCGTTTCGAGTATAACAACGCGTTCTTATTTTATCCCTTCCTCTAAGTACCTTGAATTTTTGTCCACGGAACGAAACACAGCGCGATGTCGAATCTGAATTTCAAAATGCGATTTGACGTACGATTTCATATTGAAATTCGTGAAGATGTAAATGCGCGAGCAAAAGATTGTAAAATTTACGAACGATTTCACACGAACAATCCCCTCCACAACCTCGAATTTCTTCCACCACCGTTTCGATGTTAATCTTAAAAAATCCGAGATACGTTATTCGCTCTACTTTCCACCTTTTTTTTTCCTTTCCCCTTCTCTCCCCTCCCTATGGAAATTCTCAGACGTTCTTAGGCAGGAGGACAAAAATAAAGAGGGAGGAGGAAGCTCGAAAAGAAAGTGGCGGTAGTTTCGGTGAATCTTTTATACGTTTCGACTCCACTCGCACGTGACACACATGCGATCCCTATGCATTATGGAGGACGTTATTAAGAATGTGAAGAAAGTCCAGAGTCTTCCGCGTTCTAATTATAATTTAAGCTTCTTCCGGCCATGAATAACTGAAGCTACTGAGGAATAAATTGAAAGAGAGGTGGAGGAGGGAAGGGATACGGAAGCTCTTTATCTTAAGGGTCGTGAATTAAAAACGACGCCGTGGACACTTTTCCGTGCGTTCCGTGAAATTTCGCCGTGAACGATATCGTTAAATATTTCTCGCGATATCGTGCGAAATGATATTTCCAGGATTTATTCGAGGATCCGTTCTTGAAAAGGAAAGTTATATATCATCGACCGATATATCATCGACGAGAATCGTCGCGTTTTTCTAAAAGAAGAACACCCTTTCCTTAATTATTCTATTCAACATGTCGAAACAAATTTGAAGAATCACAAGTTTGTGTCATTCTCTTTTTATATTATCCTTTTTAGAATAATATCGTCTCCATTAGATTTGGAGATTCAGAGTGCTCCTTTCGTAAATTTCTTTAAAAAATTAAAAAAATGACCCCTCGTATATCTTGAAAAATGATAAAAAAAAAAAATGCCAGGCAATGTATACGTTGACCAGAAAAAGGCAGCCTATTAGCAGCCTCACTTTTTAAAACAATATTCGTTCCTCTTATTTTTCATCGCGAGAAGAATGAAACGGCCATCGAGTTCAACGACCTTAATCGCCATGAACCGCTCCTCCCCGCATTGGAGTTCAACAACGCGTTCTCGAAAAAACGAAAAAAAAAAAAAAAAGAAGAAAAAAACACTGAAAGCAATTTCAAAGAGTTAGGAAACGGGAAGGTTATTTGAATCGAGCGAGCCACGCTCGATTATCGGTGACAAGTGTCAAACGTTTACACCGAAACGAAACGTTATTACACGTGCAACGGGGGAGTAATATGGGGGTTGAAAAAAATCCCGTTTGATTGACGCGTCTCCTCTCGCGAGGGTTGGTCACCTGTCTCTCCTCTCGGGTTAATTATTATCGATTAACGAGAATGGAAAATGAAAGAGCGAAGGGAAGAGAAATGAGGAGGAGGAGAGGAATCGTCGCGTTTTTCGAGCGAAAAAGAAAGGAAAGGAAAAGAAAAGAGGGAGAGAGAGAAAAAAAAGAAGAAACGTATAAAAATCCTTGCCCCAGGTCGAATTCCTCGTCTGGGACGACTTCCGGGAGGAGTCGCTTCCCCGAAAAGTACCTCTTAGCATGTTAAATGAGCCGTGGGGAATGCGACGGCCACGGTGATTCATCCTTGGCTCGATCGTGGAAAAAGTTTCGACAAGAACGAGCACCGTTACCGTAACGAATCCTTTCGACGACTCGCGTGCTGCACTTTGTTCCATCGAAACTTCGATCTGTCTTTCCAAACTTTCCACTCCTTCCCCTTCCTTCCCTTCGTCGCCACCCTCCACGCCGAGCAGTTTTTAAGTTTGTTGTTTCAACCGGGATAAAACCGGGTGTATTTTATTTTCGTTTAAACAATTCCGTTTCGTTAATCGGTTAAATGACGAGGATAAATGAATATTCGAAAAATTAGAAAAATTGAAATTTTATTCGCCGTTAATTGTTTTCTGTTACTTTAACCGTTTTACGATTTTTTAATTAATCGTTTTATTATTATTCCGTTACACATGATGGAATGATAATAAATGTAGGCAAATGTACGATATATATTGTATAATGTACGAGATATTGGTTTACGTAAATTTAGGTAAATTTGGATCTTTTGAAAATATAAATTTGTACTTTGTAATTTGTAATTCATAAAATGTGTTGCATGTGTTACGTAATTTCGCGTTATAATGTATAACGTTAAGTAAAGATAAATAAATATGTCGATATTAATTGTCGATTATAATTGATATAAATCGTCGTGTACAATTGTAACGTGTGTGTGTTATTTATAAAAATAAATTTTTGAATGCACCGATAGAATTAGCGAGAATATATTCAATAATTTCCTATCCCTTTATAAGCGATACTTGCAATTTTTCGATTGTAAAAAAATTATGAAAATTCCCCAGGGGAAACAGAACTATAATATCGAGATAAAATTTAAAAGTAAAATCAGGTGTCAGAAATTCATCACGGGTGCCACTTTTCTCTAATTAAATATTCTAATGAAACTTTCTCGCTCGACTTTGAAATACAGTGGAAATGTTTATTTGTTTTTTCTGCACATGAGATTCGCGCTAAAAAAAAAAGAAAAGAAAAATAAAAAAAGATAAAAAAGAAAATAAATAAAAAAAGAAGAGAAGGGAAAAAATTAAATTAAAATAAATTTAATTAAATATCGCGTCATTTTGCGTTTGAAAAAAAGAGAATTCTAAAAAATTGTTACACGTACATATATATATATATAGCGCGCATAAATTTTATCATTATTTTATCATTTTATAATGCGAACATTCTTCTATATATATTTGTGAGAGAATAAGGCACCCGGTGTTGTACAAATGTAAAATTTTCACGGGACGGATGTTTCATCGCTTAAAAGCGGGATGACTACGTACATTTCTGTTTTCCAAGTTAATTTGAAAGCCATTTCTCGGAAATACGCGCTCGATCGTATCGATCGAAGAATCGCACGTTTAATTACCCGCTATTAATTCGTACAACTATTTCCACTCGTCGCAAAGGGGTGCATGGATCGGCGATATAATCCCCTCCTGTCCCTGTTTCATATCATTACCGGTAATTTTACAAATTGCATCGCATTTTTTCTGCTGGATCGTCGTTAAATATTCCCAGAATTAATTGGCCGTGCGCGCGTTTAATAATGTAATTTTTAAATTAGTAACCTCAACCCATAGGCATTACCGCTAATTAAACAGTTTTTACTCCCTCCCTTCGTCGGCTCCTCTCATTAGCAATATTTATTATCGAAATTACGAGAAACTTCTTCCTTAATAGTCGCGCCTCGTCGAAAATATTTTATCTATCGATCAAGCCAGTTTCGCTAGTTATTGACCGTTTCCACTTGTCGACTCGATTATCGGCCGGAAAAGAAGAAAATTTGAACAGATGACGCCTCCGTTTCCCTTTATATCTCATTGCTTCAGAAGAAAGGAGAAAAATGTTAAAATAAATCATTCGAGTATAATATATATATATTTTTCATCTGACACGATATGTAAGAAGAAAATAGATCAAAAAATTTCAAAATCGCGTTAAACGCATCTCGAAAAACTCGAACGTTTATCGTTTCTTCGATTAAAAAGTATCCCCTTTTCGAAAGTATATTTATCACATTCGATATTTCCATCGAAGAGCAAGGTTTCGGCCAGGCCTGATTCCCAACGTCTGACACGATATCGGCCTGTTCCACTTTCGGGAACGCTATTCGATTCAAAAGCAATCTGTGCGTGAAATTGGCAGCGAGAGTGGACGGACGCACGGCCGAGCGGACAGACGATGAAACGAATTACTTGTGCGCCGGCCCGCCCTCCCACCTTGTAACAGCTTGCTAATTAATCGATTAATTTCCAATCTCGGGATCAGACGCATAAGTGCACTTCCCTGCTCGCTTCCCACTTGCTTTGTGTCGTATAATAGGGATGCGTCTCTGATCGCCATAACTTCATAACATTTGTCCGAATGGGGTGGGGAAAATTTCTCTTGTATCGATCTGCCATTTTATTTGGATTTTATGTAGGGTAGCCGAGAAAGTGTTTTCCTTTTTTTTTTTTTTTTTTTTTAGGTAACATGAACTTGAAATTTATAAAATTGCGTTGATTCGTTGATTCATTCGATCAGCTGCGAACGAAAGTTAAAATTTGTTCTAATAGTTAATTAATTTTGAATTAATCGCTACGTGGTTGTTAATTAAACAATTGCGTGGGTTTGTCGTTTCAACGTTTTCTTATTTCGAGTTATTAATTAGTTTCTCCGTTTCACCGATATATCACTATTCTAATGTATTAATTATACGCGTAATACATTGGCGAAATGTTTGGTTCATTGACTTGTTCGCATATTTAATTATTTGCCGATTAGGAATAATTAAATTCGACTTGCACGAAAATAATAACAACGAATAAATATTAATTAGAAGATAGAGAATACTTGTGTCGATGAAATTACATGGAGAACCCTTACAATTTTCTTCGTTTGTTAGCAATCTCGAGTGGCATAACATTACAAGCAATAATTACTAAAAACTAAAACTAAAATTCGTCACAAGTTCAAATATTCGGTTATATTCGATCTTCAATTCACACATCTTCAAAATTCATCGCGATATAAATTCCAGCTCTTCCTCCCTTTCTCTCTCTCTATGATCCATGGCCGATCTTGTAACAAAGAATTAACTCGTTTCTCTCGAAAAAAAAATATAATTTTCAACGGAAGAGCGGTCGTTGACGATTCCTTTTTGTCTCTCTTCTTTTTCCTCCCCGCTTTACGAGATGAAGAATAGAGAAGAAGCCGATAACGAACGAACGATCCTTCGTATTGCATCGTGTTTCTCGGGTGAAGGGGGTGAGAAGGGTAGGGAGAGGCGGAGCGAAAGGGCGTAGCGGGTTCGAGAGATTGCTCCGCCGGGAGGAACGATATATCCCGGAAAGTTGTGACATTATCCGCGCAAGGATTCACTTGGTTACATGTACCCGCGACGCGATAAGAATCAACGCCCATTCAAAACTCGCGATAATGTTCGCAGGACGACGCTATTGTTTGAAGGCGCGAGCCTAGACCGCAGTTATCTCCGCATTGTTCTCGATATTCATTAAAACACTTGCCATCCTTGGAGGAGAGATACAAACGGGTTGGTCCCTCGTTCACTTTTCAAAAGGGCCATCCAATTGTACCCGGGTATTTCATTAACATTCTGCGCGAAATACGCTGCTGTCCACAGGGGGAAACTGGGGGGAGGGGTAAACGATTTGGGTCGCAGGTCCCTTTTACAGAGGTTTCGTCGAAATTTTGACGCAGATTTTCTCTACGATTTACGATTTTCTCTAGAAGATAGATTTAAACGTGGTGTTATGAGAAGAGATAAGAAGATATATTGCTGTTATTTTTTTTTCTTTCTTGTAACTTTTAAACTAGTAGAAAGTTTAAAAGTAGAGTAGATTTTTAGCGTATTCGTATAATGTATTATTTTCAATTTGTAATTTGTAATTTTTAACTCGTGGATCATCCATATATTTCTATTACAAGCGTATATATATTTTATTTTTATATTCTGTTTATCATTTTTGTATTTTTATATATCGTATATATTTATTTTATACGTATATTTTTTTATTCCCTTTTCTTTTTTTCGTTTTCTCTTTCAAAAAATTTTTTTTTTTCTTACCTCCCCAGTATTATTGCAAATTTCTCGCTTCAAAACGGTTAGATACAAATTTTTTTACGGTATTTGTCGAATAAATATTGTAAAATTGCAGCCACGTTACTTTTTTTTCCTGTAAAATGTTGACAGAATATATAATTTAAATTAAAATAAGGAAATTAAAAAATTGAATACCCGTGGCGCCATCTCGCGGATGGATTCAGGAAGCTCCGACTCGTTACTAGCATAGCAGAATGTGCAAGGAGGTATTCGTGACGTCACACGGATAACAAGGATAGCAATATTGTGCGAGAAGGACAAAAAGATACACCAAGTTCGGTCATGCGCAGTAACGCTTTTTAATACATCGAAAACATTACATCGAAAATTCGCTAATTATTAATTTTCTACTAAAAAATTCTGCACTTTTAAGCTCTCATTTTAAAGCTAGAACCTTGAGCAAGTTTCTCATATAAATTTTAATAAGAATTTTCTTTTCGTTAATTATTTATTAACGATTATCGTTGACAATGTCTCGGTCGCAAATTCTCCATCTGTAACCGAGTAACAAATAATCAATTTATTCGCTCAAACGAGAACAAAATTATAGATAAAAATTATACGTGAACGAAGAGGAAGGAACAACGTTTAAGATGCGTACATTTATATTTAGAAATAAATCTCATAATAACGTGAAATTAACGAAAAATGCATTAAAAATATTGTCGCGTTGGTCGCGTCAGTCCGCACAAGAAACATTAATCGCTAAAAAGTAATTAATTAAAGAGAATATCCTACTAAAATTTATATGAGAAACTTCCTTAAGGTTCCAGCTTTAAGATACGATCTTAAATGTTCAGAAATTTTTAGTAATAAATGAATAATTAATTGATTTTCAATGCGTAGCGTTAAAAAGCGTTACTGCGCATGACCGAATTTAATGGCGGCCTCTCTATCCTTCTCAAACAATATTGCTATCCTTGTTATATCCTTGTGACGTCACGAATACCTCCTTGCACATTCTGCTATGCTAGTAACGAGTCGGAGCTTCCAGCGTCCATCCGCGAGATGGCGCCACGGGTATTAAAATTTCGATTTATTTTGGCGGCTTCTCTATCCTTCTCGCACAACATTGCTATCCTTGTTATTCTTGTGACGTCACGAATACCTCCTTGCACATTCTGCTATGCTAGTAACGAGTCGGAGCTTCGTGAATCCATCCGCGAGATGGCGCCACGGGTATTAAAACTTTCGATTTATTTTCTTTAATTAACTTACGGCGAAATATATTTTATGCTTTTATATCTCGTATCAAGTTCTATGCATATTTATGAATTTTTACGCATCACATATATCTGTATTACGATTATATTTTTATTTTTTCGTATAAATGTAGAATATAAATATATATATTTTTATATATTTTTAAACTTTTGACCTTAAATCTATATTTTATATCCGTGTATTTTTATATTCTTAAAATTTCGAATATATATTTTTATACGTTTAACAATTTCAAGCAAATGGATAAAGATTAGTTGTAATTGAAAGAGAAAAAAAGAAAAAAAATAATTTAAACACGAATGTGTTCAAATTATGATTCGCATAATAAAAGATAATTAATCAATACTGATACATAAAATACATAAAATTCTAAAGAAGGAAAGAAACAAAATTTTACTCTCTCCATTTCCTCTCCCCCGTATTCAAAAAAAAATCGTGAAATTCGACCAAGAATTTTTTCCAAATTATACAATTCCTTTGACACACAAAATTATACGGATTATTTCTTCATATCGCTTTTAAATAATCATCAGATTATTAAAATCAAATCTTTATAAAGAAATAACGACGGAATAAAAATAATCTGAAATTGAGCAAACAGAAATTCCATTAGATCTAATATCAAAGCAAATATTAGGCGGCCCTATATTAAAAACCTACGTACCCTTGTAAAAATACTAAAAAACCACCCGTGTGTTTTACTATTTATCTACACTTGGAGTTGAGAACGGCGATGAAAGTGCCCGTTTCCCGATGTTCTGAAAACGGATCGACCAGCGGTCTCCCCTCCCCCTCTCCTCTCCCCTCCCCTTCTCCTTCCTTCCGCCCATCTTCCCGGGTAAACGTAGAAAGACAAATTGGGCGGTCGAACCCCTCGAGTTCTCAATTTGTCCTAAGTTAACACCTGAGCTAAGTCGGCCGCCTCGTTTTCGCTCTTTTTCCGAATTTCTCGTTTCTCTTTCTTTCTTTTTTTCTTCCTTTCTTTCCTCGCCCGCCGAAGAACCGAAACCGAATATCTCCGCGCGTTTTATCCCCTCCAAAAAGAGGGGGAGGAACTTCGCCGGATAGTAATTCCCCGCGGAGAAAAGGGGTTAATTTGCAATTTTACCGGTGGAACAAGTTTGCTCGGGTTTGGGCCCTCCCCTCTCTCCTCCTTCGTTTTCAGAGGAGACTCGTTTTAACTCTCGTGCCAAGCAAAACTACGCGCGCATCCCTTTGTGTCCTACGCGTTCGTTGTACGTTCAAGGGGAAGAAGAAGGAGGTTTGTAACGTTGTTACGAAGTTATTAAGGGAAAAGGAGATTGTTTAAATTAGATGAGTAGATTTTAAGTGTTTTTTTTTATTGTATTCGATAGAGAGAATTTTAGAAGATTATCGGTGTTAAGATTAATTGTTGTTAAAGAGTTCAAGAATCTGATTCTTCTTAGAGAATTCTTTTCACGATTCAATCGATAGTTTTTCTTTTTTTAGCAAGTGCACTTGTCACTACGTGAAAAAATATGTTTTAAGGGTATTTTGTTTTTTGCTCCTCCACTGAGAGTTTGTTTCCTCTTTTTATCGCTACTCTCTTTTCACTGTTCTTCCTTTCATTCCCGCAATTCTTCCCTCTCGCGTATTTACGCTTATTTCTTTTCTCTTTTTCCTTCGCATACAGCGTGTAACTTCTTCTCTTCCTTTTCTTTTTTATCGTTGGAATGCGTATTTTCGATCTGTTCACGATTACTCTCAGGATATTTGTTCTTTGATCCCAATTAATAATCAACAGATACGAAAATAAAACGCGTGTTTATTCGAAGCATAATAAGATCGTACAGAATATTTGAAATGGGAATATATTTCCTTTAAACAATATTTAAACAACGATTCCTCCTCCTACGTGAAATTAAATTACGCGTAGTTACCACAAAAGGAATGGAATTCTCCTCAGAATTCTGGCTTCTTTCTTTCCATTACTTATTCCCATTCATTTCCATCCATCCTCCGCCCATAACCCCAATCTTTCCTCGTCATCTCGGCCATTTTCCTCCCCCTCCCTCTTCACGGAACACTTCCGCGTGCCCGAAATTCCCGCCCATCATTCGAACCGCCGTATTTCCGGCTTCGCAGGATTCTTCTTCTTCTTCTTCTTCTTCTCGTTCGAAAGTGGCCGTAGACGGAGAATGTTTTCTCTCCCTTGGTATCAATCCCGCTTCCTTCCGCTTGTTGTACGTCGTACATTTACAAAAGGACGCAATTTCTCTCTTCCTTCCTTCCTTCTTTTTCTCTTTCTCTTTCTTTTTCCTTTTCCGCGATTAATCGGAAAACTCGCCGGTTTCAACTGCCGTAAACAGCGGAACAAGCGGGATAAAGGGAAGAAAGAGAAAAATACTCGAGGTATTTTCGTATCGAAAAAAAAAACTCTGGCTTAATTATTTTTTTATTCTTGAACGAATCATTGTGGATCTTATTGGGTTGGCAACTAAGTAATTGCGGATTTTTTTTAGAAAATCAAAGACAATTTTTTCATGGAACTAAATAACTTTATTCTGTAATGTGTTGCCTATTTTGATCAATGACCTTTTGCCATCTTTCAGGCAGCATCATAATCCCACGTTCATAAAATTTCTGGTTTTTATTAGCAAAAAACTGAATCAGGTACGATTCGATATCATCATCATTATTGAAATTTTTACCATTCAAGGAGTTTTGTAAAGATCGAAAGAAAAAATAATCAGATGGTGCAAGGTCAGGACTATATGGTGGATGTGGCAAAACATCCCAACCAAGTTCCAATAATTTTTGCCGAGTGACCAAAGATGTGTGTGGCCTTGCATTGTCATGATGGAATACAACATCTTTTCGATTTGTCAATTCGGGCCGCTTTTCTTCAACTGCATCGTTTAATTTCGTTAGTTGTTCAATGTAGACAACAGAATTGATCGTTCGGTTGGGTGGTAAGAGTTCAAAATAGACAATTCCTTTGTAATCCCACCAAACTGATAACAAAACCTTCTTTCGACGAATACCAGCTTTCGATGTTGTTCGAGCTGGTTCACGTGGCCTGCTCCACGATCTTTTCCGCTTGATATTGTTGTAAACAATCCATTTTTCATCGCCAGTTATCAGTCGTTTTAAAAATGGATCATTTTCATTACGTTTCTTTAGCAGTTGTTAATGCGTTGCGTTAAATGCTTTTCTTTCAGTTCGTGAGGAACCCATGTATCGAGTTTTTGAACATAGCCAAGTTGTTTTAAGTGGTTTTCAATGCATGTATATGATACATGAAGCTTCTCTCACGAGTTGTACTGTGACGATCCGAATCGATTATTGCTTTGATTAGGTCGTCATCAACTTCAACTGAAATCCGCAATTACTTAGTTGCCAACCCAATAATTGACGCGTCGTTTCAGGAAGACGGTGGAAATTTTGGGATTTAAACGAAATAGCAACAGATATACACGTATATATAAGCATACACGTTTAATTCTGGCTTGCTCGTCGCGAATGAAATTCTAAATTTGTGATGTACGTTTAATATTAAATCGCGAGGACGATTATATACATATATAATAAGGATGTTTCTCGTGGATGTTATTCTTGGAACGAAAGAATGAAAAGATATATATATATATATATATATATATATATACGTGTGTGTATTCAGACAGTGTATAATTAGTTTCGCGATTATATCGTAAAATGGATTCTATTAATTGTAACATGGTGGAAAAATACGCAAAGCGAAAGGGTAAACTGGTATCAGGCTAAATATTTGAATTTCAGCGAGTATTAATATATCCGTCAGTGGTATGTAGCGTGGCATAATATTTGGCGATATCTAGAAACGCGGAATAATATCGCGTAATTGAATATCACTCCGTATTGATTAACCGAACGAAATTTAAATTCTCCTTTGATAGCGCATATAGTATTAAATGCTATTCGATTACGACCCGTGTTCCTCTTATTTTCGTTAAATAAGCAATCAGCGAGGAAAAACGTGAAACGAGGAGGGGAATTTCGAACGAATTGTTTTGACAATTGAAAGTATTACTTGTAGATAATTTTAATAATAACATATTAGAGTTTGAAAAAAATTTGATCGAGAATTATAATTCGGAGGAGATATCTTGCGGTCGAAATATTTTAAAATCCAACAACTTTTTGCTATTCTTTCATCGATTGGATCAATGGAACAATGAAGGAAACGATAGATAATCGAGGGAAGAATATTGGAAAAATTGGATGCCTTTTAGCTCGGCTACGGTCGATTAATTCGGAAATCGCGTATTTGCATAGATATCGGAGCTTCGTCTCTCTCTCTCTCTCTCTCTCTGCTTTAGTTGACAATGCGAGAAGAAAGATGAAAGGGGTAGGCGTCGCGGCGAAGGCGCACCAAGTGCCCGGACTGCCTCTGGAAGAAGCCTTAACCGCATTTCCTGTCCCCATTTTCGGTAGTGGCCCACATCGTGGAAAGCTACAAAAGCCGATTCTACGGAAATAAACCGCCAGAAGGCTGACTAAGCCGTCGGAAAGAAAGGAACGGAGTCGCAGGGATGGTGGAGGGGTTGGCGAGGTGGTGACTCCAACTTTTTAACTTTACCACCGTCGCGAAAAATCTGACCTCCTTTTTCCATATCCCTCGTTTCACCGCCGCTGCAAATCTACTAGATATCAATCGAAGAAAGAATAAATCGCATTTACGATTCTACGATAATCACGATGTTTTAATAGAAGCTTGAAGATGGACGAGGAGGGAAGTAAGAAATCGTCAAACGATCAAGGAAGATTGGATATAAAAATTTCTAATATTCTGGAAGAGAAAAAAAGAATTTTATACAACGATACAAATCTGTACGAGCGTGAAAGGATCGAAAGAGAAGCGTTTAAAAGTGTTTTATTGAGCAATCTATAGAAATATTCGATACCATCGAAGCAAAATTAAATAATATAATTCATAATGAAATAAATTCACGGCCTTTTGCCATATGGAAATTATTATTTCCATTTATTTTTCATTTAACTGTTTCCACTATTCGTGCGAAGTCATCTTAAACCAGCTCAATGCGACGCTAATGCGTTAATTGACTTTTATGGGATGTGTACGCCGCTCGCAAAGGGTTTAAAGATAATTTCCCATTATTCCTCCTTTAGCGGATGTGCACGCCATCTCCATGCATACAGAATATATACGGGGACGCGCATTAATGAACCGACGTAAATTCAACGGGCGCCAGGAATGTTGAAGCGGGAGAAGAGGGGCAAGAATTCTCCCTCCGGAGGAATGGTAGGTCATCGTTAAAAGGAAAAGGAATAAGAATAAGAAGAAGAAAAAGTGTAGGGAGAAGGGAGAGGGAAAAGTGGAAGCTGTCCCGTAGAATTCCATGCCGCGTGATTACCGTCGAATTAACGAGCGTCTCCGAGATTTATCTCGCAATTTGGATCGAATAGGGCCACGGCTCGTTGCCTGCTTATCGTTCGATCGAACTTTTTTGTATCATCGATGTGCTCGGTTAACCAACCTGGTCAATCGGAAGTACAATAGCTTGTAAAAGATTTGCCTATCGAGAATATGTTTTCACGCTTTTTTCTCCGAATTGAAGACTCTAAATCAATTTTGTAATCTTCAACGTACGACTAACGAAATAGTTACGAGCAAAAATTTCTCGAGAATAAAGATATCCATCACGAAACTTGCTTGAAAACTCGGTTTCGATCGTATTAAAATTACGGAAAATTTAAACCGCTATAACTCCGAAGATAATAATTTTTTATCAACGAATGAGGGATCGTTAGAAACGGGGAACCTTACCCTTCAAAACGCTTTTTGAATTATCTCGATACGACTTCCGGTTCCCGAGATATCGTCGCGTAAAGAGAAAGTAATTTTTGATCGTTCATTGCCGCTCGCGCTTCGTCTCACTGACCTCTCCCAAACTTGAGATAAGCGACAGATTCCTGGAAGGACGTAATAGTATACATTTCCAAGAAAAAAAGTAGGTCAGTGGGCCAGTCACTATTTCTGCGCTACGTTAAATATTATGAAAACTTTGTGTCCTTATATCTTGGCGATCGCTCGAGATATCGGGATAAAACAAAAAGTGAGTTCAATGGCATAGTTTTCTCTATTTCATAACAAATTTTGATGATCAAATTTTTAATTTTTCTTCGTATTTTTTTACACGAAAAGTCAAAATTAAAATCATTTACGACTACTTTGAGTGAACGTAACGATCTGTTATGGTACAAAGTATGTAATGCCATCATCGTAATCCTTTTTTTTTTTTTTTTTTTTTAAATATTTTGTTACGAGTAAGAGTTAACGAAAAAAACAAATTTAATGTAACACGAAACTTAATGTAAATTTTTGTAGAATAACGTGGTACGACTTGAAAGGAAGAGGAGTCGATCGGACTGGCTTTCGATTTGATATACTATTGAAGGAATTGGATTGGGGAGTTGTAAGGTCGGTGTACGGAGGCATGCGTGCATTTCAAAAGTGATCCCTTGTGCGATAGAACGTGGAATTTGAGGTTTATTTGAAATCTGATGCGAAGGATTGATGTGAATTGAGTGTTGCGCATAACATCGTATAGTCTTTCGAACTTGATGGTAAAGTTTCACTCGCGTCTCGCGCACCGATATAAATGTTCGCGCATGTTTGTGCAGTTGAAATGATGTTACCGATGTAGAAATGCTCGAATTGGACTGTTTATCAGACTAGATGTTGCTCTCTCCGTGGTTCTGCTTGATTTGCCTACCGATACAAATATGTGCATCGAGAATTCATGAATGTATTGATTGGTTAATGTTGTAGAAACGGTAATGATCAACAACAAGGGAATTAATTAATAATTTGGTTAAATCGAAAAATATGAATTTTTTAAAAGGTTTAAAAGTATTTAATTCTCTTCAAGATAAGTTTGTAAAGGATTGTAAGGATAAAACGTCGGATCGTTGAAATAATCAAGTCTTTTCAACTCGTGACATGAATAATAGCATCGATTCTCAATTTATTCTCTCAAAATTAGATTTCTTTAATTGGGAAGAATTTTAAAAAATAGATGTACAAACGATTAAAATTTTCTTTAATTTTCCTATTCGACGCTTCCTATTTGAAAATTGAAAAAGGAAAAAAGTCGGAAAATAGGAGGAGAAAAATAAAAATTGTAATCTGAAACGTAGTCTGATATTTCGCTGACTCGTTGATTCTCAATCAGAATTCTGTGCCAACGTAAGATGGGAATATAAGAACGCTTTAAAATTGCATCAAACTCGAGGAATTATATAACGTTAAAACGATAATTGAAATTGGATAGGGTGGTAAGGAAAAGAGATGAGCGAGGGCTCGGTTAATAAAGCCAATTATGGGATGATTCGAAAGAGGTAGAAAGGAGATTCCTGGCGGATACAGCGAGAGTCAGGAATTTGCCGGTTTTCCCCTATTATATGCGCGATATGCCAGCACGCGAAGAAAAGATGAAATTGCTGTTAGAAATTCCGTTTCATCGACTGAAATTCATTCCACCACTTTAAACATTCATTTTCAAACAGTGTTCGAGGATAAACGCTGATATAGAAAATTTTGACTCGTATTAGGAAACAAAAATATATAAAAAAAAAGAAGAAGATATTCAATTCATTTTAAACAAAGAGAACTCGAAATTTCATTGAAAATTTCAACAGGAATTAAATGCATTTAGTTTCGAAATATTTACACGTTGAATTTTTAAGAAGTTAAGAAATAAAAAGTTAACATCATCCGATACATTGAGAAAATTTCAAATTACTTATACTTCAACATACTATAATTAACCTTTAATTACAAGTGAATTCGAAAGAAAGTTCGAATAAAATTTTCAAACCGTCCATCCAATTCTCGACGTCGACATATCATTCCCCCCCTTTCTCGTAAAGAAATAAGAAGCCAATTCCAATTTTTCTTTTATTATAACACCATGTATCCCATTGAACCGTAGGCTCACGATACTGATCCGATCCGATCGGCTTTGGTATCGCGTTCAAGGATAAAGATTTCGCCGGACAAAGACGAACGGAGGGAAGGAAACAAGTCCCCCGGGGCGATATGTCGTTCTTCCGGCTATCGCGTCCAACTTTCCTCGCCAAGTTTCAAGAGGGGTTGGGCGTTGGAGGAGGGAGAGAGAGAGAGAGAGGAGAGGAAGAGGAGAGAGGATACAGGTGGGGGCGAAGCTAAGACGAATTATTGGAATGCCGCAAATATTTCTTCCAGGATCCCTTCCGCCTTCGGGGGTCCGGAACGTTGATCGTTGGAGAAATACGTTAATACGTTGTTGCGCGAGGAGGAGAACAGTCGGAGCAGCTCGATGTTTGGCCAACGGGCCAGAACTATTGGCCGTTTTAAATCGATGTTAAACGAACGAATATAATGGGGGATTGCAGGAGGCACGGTTGTATAGATAGCGTGAAATTGCATTTAGGCGCTCGAGGTAGGTTTTATCTTCTTTTTTAACCGGGTGTAATTCTTTCGTTTACCTTTTTTTTTTCTTTAAAATGCCGTTAATACCGGTTTGGGGAAACTTTAAATTGCGTACGGGTTCTCATTTGTAGATAAAAGAACGGTGATAACTTTTTTGTTTAATTATATAGGATGAGATTCAATATTACGATCGATTTATCAAATTTTGTTCCACGATACATTTTTTTACGATTTTAACGTCGATAGATCTGAAATATAAATATTTTTTTTCGTTTTATTTTGGTCAATGAAAGGTTATTTTAATCACTTTGTGCCTCCATCTGTTCAAAGGTGAGAAACAACGTTTAAACGTCGCACATTAAGGAGAGGAGAAACGTTTCGCCATGGAATCATCCCCTTTACGATAATTGTTAGAGCGGAACGGTGAGCTGCATTGAAAATTATTTCATCAGTTTTATCCGATCGTTGCAACAGTTGAATTACCATTCGCGAAATACGATTATGGTTCCGAGGGACGGCGATGTTGAGCGAATTTTTATGAGAAACTCATGGCACGCCGGGGATATCGATGTTCCGAAACGAATTCGATTTTCAACGCGGATCTACATTCGTTACGCGCCGCATTGATCCTTTTGCGTGGCCGTTTGTTTGCCTCATGATTAGAATCGACGTTATATCGACGAGCAAATTTGTGCACGAAAAACTTTGTGCTGCGTCGATCGATTATCTGCAGATCGACAATTACGCGACATTTATTATATTCAAATTAATTTTCATAAAGGGATGATTAAAGAAATAATGGAAAAATTTATACTTTAAAGAAAAAGAACAGGTAAGTGAATAAATACATAAAGTTTATATCAAATTAATATTACGAATTAAAATTTCCATATGTTGGAAATCATTAAATCGTTGGATTGAAAAATTATCAAGAGATGAAAATCAATTCTCTGGGACAAAAGTAATAAAAATAAAATCTCTTCGAATTTTTCTTTCTATTCACTATCCTAATCATCCGGGATACCTCGAAGCTTCCACGCGAGAATATTGGAACGCATCAGCGTTTCACAGGAGGAGTTCCCTTTGACAAGTGGCGTTCCATCGCCGAGACGATGTAGCTTCTAGGACGTAAGAAGCGGCAATTTGTCGACGAAGTTTCCGGTTGATCTGATGATACGGCTGCTAATTAACCAGCTGCGGGTGAGTGAATTAAAACGGACTCGCTTAGCAACCCGTTATCGCTCGGTAATTAATAAGCCGGCCCTCCTCCCTTAATTATGTTTTTGTTTTCCGTCTCTCCCTTCCCCTCCTATCTTTCTTACCCTCACTTCGTTATCCTTACTTTTTAATCCCACGAATCAACGCTGCACGGGTTAAATTAGAGATATCGGTTGCGCACTGGTTTGAATCCCAGATTTCACCGAGTACTTTAACGTGTGGTATCTTGGAGGAACGTAGAGAACGAGTGCAATCAACTGATGAACCGCGGCTGCCCTACTATAGTCTCTTAGAGATTTAATCGGGCAGAGTAGGCACGTGCGCTCCTCTTTCGTCCAGATTACGTACCGTCCAGATTATCTAAATTATCATTACGGAACGAACGAATCTTTAAACGATGGTTTCGTGGTCGAGATTTTGAAAATTTTAATCTAAAACAGAGAATTTTTCCATTGTTGAAAATTAAATTAAATAATCGGATTGCTACGCTTTTTAAGGATTTCGAATAATTCAGACTTTGCTTAACATTACAACTTATGAGGGATAATTTAGTTTGATATTTTAACGAGGTGCTATTCAGCGCTAACCTTAATATTTTTTTAATATCTGGAACGTCTCTATTATCCCCTCGTAATAAAAGAAATTACACTATATTTTATTTTATATTTCAAAAAACCGTTTCGATAAAAATTACCAAGCAATTAAAAATTCCAATTTTCATCGCTGTTGAGAAAATTAATCAAGCAATTCCTAAAAAGCAATACTCGATAAAGGCGTCGTACACAACGAGACAGAATAATATGGAAATTCCTACAATCCTTCAATTTAACATTAAACGTTATTAAATATCTACCTATTCCCTACCTACATTTCAATCTTGCTAAAAAAACCTTTATCATATCTCTATAATTCTCATCCCGTGAATACGCGAAATCGAGCAAATCCTGTGCGACCCTCTTCAAGGTGCTCTTAAAACGAATAACAGTCTCGTAGTTTACCGCCGGACTTTCGCAAACTGTATCCACCACCTTTCCCTTCTCCTCCGCCCCTCCCCATTCTCTCCTCGTCACTCACCCCCTGCGGTGGCGGTAAGTTTTAATGAAACGCGGGGTGGCTTACAGGAAGCGGAATCGAGGCACGATGACGGCGTGACACGAGGCACGCGCGAAACTTTCGCCTGTTATCGCGAGAGAGGGACACGCCAGACCCTCTGTACACGGTTAACTTTAAATAAGAAAGTCCGAGTACGGGGGAGGCGCGGTCCCCTGTCCGATGCAGTTTCCTGCAGGAAATATGTCCCTGGACGTGGACCGGGAAATATTATCGCGTCCAGGTTAATGTTCCGTTCGATTTACTTGTAAATTTCATGCCCACTTTCTTCTCTCTCTTTTTTTTCTGTCTCCTCCCTTTTTCTTTTCCACGAAGATGGAGAAGATGTAGGTATAGGTGTTCCAAAGAAATAGTTTGTTCGAGCAAGTTTATTTGATAGAAAGATTTTGTACGTATGGGACAGGCGAATTGATGAAACTTGGGATTAGATTTGTTTAGAGAATGAAATTGCAAGATTTATTCGTTTTTTTTTTTTGGATTTTTATTTTTTGAAATTTTTATTCGAAATCGTATCTCTCTTTTTTTTCTCTCTCTCGTGACAGAGATACGATTCGATGACTTATGGAAATTTGAACGTGAAATATAGCGCGGGATTATTATCGAGATTTATCATTTCAACGTTCAATTTTACAATTCGTCGTTTCGTTCGTACAATTATAAGTGTATATCGTTCTTCGAAAACTCTTCGTACACGATGAGACGACATCATTGATAACAGATCTGTAACGGATTTTATATCCGATTTGCAATTTAAAAAAACAAAAAGGGACGAATTTCAACGTTCAGTTCATTCGTCAGAATTAACGGAAACGCGTAGCATTTAACGGAATGCGAAGCAAGCCGCAATCATGTCGACATTAAAACCCATAAACAATCCCGGAACATCTTTCTGCAGCTCGTAAAACGGGGAAAATGGCGCGTGAACGCATCTAAAGAGAGATTTACGCGTGTCAAAGCGATTGGAATCGCGGAACGACCAGGAATGATCATTTTTAAGGATAGGATTATGGTATGGACGAGGCAGGAATATTTAAGCGTAATTTCGGCGAGGAGAGGTCGCAACGAGAAATATTATAACGTCGGGAGGACGGGAGTAATATTTTCCACGAGATATATGGATTATCCGCAGGATATTGAATCGATCGGATATCTCGAAAAGACCCTCATTTTTACCCCCGAGTAAAAAGAGATTGGCGGGGAGGGGGAGGGTTTAAATTTGCCGCCAGTGGTGAAAACCAGATGGTTTTCTCCTCGAGGAAATTATATCGAGATGATAGCAGCCATTTTGGTCGGGAGAATTATATTCGCGGCAATGTTTCTTAGTCGCTGATGGAACAGAAAATTAATAAGCATAAGATACGATGGGGCGAAAATTACCGTACGCGTCGTCTCGCGACGAGACGACGACGCTTTAATGAACAGCTTTAGGGTGCACGCGCGAATAAAAACCCGTTGCACTGATGAGAGACGTCGAGACGAGAGTGCGGAGGATGTGTAGACAATGGCGCGCTATTGAGAAATTTCGGTGTTAAAATCCCCCAGTCTTTGGATTATTATTATGGGTATTAGCGGAAAGAGTGGCGCGAAACCCATTAATTCATGTTTCGAGATTCGTTTATTTAGGATCTGATTAATGACGCACGATTTTTTTCAAAGTATTTATTATTCCTTTGATTGGTATTATTCCTTCGGTTGGAACAAAAGAATGTTAGAGAATTACGCGTTTAATTTAAAATGTTAAATTTAATAATTTAACATTTGTTTTAAACAATTTTAAAGAGGAATTTTGGGAAAATTAGAAATTCTCTCTGGGGTATTGTGACGATAATGTCACATTATATTATAGGCTGTCCTATGAATTAATGGTTTAATTATGTCATGCTCAACGTTTCATGCACACATTATTGTAATATATCAATATTTGTCGATTATAAATTATATCGTATCATTTTAAGACCTGTGATATTTGACGTATTAAACGTAATATTATATTGTTTCGTCATTTTGAGTTCAGCGGTTTGTTATGCAAGATTATTCGATAATATAATCGTAATAAATTGAAGCAGAAAAATTTGGTAAATCCATCTTGATAAAGATTCAATCGGTATTTATTATTTCCAACGAATATTCCGTATAATTATTAAAAATTACATATAAAAAAATTCTTCCTACATCCTCAATTTTCAAGATTCTTGGCAAACAACTCACACGCAAGAAAAAAAAAAGAAAAGAAAAAGAATGAAATTAAAAATTAATTATCCAATTTATTTGTTGTACGTACAAAAAGAAATTCTACAATTATCCCGAGGTTATTAATTGAAGAAAATACAAGAAAACGAGAAGAACGGATGTTCCATTTATACACGTAAGAAGCAACAAATTACGGTATTATTAATCACCCTCACTCCCAATTGGTAGATCCGCGATGACGAGAACTTGTTCGAAATCAAGAGCTTGAAATATCCAGTTTCTATCCGGGATAGCTTAACCGGAAATTGATCGTCGTAAAACAGCATTAAGCGTGTCCGTCTTTCTA
The DNA here is from genome assembly GCF_003254395.2 of Apis mellifera. Lineage (NCBI taxonomy): Eukaryota > Metazoa > Arthropoda > Insecta > Hymenoptera > Apidae > Apis > Apis mellifera. The sequence continues at coordinate 20,729,301 of NC_037638.1, forward strand.
CCCCGTAGTAGTCGCGATACCATTTCCCCGGACGAATGGCCGGGATTAACCCGATCGCTATTAGCGCGTATCGTTCTTACCTCTTTCTTTCTTTCTCCACCCAATACTCCATCCCACTTTCGAGAAAGAAACGGCGACAACGAAGGAGGAGGACGCGTTTGGAGGGATGCCCGCTATTATTCAACCCCCTCTCTCGAATCGTTGTCATTAGTTTCTTGTCGACGTTTCGCGATCATCGTTGATCCAGAGCTCGCGAGACGCGCGAAAAACCGATGGCAAAAAGGTCACGTTCCTTGCATTTCTACACGAGTGCTTCTCCGCTTCGTTCGTTCCGTTCGTCGCATCAATGTCTCGTCCTCCCTTTTTTCCCTCTCAGGCTAGCTATCCTAGCCAACCGATAGTTCACAGCCGATGAACAATAATCGCGCCTCCGCGTTCTCCAGTTTCTTTTTTTTCATCGAAGAATCTATTCTCTCAGATATATATATATATATATATATATATATATATATATATATATATATATATATATATATCATTCCAGTATGATAATACTCGAAGGAAGAGGAAAGAATTCAAAGAAGAGAGAAAAAAATTGAAGACCATGTTCTAATAAATTCGTATAATTAGATTTGTCTCCCTCCTTTTCGAAGAGTTTTTAGAGTTTTCGTAGAACGGTTCAATTTTGGGGCGAAGCAGGAAGGAGCGGGAATAAGCAGGGAGAGAAAGTCGAAATGTCGGGGGAAACTTATTTCAAAGCGAAAATACAATTTGAATGCAGCGCGAAACGACGGAACCAAACTTCATACGCGAGATACCACCGAGTTCTGACTCTTCCTCCTTCTTCGCGGATATTCCGTCTACGTATCCTCCTTCTCGACTTCGTCTTCTGTCAACCATCCTCTCCAGGCCCCCTTTTTGCGCCCTTTTCGCCATAACACGACACATGCATACGAAATATAAAACGACTTCCGCAGCGGATAAAATATGACGTTGTATATATATGTACACTCTTGAAGGATAGGCGAAGAAGAGTGGTTCGAAAGGAAGGGAAGGAAGGAAGGAAGGAAGGAAGTAGGTTTAGTGTGGTGATTTGTACAATTGGTGGTGGATCGAGTTTTGGACGCATCCACGGCATTGGATTTCGAGCAATCCAATCGTGGAACGATGAATTTACGAGGCTGCAACTTCTGACTCTCGAAAAAGGACGGAAGGAAATGGATATCGGCGAAGTTGCGTTACTTTGTCGGAGAGGATAATATTAATCAAAGATTGGGAACGTTTGATTCTCGAAATCTCGTTTCGTTTCGATCGACGGTATCTATAGAATTTAAGTTCTAACGTTGTTTATTTTTCCCCTCCCTCCCTCCCTTTTGACTTGATTTTATCTCTGACGCGAATGGAAAGGAGAAGAATACAATAATGAAGAACAGTTTCAATTCAATTCACGATTTTGCATTCGTGATTTATGTCATTTGGTGAATGCTTTTTCGACGAGAAACGTCGATATATATATTTGAATTTTAAACAGAGATATAAGGGGAAACGGTATAAGAACAATGGAAGAACGATTTAAATGCTACGGTGATATATTAATCTTCGATTCTTTGCAATAAACCATGTTGCTCTGTTGACTTTTTATATTTCTCTTAGATTTCTTCGATATATATCGATGCGGAAAGATCAATTTCTTTTGAATAATTTAATAATCGTATCGACTATTTCAAAAATTTTTACATTGTTACTAGAATATAAATGTTAAGTGGATAAATTGATCAATTTCCATTTCTTGAAGAATCTCTTCAGAAACTGAGTAGAATTTTAGTTTACCATGTAACTAAAATTTAATCCTTCGAACGTCGATCGCGGTTTCCAACATTTTCGCGAATATTTACGCATCAATTTTCAACAAGTCGAAAGCAATCGTTTCCCAAAAACCGCGAAAGGTTAATCACGCGATTTCTGTTCGTGTGAAAAGTAGCAGAAGTTCGATTCTTTTTTTTCCGTTTCTCGTTTTTCTCGTTTTTATTAATACCGCAGTTTGTACATGCAGTTGTCGATATTATTCGCCGAACAGGCCGCCCATTGTTTATTCGTACGTGTGGCTGGGCATCATAGGACGGAACTAGGCTCGTGTCAGGAAGCGGAAACCAGAGGCATGGGAAGTTACCCCTTCCCCCGTACGCCCTCCAGTTAGCTTGACGGGAACGAAAATGAACGAGCATGTCGCAAGATCAATTTACAGTGGGATGAACGCGGTGAAAATGCGAAGGAAAACACTGGCTGAATGAATTTTTACGAACCTCCGGGCTCGTACGTTCAATTACGAATTAGCCATTTTTTCTCCTTTTTTCCCTTGTTTTTTTTTTTTTTGCTCGTGCTTCAACGTGGCCGCGTTTCGCCGGTTTACGAATCTTTTGTCGCTAACTAAATTTCAACGAATATACATACATACTTGTGACAGGTTTGTAGAATACGCGTAAACACGTTTGTATGATTTGATTTAAAATGATGTCACGTTACACGTAAATTGAATTTTTACTCCCGCGTTTTGTCGTTTTCGATCTTTCCGCTACATTTTTTTTCGTGATCTACAAATTTTCCTTCGAAATTTGTTCCTTTTTTTTTTTTTATCTAGCTTAGTATTAATTTCGATAATTCGGGGGCGGAAGAAAAATTTCGAACGTGACTAGTGAGTACTCGATTGAGATAAATGTAAATCCGATGCAAGACCGATATTTCTTGTTAATTAAGTATTCCAATATAATTTATTTTTCGTTCGAGGGCCGAACCCGTACCGCTTAATTTTCTCTGTACAAGAAATACATTGATCGACGATGTTAATTAAATCTCGTTCGGCGAAAGGTTTCACGAATTCACGTTTTCTCCATTCCCACGGTCGATCGTCGGGATATAAATCAAGTAATTCAACCAAGTCAGGTTGTTCGCGCTGGAAACAGGATTTGCTCGTGATTGGTCGCATCGTGGAGGGGGGGGGGCGTAAGAGATCGGCAGGAAAGAGGAGGAAGAACAGCGCAAAGCTCTCTCAGATTACTGTCAAACGTGTCGACCAGTTTGGACGTAGAGAAATTGTCCCTCGAAGAGTCTGACGTTTCATTTTCAGAAGCTGGCATTTCACCCGCACGCATCCGCCATTTGTATTCCGCGGTTTCGCGACAATATTTTACCGCGATTGCTTAATTCTTTTGTTTGCAACGCGCCCAACCATCATTTTCCTCGGTTCCTTCTTTTCAGTTCATTCCCCTTTCCCCCTTTTTCGTTCTATATTTTTATCGAAAGATTTTTAATCATCGTGGATCCCCTTTCGAACGAAACGAAACGAAAATTTTCTCTTAAAAATAAAAGGAAATCGTTCGGATTTTCCCTTAGTTTCTAATTAGTTGCAACTAAAAAGAAATAGACTTTTTACACGTGTTACGATTCCGTTCGTGAACTTTTAACGTGGTGCTTTTGTTAACTACCCGCCAGAAACGAAACTGACTTCCAGCATCCGTAGAACACGACTATCTATCAAGCAAGAAACTTATTTACGACAGCCGGTATATCGTTCTTCTTCTTTCCTTCCCAACGATTCATTTTTGTCAAGCAGAGACCGATTTTCATTTCCTCCTCGCGTTTTCCAATGCTCGCGTTGCAAACCTATCGATGAGCCATCCTATCGATCTCACATAAAAACAATATATATATATATATATATATCCTAGACAAAAAACGAGATAGAAACACCGATAATCACAAAAATTCTCTTCTTCTAGTTTCAAATTATCCCTCTCCCTTCTCCCAAATTCTCCTCATAAAATTTACATTCATCCCAAATAACGACAATCACCTTTCTCGCCCGAGTTTCTAAAAATTTTCGAGAGAAATTCTTCTTCCATGTCAATCGTCGAATCACTTGGATTCGTCCAATTCGATCTACACGAAGCTTAAATCTCGTTAAAGGATCTCGGGTGCGTTCCAATAACAACGGTGTTATTCTTCGTTTCCTCCTCCACCCCCTCGCCATCGAAATTGATAGGAGGTGGCGAGTGTCGCGCCGCGGTTTAATAGACAGCCGCATAAAGAGGAAGAGAGAATTGCAGGGGGAGACGGAAGGGGGAGGAGGATATATCGAATCGCAACGCTGATCAAATTTTCCGCGCCCAGATGAGCCATTTGATCAGGGAGAGCAATGCTCAGGGAGAGCAACTCGCGGTAGACCACCGCGAACACAATCCGTCGCGTACAATGCGACGCGATGAGGCGGCGTCCTCCCTCTCATCCCTGTTGGTCTGTTGGCATTATTAGCGAGCCGATATCGGCGAATGGAAATCTCTCCGCTATCCTCTCTCTGTCGCTGTGTGATCCCTTTCCGACATCCGGGGGAGGGAAAACGAGACGCGGAGAAAAAATCGGGAAGGCGAGCGCATCGGTGTTCGAAAGAAAATAGATGTTTCGGTGTTTTTTTCCTTTTTTTTTTCCCCACTATTGTTGTCGGGGTTTTCGATTACTTTCGCGGCTTGGAAATGATACCGTGTTTTGGATATTTGGGAATTGGAAATTCCGATGGATTTGATTATCGTCGACATTTTTTTTCTGATACGAGCCGATCGTTTTCTAGAAATAATCGAGAAATTTAATAAATTTGACGAGTTCGAGTGATGTATTATATTTAATCAACTTTATTATTTATTTAGGGGAATAGGATTAATTTTAACCGCGCTGGAAAAAGAAAAGTTAAATTTAACGAGAGGGGAAATTCTATAGCAATAATTAGAAGGAGGGTTGATGACACGATATATATGGGGAACACCGAAAGGGGAAATTATTCAACTTCGAAGAAACGTGACGCTTAACGAACAACGTTAATCGGCGTATAAGTTGCCATCAAAGTGTCGCCAGCAGGTGGGTTACGCCGTGGCGGCAAAGCTCGGCAAAGTTTCGCGAAGGAACGAAGTCGCCGACGTCATTTTACGTAAATCCATCGGTCGAGCGCGGGCTTGTTTCGTCCCTCCCTGAGTCTGTCAACGCGATACTCTTTCTTCGACGAGCGATAAACTTCCGCGAGGAATGCCTCTTCTCGGAGGGGGGGGGGGGGAGAGGGTGCGCGACTCCTGTTCAAACTAACTCTGTAATTGAAGTTTCAAGAATTTCAACGACAACCGACTTCAAAGGGCGTGCGCTACCCAGAGATTTGTAAACTGCTCGAATCGTGGTAACGCATTGGATAGGAGAAATAATCGTCTTCGACATTTAACTTGTAAAGAGGAAAGTTTGGTATGGAATTTTGATATTAAAATTGAAATTGGGAATATATCGTTTTATTAAATTACACGATATATACTCGTCGTACAGTTCGAAATGCTTTAAATATTCGTTCAAATAACTGGAGTCTCGCGTCGTAAAAAGAAAAAAAAGAAAAAAAGGATCTCAGAACGTGTTGTAGCAAAAGCACAGCAGTTGTTAAAAAACTTCATTATTTGAAATCATCGGAACGAATCGTGTAACTTTTTTTACGAGTTTCAACGTGGAAAATCGTATCGTAAAACCTGGTGAAAGTACAAATTTCGCGCAAAGAAACTTATGCAAATGCAATCGGGATAATTTCGCATTTTGATCTTTTGATGAACGAACGAGAACTTAAAGGCGAGGAAAAAAAAACTTTGCAATTACCATTTCTATACTATAACGAAGGCTTGAGCCTACGCGAGAAAAATCTTCGAGAGATCAATCGTTCAAGAAACGTCATTAACCCAAAAAACGAGATCACCAAAGTATAATGCAAACGCTAATCCAATAATCCGTAAATCCCCGCTTCCAAACTCGAGCTATCAAAACTACCCACCCTTCAACAAGAGCATCATGGACCAGGATCACGTAATTGGTCCACCTTGCCGCGTATCCGATTACCAGCTCTAATTTACGACCGCGTATTTTTCATTGCGACAACTCCAACCAATTCGGCTCACCGTTGCGATAATAGAGCGCCCACTCGCGCGCACTTATATCGTCGAAATCAAATGGGGTGTCTAACGACTGCCTGGGGACGTGTATCCGACGACGGTCTCTTTCGATGAGAGTAGAGCGAACTAGACGCTTTTTTTACCAGCTGTCAAGTTGACACGAGAATCTAATTTTGTAAAATAATGAAGAATACATGTGATTTCTTTTTTTTTCGTTTCATTGCGCTGTCTCGTTTTTTTCAAGGGATGGATTTTTGCATAAATTTTGGAAAATGGACAAAGTCTCGACGCATTGGAGGAAATAACGAGACGAGTGTTGGGATAATAGGGCGGCGCCGATAATCTGTTGCGCTGGTGGTGACATTTATAGGAACAATAATTGGTATATTTATCGAGGTTGGCGCGCCTCCGCCATGGATAATATAAATATTAAAACGCTCGTCGTAATTTACATATCGTCGGCAATCGGCGGCCTATTGTTCGCCGTACAAAAATCGCACGCGAAATTATTCGCCGATATCCTCGTCTTCCACCCTTTGGAATTTATTACGCAGGATTTCGTTTGACTTTTTGAAAAAACAAAAATTGTCGAGATGAATGGATACCTTTGATTATTGGAATAAAATAATTCTTCGAATCATCATGGAAAATGAAATCTAAATAAATAAATCCTTTTTTTATTGTCTCCCTGAAAAAATTTATTCAGACGATTTCGCATTTGTATCATCTTGTTGAAGTATATAATTGCGACTACATAATCGCGTATTATTTGGTGGAAAATCGGGAAAACGAGTGTCGTATCGCAATATCGTCTCGTGCAATATCGATTGGCCGCGTAGTTCGGCTGTCATGTTTGCTCGTTGTAATTTCGCAAATGGTCAAATACAGGTCGCGAACTCGTGACATAAGTGTTTAGGGGAACGACGTCGTGCGTTTGACACCTCGTACATGCTTATCTCCGTTTCACGATCATCCCGGAACGAACGGAAGTTAACGGAACAAGCATCCGAACACCATGCACAGACTACTTGAATGCTACGCGTTAAGCAATCAGCTCGCAGATTATTAAGCAGTAACTCGAGTTATTTAGGCAATTCTCCCCCGGTTGTCGTATTATTTCGACGCTGAATACTCGCTCGTCCCGGAAATATAGTAACCGCGCATATTATTATGCAAGCGATTCCTCTCTCGTTACATGATTAAGAAAAAAACATGGTTGCGTACGATCGTCTTAAATTTATCGGCATTAAAAAAAAAAAGAACGGAAGTTGAACAAATGATCGAACGAACGATGATCACATCTCGCATATCGGAGCAATAAATCGGAAAGTTTAATCAGAGAAATAAAATTCGATATCCCGAATATGAATAATAATCAAGCGCAATTTTCCTCGTTCATTATTATAACGACAATCAACCCTCCCGTTCGTTAAAACGCCAATTGCAGGGTGTTGTGTCAGACGCTTGAAAATTGCGCCTCGTCCTCCCTCCCCTGAACGAGGATGGAACCAGTAGAGAAGGAGGAGGAGGAGGACAGGGCGGAGGAAGAGTCGAGATTACAAATTAATCCGATTATCCCCCCGATAAAAGAGGAATAAACGAAATCAAACGGCGAAATCCCTCCAGGTATCGTCCCGATTTTTTCCTCCCTCCCCATCCCCCCATCGTCGAATAATTCCACGATTCTTGTCCTCCAATTATGCCCGTGCTCGTTACCTCGAATTCGTTTCTTATTAAACATCCCCCTCTCTCCGCCTTTCCTATCTTCTCACCCTCCCGTTCCTCGAGATCGCGCGGTTATTTCGACCCGAGTCGATATAATGAATGTCCAGCCGCGTCCAAGCAAACGCGTTAGATGGCGGCTGTCGACGAATCGTCCGGCCAATGTATTATCCAAGTGAGTAACCTAGATCATGGGCTATCGAGCTCGTAATGTCAAGTACGGGGGGAGGGACATGGTAAGCAACAACGTCCGAGCCGAGTCGGATCGATATCGAGAAACACAGGGAAGGGGCGAGGGGACGGGGGAGTAACCTCAAACTACCCGAGGCTAGTGGCACTCTGGTCACCAGCACGGAAAACGGTCCAATTACAGATGACGCCTTTGACCGGGGCCGCGTGTTTAACTACGCGCCGCAGGAAAGGGGGAAAGGGAACAGCCTCGCCAAGGATCATCGTTAATGGATCGACCAGCGCGGCCAAGATTGCTCGTCCGCCTTCCTTCGCCCGGTGTGTGCACGCGCGTGTAACTCGCGAGGAAATTTGGAACGTGTGTGACCGAGGATATCGAACTTGTAATTAACGTGTACAAGGAGTGATAAAAAGAGGGGGCGTGGACAGATCGATCCGCGTATAAATATCGTAGAAAACGTAATTGTGATTCGCTTGATTGTTAATTTGATGGTGGTAATTAGGGGTAATTTTCTTTGTCACTCTGGAGGCAATTAGGAGACTCGTGAGGATTACGCTTGTAAGTAAACACGTACTTTGAGAGAAACAGGTACTTTATCCTGCGATGAGAGTTTATTGTACGGTGAGGTAGATGTGAGGAACATTGTGAAACGTTTTTTTTAGTGAAGAAATTGAATGGAACACGTGTTGCATCTTTATTTATTTCTTTTTTTTCAGATTCGTGGAGCATGCAGATTAGAGGGTTAAAATTGTTGTTTCGAGGATTCGTAGAGAATTAATACGGAGAGGGATTTAATGAGACGGAGAATGAACGTTATATTATCAATATAATAAAAGATATTTTGTCAAATTAGGTGGCCAAATTAGATTACGAATCAAGTAACGTTCAATGTAATTATCGTCATTTACGATTATAAATTTGAGATTACAAATCACAAGTGGGACATGTAAAAATAACGTTAATTATAACAATTCGTTATTTTTTCGAAATAACGAAGTGCATTAAAAAAAAAAATAATCTCTATTATGACAGGTAACATATTCAGATAAAAATATTGTGTTGACGAAAACGTTGTTTTCCCTGCATCGCAAAGGGAAGAATTTATTTTTCGCGTTAACAAACACATTTGATCTTTATTCCGCTCTCTATTCCGTCGAATGAAATTATACACAAGCTGTTTAAAAACGTAACATCACGCCGAAAGAGCATCCCCCTATACGTTATTTCGTTGCATTGCGGTCGGGGAAAGAGAACGCACAAAACGTTTGCGTCGTTGCTGCATAATTCGAGTCCGACCTGTGTATAATTCACCTACTCGAGTCGTATCCGGTATAAAAATTTCAGTTACGAGTCGAAAGAATTCGTCTACTCCTCGTTAAATAAGATTTTTACGCGGTGAATGCTCTTTTCTTTTTTTTTTTTTTTCTATTTGCGATTCTTAATTTAAATATTTAACCGGAGGGAAGAAAAAGAGATTCGAACGAGTTTGGAAAATAAAATTTAATTAAATTTGCAATCGGAATTTTTAAAAAGCACGACTTGTTTTAAGCGAAATAGAAGAGAAACGAGGAAAGTTTCAATATTGAACGATTTGGAAAGGGAATTGATATGACAAGTTCGATAAAGTACAAATGGAATAGTAATATTATCCAGACGTATAATCAGACGAGTGGTAAAGGCAGAAGTATGCAAGTAGCCAAGTGGAATAGGACAATCGTTGAATGAATAAGTAGCATAAATCTCCATCGGCCCGACAACTAGAACAGGTCGATGTCGATTCGAGCAAATAGAACAGATCAGCCGTTTAGCCGACTGAAATGTGATCGGTTGGATTGACTATCTACAGAAATAAAATAGAAAGTATCTAGATAATAATCAGAAGTCTATAGACATTCGCACCTTTTACAAACATTAAAATATTATTACAAAGATAGATATATTTCACAAATATTTGTAAAACAAACAATAACAAAGTGATCACAATACGACATACAATATCCTAAAATTGAAAATGACATAATTTAGAAAAATTTAAATATGAGATGATCGGTATTTTGACAAAAGAAATTGGCGAATGACGAGATATCGCGCAAACATTTTATATTTTAGAAATATTTGTAAAACAAACGATCGCACTACGACATACAATATCCTAAAATTGAAAATGACATAATTTAGAAAAATTTAAATATGAGATGATCGGTATTTTGACAAAAGAAATTGGCGAATGACGAGAAATCGCGCAAACATTTCTCGCGTGTTTTCTTCTTTCGATCTCCCGATTTCAACGCATAACCGCGAGAAAAAGGAAGAGGCACGAAGTATGGCACGAAGATTTCTGCTTGCCTCCGCGTTGGGAGAAATTCGAAGAAACTTAGTTTCGCCGTGAAGAAACGAGCCGCGTGAAAAACACATCGTGGATGCGGCTGCCGTTCCCCTGGGACCACTTCCGTATCCTTCTTGCCGGATAACCAGACGTACGCTCACCGGCGAAACAAATAGGTTGCGAACGTGTTGTACCCGCCGGTATGAAAAAGGACCAGTGAATCCTCATCCACCGATGCAAACTCCCACAGCGTATTTTCCACGGGTTCACGCGAAATTGGTTTACAATTAATGTTGACTCTATCCTTTTGGATACGCTATTTTTCGCCAGTTCATTTTCGTTCTCGAATTCTTCGTTTTTAAAAGGATAGATTCGTTTTTGTGAGGAACAGTGGAGAACTTTAACTCGAGGTTGATGCAATAGAAAATTATTGCGAACGATGAAACAACAAGTTTGCTTTATTCTTCTTCCTGATTACTTCCAGATAAATCTATTTCACTTCGAGGAAAGGATTAATGATATTAATATTATAAAGCAACGTTCTTTCGAAGCTCGCATCATTCGAGGAAGCAACAATTGATCCAGAAATTGGATAATATTCGAAAATTATTCACAACAATGCGCGTTATTCGATCTGGTCTATCCTCAAATTCCGTTATAATTTCAAGATGACAATTTACGATAATCTTAAGATATATTTTAAGGATACTTTGAAAGTTCGTATCTTTGACACTCTTTCCAGACCGAGTTTATCCGCGCGCGGAGATGCACGCGGATCCGCTGTCGCGACACTTCACAAAGAGCAGCGGAGCTAATTTAAAGTGCAAGAAACTATGAGGACCTTCTGGCTGCTGTTTACCCAAAGTCTTTGCAGATGGTGTGTCGACCGTATCTTTTCGAATGCGGGCCCTTTGGAAGGATGCGCAACCATCCAGAAGAAACCGAGATTTCTCTTCCTTCTCTTCGGATCTTTAACGAATAATAATCTTCGCCGGAATACCGGAAGAGTATTACTTATCCATTAAAGCATTGTGATCGTCAATTCCTTTTTCGAATAATCCAAATTCATGCCACGTTCGTTAGATGCAAGATTCGATCAATTTTTGCATAATTAATTTAAAAAATTCGAAATGAAATTTTCAAGGCCAAATATAATTTTTTTCCCTGTAAAACGTTATCCAAGGAGAGAGAGGAAGATCGTTATTCAACTTGCCTAATTACGCTAAACGCCAGCAAGAAGATTTTTTATTCTGGTATCCTGTTGGTATGTAAACATACAGGTTTCCCTCTGTCAATCTTCTTTTATTCCATTTTCATCCCATTCGAAGTCGAATGAATCGAAAGTATGGAGAGTATCTTCGGTATTGACTTGCGGCCATTGATCGAGTTCAAAAAACCGGTACCGGTTCTCTCGGAAACGGACGAAACATTACACTCTTGCGCCCCCCGTTGATCCCCATTGGATGCCCATTGGATCCGTAACGGCGGCGCGACAGCGATTTAAAAGGATTGAACGTGGAAGGGGCGCGAGCCCGATTTTAACAGATTCGAGTCGGCAACGTAATCGGTGGAACGATGCAAAAAAAATTCAATATCCCAACAATGGAACGTGCGGCCGATCGATCGGCGTGCACGTATCGTAGGAAGTCGTGAGTCTAGTCGGATTTCCCTGTACAGGCGACGGTAACGCTTGTTTGCCGCTCGTCCAGGGAAAAAAACCAGGCCCGGAAGCAGAAAGTCACGATTTTCGTGTCCGCTATCGCCCGACATTTGTCCGTCCATGAATCGTCCACCCCCTTCCCTCTTTCATCCCCTCCTCTTTTGTCTCAATGACAATGAAAAGCAGAAACCGATTCGCGGGCTGACAATCGCGGCCATGATCAATAACCGTCACTATTTCCATTATAATGGAGTCGGAAATCGGTGAATCGGTTCATTCTGCGCGTTGTTTCGTGATTTCGATAACGAAAAACCACCGGGTCCCTAACAGAAGACGATAAACCTCGTCGAGCTATGCGAGGTTCGATGTTTTTTTTTTTTTTTACAGGGGGTCGATTTATCCGTAGCTTTACAAATTCAAAAAAAATCAAGATCATTGACGTTTAACATGATCGATTTATTTTAGCGAAGGTTGAAGATCATTCGCGGATCCATATTTGCGAGTTAACATCATCTAAAGATTTTTAAAAATTTTTACGAACCTTGAGAGGATAATTTCTCCTTTCGAGGAAAATATTACTCGCATCCGTTGGCTCAGAAACAAGTCCAATCATATTTTTGAACGAAGAGATTAAGATTAAGGATCGGAGGGAGGAAGGGGAAGGGGACGATTCATGGACGAACGAAATGTCGAGCGATAGCGGACACGAAAAACTCGGGCGTATTATTAAGCGTTAAGCCTTTATCAAGATCTCTCTAATAAAGTTTCAAGCGTGCGATGTTTCAGAAAGCAGAGCACGGAATAAAAATAGAGATCCGAGAAAGGGCCGCCCCGAAATGTTCTCTCCCGACCTGTGCGGTGTTTTATTTACGTGGACGCGGGGGCGGTAAATAATAAACGGTGTGGCCTCGAGATTATCCTTCAACGAACACACCGATCGCGTACACGATATCTCACTATGCTTTTATTACATTATTCGACCGGTGAAGAAGGGAGGGGGAGGGGGAGCGAAAGAAATGCCTTTCTCTCGTTTCTCTTCGAGACTCTATCAGAAGCTTGAGTTCGCGGCACGTAGAAGAAATAAAGCTGGAGAGAGGTCGGCAATAAAAGCAACCCTTAAGGGTTGGCTGCGAGCTCGCCAAATAAATACATCCCCCAAACGTCACATACTGACAATATCTGGATCTTCTCGACGACGACTAGGAGCCGTTGAAAACTCATTGTTTCAAAACGAGGCTACGTGACGTGATTTTCGACAGGGCACACTCGCAATTGTCAGCTTCCCCTAAGTAGCCTTTAATGTTTTTTCTTTTCGCCCTTCTTCCTTCCTTCCTTCCTTCCTTCCTTTCTTCATCGCCTTTCCCCCCCAAACTTGTACCAGTTAATTGCTTCTTGTTATCGGATGGGTCATCAGCATTGGTCGAATCTCTCCATTTAGGGGTGTACTTACTCGTTAAAACTTGAAGTTATTAGGATTAGGGTGTGTTCAAGGTTATCAACTTACAACGTGATAATAAAACGAAGATTTATACGTGGGATGGAAAATTTCAATTGGTTTCGTTATATCAGAGAATTAGAGAGTTGTATTGAGAATCAATGTTTCTTTTTTCGTGTTGTTCAATATTCGTTTAATCGAGGAATTTTTAAGCAGTTAAACACAATACGCTTGTAACGCTCAGAGTTTAAGAATGATCAATGTCGAGTTTCACAACTGTCATTAACAACGAGCTCGAAGATTGTGTTGGGATCGAGTTGCAAGATTTCCAAGTTGTTTTCAATTTAAAGCCTCTCCCAGAGTCTTTAGCTTTCAGAATTGTTAACATCTGAAATTGTTAACAACGATCTCGAAGATGACAAAGTTGATCCAATTGTTAAAATCTGGGATCTTCTCCTCTCTCGAATTTTCAGATTCTTTCAGAGAAAAATTTCGAAATTAATCGAGGACGTTTCGGAAAATTTGAAAAGGACACATCTGTCGTTTCGGAGACTGGAATTCGAATATGGCGGTTTCCGCGTTGGTTCCAATCTCTGGGGTATATCCTCGAGTTTATTTTCGAATCGCTTCGTTGTTTGCCCGTTGGAGATTTGACCGGGGGGAAAAAATTTATTTTATCATGTATACCGGGCGGACATTCGATAGGGCGCGGCCAGTCACTCTGATCCACTTTTTTTCAACGGAATAAACCAACGGTGTCAAAGCCGTTGAGAATCCGGTAAATCGGATAACATTCAAATCGACGCGACGGTTAAAAGCACCGCGGTGAAACCATTATACGATATTGGATGGGAGGGGCATGAATTTACGAACGCCAAAAGCACCTTGAAATTATGAAATCGTTCTGAAATGCACATGGGGCTCGCTCGATATATACATATATATATATATATATATATATATATATATATCAAGGTATATATATATATATATATATATATACGTTCGGTAAATGCGTTCGATTTCTGTTAGCAAATATTATCACCGTGAATGACATAATTTGCAAGTTGAACGAGCGGCGACGATAAAGCTAAGCATCAAACTTCTATTCACGATTAAAGCTCATAACGTATCTCACGATATGATGAATATGATTGTGAACATTGGAGCGAATAAAAGCTGATCATTCAAAATAATTTCCAATCCACCTTAATATATATATATACGATCGAAAGCATAATTATCGAAGGATCGAGAGGGAAATAATTTCTCTTCGAAATTAAAAAAAAAAGTAGATTTAATATCGCTTTCGAATACATCCTTTTTCAAATATAATAAATTTCAAAATTCATCCACGGAAAATTCAATGAACGGAAATGACAGATAACATTTATCGAAATACGTATCCAACGTAGCGTTTCTCTCCACGGTGAAAACGAAGACAGAATTCAAATAAAGAAGAAAGGATGTATTCGCGCAACTTCCATAAAGGAATCTTTCGATTCCTAGGAAAGCATGGCAGCATGGAGTGCTCGAGGCCTCCGAGATTGCCGTTATCCGAACGACGCCGTTCGGGCTCAACACCCGCGCAATATATCTAACTGGCCAGTGGTTCACCTTTGACCCTGTAACCGTATATAACTGGTAAGATCTCACACGTACGCGGCACCCTGGTCCCTATCTCTGTCCCTGTTCCACGCACACGAGCACGTGGAATGGATGCACACACCCTCTTTTATACTGGATCCAGGGGTTAACCGTCTCGCCCCGACCTGCTTCGCATGGAAAATAGCCCAGTCTTTGTCCTTACTTTCTCGCCACGGTTACGTGTCTTACGTGGTATGCGCGATATGCACACCGTGCGTTTCATAAAGAGCGACTAGAGTTCGAAAGAGAGCGGAAAACACGATGGAAAAATAACGTGGAAATGTAAAATTACGGATCTCGTTTCAGTAGGAAGATATAAGATATAAAATAGAATGGTTGTTGATCGAATCGTAAGAGTTTAAGATCTTTGTCGAGTTATATCATTGATGATGTTCTTCGAAGACTTGCAATTTTCGTGGAGTATTTTTTTTTGGAGAGGTATTTGTCGAAGGTATATTCGATCTATTTTTTTTTTTTTTAGCAACGTTCAAAATATTGGGACAAAAATTTTGGGATCTGGAAATAGAGAAATTATAGTTGCCGTAGTAACTGTTCATTTTTGGAATTGAAAGGTCACGATAGAGTTTTGGCCATTCTATCTGTTTTCATTTTTCTTTATCAACTGTTTTTCGCGGTGCTTTCAAAAGTTATTTCACGAAGATCGATAAACCCAGTAATAACGTTCTCGCAAATATAAATATCAAAAACGAATGCGAACCGAAATATAACCCAGATATCCATAAATTCCACAGGGACAAAAAAATAAATAAATAAATAAATAAAATAAACAAAGATATTTCTTCGTTTGAAACAACGTGGTTTACGCAAAATAGATAGGTGATAGCCGATCGGTTGCGAAAACGATGGTTATATTTGACGAAATTTTAAACGATCGAAAGGAAACGTTCGATCGAAGAGACGATATCATTCGCGAATATCCCCCATGATCCTATAAATAGCCTTCGAGCTTGTTATATAATTTTCGAACGCATTTACATCGAATGCTGCCCATTGAATTTTACGATTTATCGTTGGATTATATTGCGAAGGAATTGTGAAATTGTTTGACATTTATATTGTACGACTCTACGTGTGTTCATAAAGTCAAGAATTTTTGAATGACGTGCATAGATAAACGATAAAGTTATTGTTTTATATGACACGATATATTTTCAGATGAAGCTATTCGATAAAAGAAGTGAAGAAATTTATAGTTTAAATATTTATATACATATATATATTCTTGGAATATTGCATGTCGATCATCGAGACGAGAAAAAGAATGCGTGAATTGTATTACATTTCTGAATCTCGTAATTTTTAATCAAGTTGAATTGTAATTTCGTTAAATTATTTTTACATCGTTTTCTTCTCGCGAGTAAAATTATTACATAAATAATAATTTTGATTTACATTTTCTTTTTTCATTATAATAGATTCAATTATAAATAACTATTTCTTTGAAAACTCCGTGAAGAATATTACAGTTTCGTGGAGGAAACGCGTTCCAATTTCAACAATACTCTTCTCTCGAGATTTCGGAATTTACTTTTGTCTCTCACCTGTTTGAAAAAGTGAAAAAAAAAAAAAGAAAAAGAAATTTTTCACGGAGGCTTAATGAACGCAATTGTTTCTTATTTTTAAGATCATCTTTGTTCGGAGGGTTCGAAGGTTAAATGGGTCAGCTTGTACACAGACCGCGAGCTTTCTCGAGACCGTATTTTATTTTCCACGGAAGTCAACTGTTTTGCGATATTCAGTTTCTGAACAAAAACAGCGCACGGAAAATAGAAACGTGACTCGTGTGTATGAGCGGCACCCCGGAAAGCGATACCTACATTTTATCTGAAATTTTTCTCTGCTTTCGGGCAACGGTCTTTTTTTCATTCTGATATAAATTATTATATAATCTCGAGAAATATGAATATTTCATTTGAAATATCGAAAATAATTGAAACATTGAAACCGGAGAACAGAGAGAGAGAGAAAAAACTGATCGTGAGGATAATTAAATAGTAGAATATCCGAATCGAATCATTATAGCAAAAAATATTCGTTTCATTAAAAAGTCCATTTTATTAGAAAAATTGTATAATTTCGATAGTTTGAGATGAAATATTTGAATAATATATTATATCAATTCATGTGGAGAACGTGACGAAGGAGAGGAAGACAAATTTTATTACTTTTCGATGACAATGGAAGAAATTATAAACAAATTGTATATCAAAAAGCTAGAAAGATCTTTCACGTGTCTTACTTCGATTCGTTAAAAAAAAAAGAAGATGCAGAATAAAATTAAAATTGAGATACATCCTTGAATCCTTTGCGCATTATATTCGAACGAAACATTTCAAATTGTTCGCAAAAAAAAAAAAAAAATTTGGATGGAAAGATTTAACGGAATCTTGAAAGGAAATCTAAACCGGATCCCTTCAACTTTTATTATCTGTTTCTTGCACGACTAAACGGAAGCGCCCTTCTAGCTTCACCTTGTTAAACATCTCCACTCTTGCCCGATCAATGAGAAAGCCGTTATAGTAATTGCTCTCTGTACTCTTCAACCTAGAAAAGCCGAACGTCATCGGCGAATCGATCGATCGGTACGCGCGTGCTTGCTCGAGTTTGAAACCAACGATCGATCGATCGATCGATCGATCGTTGGGTCGATCGTGTGTGCGCACTTATACGAAGAATTTTTCTCGGCGTACACGGGGATTAATGAAACGGAACGATCTGCAGGAAGGAAAACGTCATTACGACAGTCAATATTTGATCGGTGCTCGACGGGAGGCTGCTGAACGGCAGACATCTTTCCTTCCTTCGTGTGCGCAACAATGCTATTGGGAGGCTCTTCGACGCCTTCACTTCCGGTGTAACGCTCGCCTTTGCAGCGACACGAGACGCGATGCAAGTGGGAAATTGATCATCGTACGAGCAGTCTTGTGGAATTATTTATTACGACAAATTCATATCGTATTTTCTTCGATCGAAGAAACGCAAATTAAGATTTTTTTGTAAACCATAATTTAATTCCAATAGTAAGAGTAAGTATCTCAACTTTTATTCGAAATTTCCTCGACGTTGGGAAAATTCCACGATTCGTATCTAATCTATTTCCCGCAAAAGTTTGTCCTCGCGTCCAAAGTTGGCCGCAAGACGGTATGTTCGAGCGATGAAACGAATCGAGGATAAGCAAAAGGTGGTCGAGGATACAATTCCATTACCCGCGTTCCTGTTCGCCCGCAATCGCGTTTCCAGTTCCTCGCCTCCGGCCGGGCGATCGACGATTTCTTTTTTCGCCGTCCAACGAACCGTTTGTTCGAACCCCGTATCGGTGGACATGGAATTCTCCGACGACTTTCAGCTAACGTCGGCGTTAATAGATGGTCGTCGAACACGATGTCGTGTTATCTTTGATCACCGTTCTAATTTAATCGGCGAAAAATATAATTGAAATCGAGCCGAACGTTTCCATTCCCTCGATATATTTTCTTTTTCTTTCTTTTTCTTTCTTTCTTTCTTTCTTTTGTATATCTTTGTCTCTCCTCGTTTCCTTTATCGATGCTCGGTTCGTCGTTACTTCTTTCTCCGCACGCTCATTTCCGCAAATTCAGCTCGCCAAGCTTAGCTGTTAATTGAATTTCGGCGGGTTAATTAATTTGATTCGATTCTCCACGCGAATTACATCCGATAACGAAGAACCGACACGATATCCTTCCGATGAATACATTCGAACCGATTACAATCCAAGGAATTTCGCTTCAAATTGCATAGATTGCTTTTACGCGTTCCCCGTGATTCATAGTTGCTGGTTTCCGTTTCGCTAGCTGTTTCCACCAAATATCTCCTACTACGCTCTCCCGTATTACATAGGGGTAGTAACCATTTCACGCGTTTCACGTTCAATTTTTCGATTGTCCACTCGATCGAATGGCCTTTTTTTTTTCCCCTTTTTTATCTTTCTTTTTTTTCCTCGTCGTTCCAATTGTTCGAACTGATTTTAACGCGTTCGCGTTCCATTGGCACGGGTCGTTTTACGATGAATACGAAATATCTTCAATTTAAATATTTACATTACATAGCGAAATTACCGATTGTTCATACTACGGGGAACGTCGATAGAATGATTGATTGAAGTATGAAATATAGTGGCATATTTTCACATCCTTTGTAATGCACTTTCAATCGTCTTTTTTTTTTTTTCATTTTACGAAGAACGCTTCGTATATAAAATCGTACGCGATCGTAACGTGAAAATAATTATAATAAACAATTAAATAAAGTGAACCATAACGAACCTTTTGTAACATCGAAATTTAACAATTCGCGAAATATTCATTTCTTTGAAATTAACGAATGACAAAGAAAACAGACTACTTAATAATTCAATAAAAAAAATTACTACACCCCTTCGTCCAAGCAGAACACTCTTACGTATCAATTAACTCCGATGATAAGTCAACCATGGAAACTACCCTTCCAAATCCTACTTCCAACCCCCCCGCTCGAATGAAAAGCAACGACACACCCCTCCACCCTATCCACTGTCTCCCCGCTATCCAATCTTACCCATCGGCTCATCAAAATCGATTCTGCCCCGCAAATTACATTTACCCTGCCTATAAGCAGATAAATATGGATGAAGCTACGAAGCGAGGAGGAATAATTGTGGAAAATTGACCAAGCCACGGGAAACCAGATCGGTCTTAATTGATAGACACGCCGCTTCCGTCTGTTCTCCGGCTGAGAATGGGAGGGGCGATCGCCTCCGTGCATCCGCTTATAATCCGATTTCTCCCCCCCCCCCTCGGAGGGTGGGGGTTAAGCCGTCTGCACGCGTATACACGTACGAATCTCGAAAGTAAACTCTCTTCCGCGCGCGCGTCGTCGATGCAAATGTTTGCTTACTCGGCAAGTCGCGTCATCGCCGTCACGAGCGACGCCCTCGAATCGCGCCCTAGGTAGCCGGCTTACAGGGATACAGCGTCTTCTGTCGCTCGCATTGAGTTTGCCCTCCCACGGACGAATCCGCCACGAATTCGAGCGGCGATACGATACGAAACGGCGCCGACCACACCATCGTATGCGCCATATTCCACAGGCTGCATCCCATCGTGCGGACGATAACGCGAGGAGAACGTGCTCGAACGAATGCTACCATCCGCGATAAGCTAATACGAGAGACTTGAGAGGCTTGGGGAGAGGGAAGCTTGGAGATTTTGTCCATTGAGTGGCTCCAAGGGACGCTGTCAATAATCTTGAATATATATATGTTGTCGAGAAAATTATCTTGAATAACTTTTTCATACGATTTTTCAGATTTCGAACGATGAAGAATAAAGGTGTTAAATTATATTTCTCGTTCCCAGAAACCAGGTATAAATAATATCATCCCCGTTCCAGTAAATTTGTCGATCGTTTTCCAGACGGTAACTGAGGCGGAAGAAGAAGAAGAAAGAAAAAAAACAATTTCCGCGACATTTGTCGCACGCGTTACGCTCCTTCTTCGGAGCGGAAACGAGCGGATCCGGGCGAAAACAAAGGCGTGACCGCGGAAAGCGTCGCGTCCATAGATGGGGTAACACGGGAAACGCGACGGCGGTGCCCACGGGAATCGGTGTCGCGGCCAGAGATTAATGGCGCTTTCGTCCGAAACGCAATTTACCGTGGAATCGACATGGAACGATGACCCGCCACGGACGTGGGAAACCGTCCTTCCAACTTGCCCGTTGACGGAGAAAAAGGACGGCCGTTTCGGGGCTCGACGATGAACCGTGCCTCAATATCGCAGGTCGGTTAATCATCCTTTCGGAACGGAGTTGCATTAGCCGGTGACGTCTTGTTCACGGTCTCGTGAAAGAGATATTTTTAAAGATAGATCGAGAGCTTTCACTTATCATCGATTTATTTCCCGTGAAGCTATTGTAACCGGTAAGTTAAGATGTTCCGCTTCTATATTATTATTTTTTTAAGATATTGTGATGGATATCATTTTCTTTTTGTAAAACAGAAGAGAATAGAATTTACAAAAAGATGAAATATTTATTTTTACTTCAGTTATATCTTTTTTAATTTTCGTTCGATTTTGGATTTACACTTCAAAAGATTACAATATTAATATTAAATTGAAACGATTAAGGAGAGAGAAAGAGATTACTCGTTTCAAACGCGACACGAATAAATTATGCTCTGCGAGAAACGAAAAGATGTCCGTCACGATTTGCCGTTAATTTCGCTAGTGCCAATTTCCAACCAGAAATCGAAATAACAGACCTCTCTATTTCGTCCTGTATGCTCTCATAACAGGAATGTGCCACGGGCCATCTTACATCCGACTATCGGCCGCGTGCAAACCTCGCGAGAAGCCCTGGTCAGCGATAAAACCAATCACGTAGAAAGCGGGGATTAACATTCGGCCGAGCAGAAGCGATCGAAATCCGATTAGAATTACCCAAGTATTTGAATAATCGGGTGGTATCGAAACAATCGTCTTGGCAAAGCGATAAATTCCGCTTTCGAAGATCTCTGATAGCGTAATTTAATTATCGGGATAGGAATAGCCGATAATTTGTTAGTTCTAGTCCCGATAATTTGAAGAATCTTTTTTACAATTTTCAAATTTTCCAAAATACTTAGGAGAATATTAAAGAAGGCAAATTATTAATTTTTGTAATGGTATATTTTATTGGAAATTTGGAATTGTAATGTGATATTTCGTTAAATTTTTACGAATAGTGAAATAAGTAGTCTTTTTTTTTTACAGTTATTACAATAAAATCAACGACTATGTTATATGTTTTATATAAACTCGATACATCGATATAAAACAAAATTAGTCAAGTATCGTGTAACACAATAATTATTGACCTATTTTTCGTTGTTTTAAATTAAATGTATATATATATCGTATTTCTGAAATTAATATATTTGACAATAAAACATATCGATTTTTCAAAAGACACGCGTCCATTAGTACGCTTTTACCGCAGCACATATATATATATATATATATATATTCCCCCATTAACAACCAACGTTATCAATTTCGAAGCATCCTTCTGCTAGTGAAATTATATACACGTATAAATTTGCCAGTAACCGTACTTGTATTTACCGCAACATATACATAATTGAATCATAAAACGAGACCACTCTAAACATACCGCATTGACCAGACATCGTAATCATATCGTTACTCTCTCATACCATTACATCAATTGAACACGTTACACGTTTATCTAACCCATCCCAACAAACAAACAAAATGCTCTCATGATCTTTTGATCGTATAAATATCATCGTTTCATTTAAACCAAATACTTAATACGTTGAATAAAACATATCCCGGCTATCTTCTCTCGCGAATTAAACATTCATTAAAATATAAAATCGATGAATAATTAAACCGTATACAATCTCTCGATTCTACATCAACGAAGGGGGTTATAAAGCGTTACTTCGAATTATCGGAAATGGTCTCCATACTAATCATCAGAAGACGAGGATGGAATAATCATCGAGAAACGAAGGAAAAACGAAGAATCGAACAACCGATTAACGCCGATAATAAGACAAAATAGCTGGCGTTTATTTTCGAAGCGTTAATTTTTCACCCCCTTCCCTCCCCCTTCTACGTATAGCTGTGTTAGGCTAAGCATGAATTATGAACACATTACGGGCGGGATACAAATTGATTTATGGTCACGGCGTCGCGGCGTGCATACCTAATATCCCCTGGCGATATTCTTCAGCCTTGGTGCAAGGCGGGTCAGGGAATACGATTAATCTGCATAGCAGATCGCGTCAGATTCGCTAATAGCGCTTTTATGATATTCCATCCCGAGCTCCACTGTCTCTGGCGTCTTGACAAGAAGAAGACCGTGGAGAAAAAAAAAAGAAAGAAAGGAAGGGAGAAAAGGAAGGAGGAAGAGGAAGATTCGCGAACGATTTCCACGACGGATTTCCCACTTCCTCTCTCGGACGAAAGATTTTTAAAAATTGTCTCGAGATTTGCTTGGATCGGTAGTTGCATTTTTATGAACGGAAATAGGAAAAGAGGGAAAGCGATTCCTGTTATACACCGAAATATTCCCCGAAATATAATTTATCGCGACACGTTTGGTGATAACGGCGGATGAGGAAAATTCAAAGTTTTTAAATCTTAACGATCGAAATATTTCCTAGCCTTTAAAACTTTAAACCTATTAAGTATCGTAGACGCGAGTTAAAGTTTCAGAACAAATACTGGAAAATTTAAACGAGGCAAGTATTAGCTTCGCACTGTGAAACATGAACTTCGACTTAAGAAATAATCTCCGTCCATTAAATACGAGCTCGATATTTTTCACACTTCTCGAAATTTTACATTCTTTCTGGAATAATTCGAAGTTCGAGTTCTCGAGTTTTTAATCGACGATAAAAATGACAAGAGCCAACGAATTCTTCTTCTCCCTTTCTTATCCATTCAGAAATTCTTGTATTTTAGATTTGGTATGTAGTTTAAGAGAGGTCCGGTTACCGGAATTGCGCAGAGGGGTGAAACGAAAATATTTCCCTAAATATATAGTGCACCGAACTTTTCTCGTCTCTCTCTCTCTCGTAAAAAGCAGAAAAAATTCCTACAATCGATGTAACGCTGAAAGCAAATTCCTTTCTCCCGCTGTTATCCCCGAAAATCGTTATATTTTAGAAGGGACGAGAACGTGCATGCGAAATTCGTGCGATCGAGACCCGAAGTGTCTTCGTAAATATTGTGCCCGAGCTTTTCAGAATTTCTCTCTCTCTCTCTCTCTCTCTCTCTCTCTCTCTCTCTTTTTCATAAAAAGGTAAAAAGCAATTCAACTCCGTTGCGATGACATCGGGAACGAATGTTTGTTCTCTTTTATTGGCTCTAAAAGCGATTGCGTTTTCTGGGAAAAAATACGCGGGAGGGAATCGCGATTTTCTACGATCGAATTAATTTAAGAAATATTTGTTTGAATATTTAAAAAAATTCATTATACATATATATATGAGAAAAATAATATCTTTCTTTTTATATAGAAATTTCCATCGAGATTTCGATACATCGATTATCTCTCACAATCGATTCGAATAAAAAACTCTCCATAATCCATTATATTAACCGTAAATATCTCTCTATGCGATTAGTTTCTTAATGGATTTTGGCGCGTGATCGTGAAATTTTCAACTGTCAGAGACGGATCGAAGGCACTTTCGATCGATGGGCGACAAAATACGCGATAACTCGACCGAATTTTGTTTAATCTTCCTCAATTCCGTTCATTAATGGTGGAAAGCATTCCGGATGCGCTTCACATGTTAATTACACGGCTATTAAATTGCCGCCGTGATCATTACCGGGGGTTGAACCGAGCTGCCAATACACTCGTTTCCGTACACTGTACCATCGGTTAATGGGTGTCGTTGCATATTTTACCGGAAAAATATATTCGCCAACTCGTGTGACAGGGCACGAGAGAACGGCGATCTTTTTTTTTTTTTTTTTTTTTTCCTCCACGTGAAACGTGTCTTTTTTTTTTTTTTGGCACTACTGAACGTTGAAAATGTTTTTCGATGGATATCTTATCCGATGAATGATTTTTGGCTTGTCGACATTTTTCGCGTTTATTTCACGTTTCTATTTACCCGTTGAACTTTTTATCTCTTTTTATTTTTTGATACGTATATATATATATTTTTTTTTTTTTTATTCGTGAAACATTATTATGATAGAAACTTGTAGATGTTGTTGAAAACAACTTTCGCAAAGTCGAAAACAAAATTGATCAGTCTGAAGTGAAACGGAGATGGGAAACTTTTCATTCCCGACCAACGAAACGAAAAGGTAAATAGAAAACGGAAAGGGGAGAAGGAAGAAGAGCGAAAGAGAGTTAATGCCCACTACATCTGTCAACCCTCGAGACTGTTCCTATACAAGTCACGCGACTCGGTGTATCGGTGCAAATGTAATTGTTCGCGCAAAGAGGCTAACCAAATGATATCGAAATCTGTTCAGCAGATAATGCTTTTTTCCCTGTGGCAAGCTGAATATGAAACGGTTTAAAATTGAGGACAAATTGATAAATGATCGATCCTTTTACTACGAGAGAAATCTCTTTTCAAATCTCGATAAATCTGAGAGATCATCGATTGTGTGTTTGACAGAAATATCGTAAAAGATTAAAATTTTTTAATTATTTCAACGAGTTACGAAGTTGATTTTGGTATCAAGAATTTTTAATCATTATGATAAAATTTTTTCTTTGAAGGATCCCTTGTACGAAGCTGCTCGCTTCACTCTTTGAGTGAAAATCAATCGAATGTCACACGGCCAACGTAGAAGAACGTTTCCATCGTCTTTTTCCCTCCTTTTTAAATATCCTTGCTGAGCGAAAAACGTGGAAAGAACGAAGGATAGAGAACAGAGGACAGGAGCAAGGATGGGTGGAAGAGAGACAGACGTGACAGGAATGACAAAAAAGGTAATCTCGGCTGACAGAAATCCAGTCACAAGGGAGATCGAAGACGCGACAGAGAATCATTGAGTCTGAAAACTTCCTATATTCCCTTTCGTCATCTCATTGCACGGCTGAATGTTTAGATTCTCCCTCTTCTATGAATTCTTCTTTTAAAGAATTTTTATTCAACTAACGCGATACAACACGACAATAATTCGCTGTAACGCAAACTTTTACCCCGATTATCATCGTGCTCGCGCTTTTACTCTTGCTTTTCGCTTTCTGAAAAAAAAAAAAAGAAAGAACGAAACTTTTTACGACTCCTGTTACGAGTATAATTACAAAAAAAAAAAGAAGAAAAATGAAACATAAGTGTTTAGTTACGGAACGAAACAAAAATTGCAAGCGAAAAATATATTTATCTTCAATTTTCTCGTTCTATTTGCATTGCTCGGTTGAATTGCCACAATTTAATAATATTATACTTGCTTAAAAAGGATAGTTTGTTCGTTTCCTGGTTCTGTTCCATCTGGTTGGTTATTTTTTTCGCAACAGGAAGATCTCAATTGAAAGCTTTTTTTTTTTTTTTTTTTCGTTTCGATTGGCTTCCTCGAACTCGATTAAACGATTATTAACTTTCGCGTACGGACGTAATGAACCGTAATTGGAAAAATAATTTACAAGATATGGGAATGGACCGTGGAAGTTAGAAATTTAAAAAATTTGCATGCTGCATAGTTGAAAATTGTTCGAGATATTATTTTGTTTTGTGCAAATTGTTCGTACAAATTGATTTTCGAATAAAGCGTAATGAAATGCTTAAAATTAAATTTAAATTAAGCAATTTAACGAATATTGTAATAAACTTTTTCGAAATTATAGTTATAGTTACGTACGTATTATAAAATATATACGTATATATATTATATTTTTCGCGCTAATTTAAGGAAAATTATATTAAAATAATTTTATTTAGAGTAAAAATTACAAAGTTCACGTTTATATCGGTTAAAATCTATCTCGAACAAGAAACGAATCCATTTCCCTCTACCGTATTCTCTTTCATATTCTATTTCTCCTTTGTATTCTAGTCATGCATGTGTTATGTTGATATATTCGTAACAGAAAATACATAAAACATACTCATATTATATTGTGTAAGTAGAATGTGTAATTTCCTTCGTAATACCATCCGTTCGCGTAAAAGAAACTTTAAGAACAAGATATTATAATTCCTTTCATTCAAAATTTTTAAATAAGGATACTGTAAAACGCGAATGTCCATATAAATCATTTTCATAATGTACGATAAACAGAAATTGCAACGAAGAAAAAAATTCTTTTTTTATAATTTAATTCCTTTAAACAGGAAAAGTTAATATTCTGATTAATTGTATATCAAATTAATTCGTATAATTAATCGATAAACTCGATATTGTTAACATTTTAAATTGTTATTTTATGGAGTATAATTAACATTACATCTTATTAATTTATGTAAAATTTTTTATGAAAAGGAATTGATATGTCGTATAAAATTTTATAGGTCAACAGAGCTTGTGCAATTTTCCAGTATTGTCAAAAATACGGCTGGGATGGGCCATCTATTGTCATTACGATGCAATTGATCCCGCTCGTCGAAAGTTTTTACATTGTCTAACGCTGACAAAGTCGAGTCGTTCATCATCGAATCGTGGTGAAGGAATACACGGTCGCATACGTGTAACGTGGCCCGAAGAAAACTTCTATCGACGGCCACTCAATCTTGTTTTTTTTCCATTGGGACACCGCCTGGTAGCAAGTGGCGTTTTTTCGATGGTTCATCGAAACCTTCGAAACGATCAGGGAAATCTCGATGGATCCGAAAAACCGAAAAACCGAAAAACGACAGACATATTTACAAAGAAAGATCTTTGTGTGGTACGTAGAATTTTTTTCCATATAGCGGAATACAGGAAAATTTGAAATAATAATTTAAATTTTTACGAAAATTAGCAAGGATTATAATATTAATTTTTTAAATGAAAAGAGAAAAAAAATGTGTAAGAATGTATAAAAGAATGGTACGATATAACATATATAATAATATTAGGTAAAAGCGTAAAAAAGAGGACCATATTTGCAAATCTGTGAAATAAAATATATAATATATATCGACAGCGAGCTTTCTACATTGGCAATTGTTCGTTGGTTCTGATAGGGAGGAAATATAGTGAGAGAAAAAACGAGATAGTGGAGTGTATGTTCGTGTTTTTCAGAGCTAGTCCCGTTAGAAGGCAATTTTTATAGAGAACGAGGGAATTTTATAGTAAATGATCGTGAGAACGAACTGATTCTGATTATGGAATGATCATCTCGTTTTAATATGTTTTCTAAACAGTACCATTTTCAAATAGTAATATAATAATATATAAAAATAATAAAATTTAAAAAAAATTTAGATTGAAATTTAGATTTATCGAATTTGGAATTAACGAATATTATTAAAAGTAAAATAAATCTTATTACAATTATTTGTTACGAAAGTTTTAAAAATCAAATGTAGTGTATTCTTTATTTATTTAAAATAATAACGGGTTAATAATTTTACAGAGAAAGAAAAAATTTTCCATTAATAATTATTCCATTAATAATATATTAATCAGTAAAATTTTTAAAAGTTACGATTCGTATTGTTATAATAGTTATCATAACAACGAAATGTTATATTGATATAACATAACAATAACAAAAATTCACGGAATTGTAATTAAATCCACATTCAGTGAAAAAATTTCACGTTCCATAACATTTAATAACATATATAATAACATATACAAGGAAAATTTCCTAGTAAATTTGGAGGACTTTACGGTTTGTATTGTAACGCGACCGTTCGTTCTCACGCTCAGTCTCGTCGTGACTCTCGATTAGTACGCGTCTTTTTGTTTAATCGCTCGAGAATCTGGAACGTGATTTAACGGTCGTGTGCATTCGCGAGTTTGATGTGGGTGGTTGCGAATATATTTTAGACGTAGATTAATATCGTATGCTAATGTTGATTTTACGTTGTCTGTTGGCATATACGCGTGGGTTCCTAATGTTTTTCTACATGCATCTACGTATGTCCAGTGATGATCAAGATTAGTCACCAGTGCGTGACCTCGTGTGTATGTTAAGAACGAATTATAGTACGTGTTTAACTATGAATTATTGCGTATTTCGTAATTCGCATTTATTATATCGTATGATTTCGCGTGTGATTGCATATATTACTGCAAGGCGAAAATTACGTCGCGAAATTACGCATATTCGTTCGTAGAAGATGTCGGCCATATTTGAGATTCTGCGCCTGCGATTCTGCGCATATCTTTTCGGACATTAGTACGTAGATTTTTGCACGTTATGCGTCATATATATTTTTGTGAGTTTTTGTACGTTATTTTGTGTTTACACGTGTTTTACTATTTTTGTTTGTTCCAGAAGTTTTGTACGGTAGCCTCTCGACGTATATTTATTGCTGTAGGTAAGTACAAGTTGATTATTTTTAAATTTATTCTCAAAATCATTTGCATAATTTCATGTGCATTTCACGTACAATTTTGATTAAATTTCCAATCGTATACACAGAATATTTGAATTTCTGTGTTTGATTGCCTTATTGAAATATCGTTCACTTATTAAATTAAGTTTATATTTGCATGTTATAAATTTTAATATCACGAATAAAGACATGAATATCGATATTAAGAAAATGAAAATTTGATATTAAGACATAAGAATTCATTTTTTTTTTGGTTAAATTAATTCGAAAGCATTGTTATATTAGTCAATTAACTATTAACAATTCAATTTTTATCAAAAAATTTTGACAAAATTAATCTTTTCTAAATTAACCTAACCTAATCTAAATTAACCTATATTTTCGTCGTGAATGATGTCATATTCTCTATTAATTTCGGTATTGCGCAGTATTTTTTAAAATGGATATTTATTCGATTTCAAGTCTTATTCTACGAGATTTTTAGAAACATTTACTAATTAGAAACATTTATCTCTCTTTCGTTCTATCGGTTTCATTCCTGTAACAATTGCGTGAAATTTTCTCAATCCTTGGCATGCATTCGACGTTGTCGTAAGTGCAATCGTTCGCGCGAAACATTGTAAGGAAACTTGCTATAACAATCGACGAGAAGCCTGAGATTGCCGTGGGGAAAATTGTTCAGAGGCTTCGTGACGGTTTCTATAGAGTATGTGGCAGATGTGTACGTGAAAGCGGAATTCCATCAGCAACCACCGGAATCGCGTCACTTCGAGCATGTCACCTTTGCGCGTTCAATTATAATACCGTAAGAAGCATTCTAACTGTTCATTATTATCAAATGCGTGAATTATTATACGGCTCGAGCACATAATACGTAGATATTCAATCGTACTGTTTTTCGTACATATTCTTTTTAACAATTTAGAAAATAAATTAATTTTAAATATAATTTCCGAAGATATCATATGACGCGAATTTCTTTCTAAAGAAATTATCAAAATTCAATCATATCAATTTCGAATGCAATCGGAAATATAATAAATCATTTTCAATTCGTATCACTGGATAGAATTCCTAAAAGTAGGAATTCTATTTTATAGAGCTTTAATTGAAAACGCGCTATCATCCGAAACCAATCGTTTTTTCCTCGCAATTAAACTTCTCGGGGAAGAAAAAAAGGGCATAAAATTTCATTAACCTCTAAATTTCCTTAAGTCTCTCGCCAAAGGATCCGATTCGTTTTATTCGACGGGCCGCGTGAATTTCCTAGATTTATTCTCTCTTTATCAACGAATTCCACGAAAACGAAAACGTCTGTGATTTCCATTCAACGGTCCATAGCTTCGAATCGACGAATAAAGAGTAACTCGGAGGGACTCGCGGAGGCGAAGGAGCCGCGAGATTCAGCTTCTTTTAATCATATCGCGCGCGAGCGCGTTGCACGAGCCGCGAAACAGGCCACAAAAGGAGGCTGGTGGTTAATTTCCGCGCGGAGGGTAAAAAGTGGATGGCGGGCAACTGAAACTTGGACTCGTTGAAAAATTTACAACGCGCCGTGAGCTATTGCCGTCGACGAGACGAGCCGAAACGAGACGAGACGAGGGGGATGGGGCGTGAGGACCTTTTCACCGGGCCTTCCTTCCCTCCTTCCTTCCTGCGCTTTGATCCCATAATCAGCCCTTTGTTCCTAGCCACTCTGATACGTTTCCCTTGTAAATGACTCGTTGATTCGACCGTACCTTTTATTAACCATGCAAATATGAAATCGTGGTATCAGTACCGCCGCCTCTGCCGCGCTTTATCAACCGCAGTTACGGAAGGAGGAGGGGAAGGGGGAGGTTGCTTGGGGCGGAGAAAATTAACCCCCTTACGATTGTCGTTTATTACAAGAAATGTGTTTGAGGTGGAAAATACCTTTGAACTACCGGGTGGATGGTTAATTAGAAATTTTAATTGATGTTACTCGACCATTCTTTTTTTTCTTTCTTTTCTTTTCTTTTCTTTTTTGTTCCGTGATAATTAAGATTCGGGTGTTTGCATATTTGGCAAGAAAATGGAAGTGGGATGATATCGGTAGAGTAACAATTTTAGATAGGTATCTGAACTCGGTAGAAACTGTTCGTGCGATTTAAATTTAAATTCGAATCGAGATAACGGGAGGCATTATTACAGGGAACACATCGAATATGGAAAGGGCTTAGCGAATAATCTTCCCGGTGTTTTTACGAGTGCATACGAATATAATTCTGATTTTTTCCGAGTAAAATAAAAGTTATAATTGGATGAGAAAGGATATTTAAAGGGAATCTTTGTTCTTGTTCGGAGAAATGTATTCAATTTTTTTTTCTTTTTTTTTTTTTAAGCGATCGATATCGAGTATGCACAACAACATTGAATATTGAACGAAAGTTGCAAAAAACGATAAAAATATATTTAAGACAATTTTTTCTTTTAGATGATAAACGAAGTGAAAAAAATATTACGGAATATTTTCACGAAATCGCGAGTGCAATGCGAAATTGCAAAGTACACACGGGAACCATTGGAACCAAGGGGGCGAGGTATCCAAGACCGGTGTTTGTGTTTCAGCGGTAACCTGACAGGATCCAGGTGAAGCAAGATAATCCTTGGTAAAAGCCACTTACGGAGTGGTGTATGGTACTTTAACTTGTTATTATACAAGTTCTCGTCGCGGCGCTTAAATAAGCTTGCGACCTGGTGAAAAAGAGATGAAAAACGGAGTGCGCCTTAGCTCGGCGCACCGTGAACATTTAACGAACGCTTAACGAGCCGTATATAACCAAAGAAATAAGGTTGCTGCACTAAACAATCTAGTTATAATCTTTTTTTCTTCGTGCGAGAAATAGTTGGAATGGTTTCAATATGATTAAAATAATAATCCGTTCGTGATTTTCTCTGGATTTTCAATTTTTGAAGATTTTTTTTTACTACAGGATATCGTTCCTCATTAAGTAATGTGGAATTATTTTTTCAAACGAAGAAAGAATACAATAGTAGCATTTACGACATTTTAATTAATTAAAAAAAAAATCCAGTTCAGAAAATTTTGTTAGAAAATTTAATTTTTTCATTTCATTTATTCAGCTTCGGGAGAGAAAATTAAATTCTAAAAATATGGGGAATGAAATTTTATTGATTAAATGGTATATCTATCCAAAGTACACAATAGAAACCGAATTGAAAAGCAAAAATTAAGTTTATAAATATTTGGAAAATGGATTAAATTAATTTCTGTGAATTATTTTTCGATCAAGTCTAAAGTTTTATTTTTTTTTTTTAATCTTTCGACAGTGATAAACGTGAGGATTATAAATTATAAATTAATTATAAACGTTTAAGTTTTTTTTGCGAACATGGAGATCATTTTGTCAGGAAATCAGCTTTAATAAAAAAAAAAAATTAAATTGAAAATAATCACGAAACGAACAAAGATGTTTCTCTCGCAAAAGTGGTGAGAAATATCATTTAGCTTAACTAATTCGAGTGACCATAGAGAGTTAATATAAACAGTGATAATTTTAGGTGGAAATGTTATAACAGCAAGACTAACTAATTTCAACTCGAGGGAGAATAAACTCAAATATGTCGCGATGTCATCCAAATTATATTATTTTATATTCGACGAATATTTTATTTCAATTATTAGACATCGTTCAAATTTGGTTTAATTAATTCTTAAACTATTCTTAATTATTGATATCGAATTTTCGTTTCATTAGGAAAAGATTCGCTATTAATTTTTTATTTTAATTTTAAAGACAAGGAACCGATATAGTTTTTACTAAAAAAAGAGAAATTCGCGAATATGTAACTATTGACAACGTTTAGTTTAGTTAAGTATTCACAATCTTTCTTTAAAATTATAAAAATTTTCCTTTTCTCGAAACGTGTTTGGAAATCGTGCGCTTCTAATTAAAAATAATAGAAATTCGGGAGGAAGAAATTGCACGGTATGAATAAAATTCCAAGTTTCCGCGATCCCAAATCGTTTTCGGAAACGGCATCCTTTTCGAGTTTCATTTCACGGTACGAAACGAGCTTCCGTAAATCGGCAAGTGTCTAACTTGATTTAATCAACGAACGGGTTACTAATTTTCCCCGAATTATTCTCTGAAAAGCGTTCAACTGCAAATTTCACGAGAACGTTAATTAACAACAGGTTGTTTAATCTTTCGTTACTCGCGACGAAAACGTTTCGTTATAATCCCCTGCCACTCTCTATCCCAATTCTTTTCCTCTGCCGTTTTCTTTTCATTCTTTCCTTCTCCTCTCCCTTTTTTTTTTTTTTAAAAAAGATTTTAATCCCGAAACCCTCGGCCCGGGGCTAATGATAAACGACCACGGTCACAATAAAATTGCGAAAATGTGTGTTAACAGCAGTTTGCAATTTTCGCGGGGAAATTATCGCGAACGTGTCGTAGAGAAAGAGCGGACTGGTGTAAGAACCGAGAAACGAGCATAATGTAGTTTTATTGCGGCCACAATTCGGTCCAACAGGAAACTTTTCCTCGTCCGTTCCACTTTTTTTTTCCTTCGCATCCTCGAATATTTTCTCGAGCGTTCCCCCTCGAAACGTTCGATCGAACGATCCGTGTGAAAATTTTTCAGGGGAATATTGTGTAACGAATTTGGGAAAACGCGTTCGCTACATTTTTTGACCGAGAGAAAGGAAAACGCGATTTTCCACGGGCGAGTAACCCGAACGAGAAAAGTCAAGAACCGCGAGCCTCGAGAAATATGTCGAACACCGACGAGAAATATTGACTTGGATATTTATAGAAGTGAATCTTGGGATCCACGAGCATATACGAGCGGCATATTCGTAGCGTGAATCTATGGAATTTATGGAAAAAAAAAAAAAAAAGGAAGAGGAATGGAAAAATAGAAGGATATTTTTTTATAAATCGTGGCAATGCATCTTGTCGTTCGACGACTAATCATTAATTTTCAATCACTTTTCATAAAGTTTACCGAACGACGTACAAAGTTTAAAGATTTTGACACAAAAAAGGATGGGATCGGTCGAGGAATCTTGTCAGAGAATAACTGTTGTACACTCGTGGAAATAAGGATTTAAAATTTTCCACGATCCATAATATTATTTTCATCCCGTATTTTAGGAGGATAGAGAATTCTCCGATATCACGGACGCTTAAAATGGATAATTTATAGAAGGAATTAAAATAGTTGGCTCAGCTATTTCTCTCGATTCGTAACAAGGGGGATGGAGGGGAAAAGGAAACAGAGAAATCGAGACAATTCACGATGGAATGATTTTCGTGGCGTCCCCTTGTTCAATCCAGGGAAACGATTTTAAAATCCGAGGAGGATACCGTTCGACTGGCTGAGCCCCTTACACGCACGAGTTGCCTGAACTGCAATCAATAAGAAAGTCGAGATTGCTTCAGCGATTGCCTCGGGCCGGATAGCTAGCAAAGGCTTCCGCAAGGCCGTAGAGAATGAGAAGAGGCCAACGATTGCGGCTTCGATAGAAGAATTTATCATCAGTATGTAAGCAACGTAGAGGTGGAGAGCGAGATTCCCTTTGAGATGGAGAATATTAAAATTAAAATTTGACTATTTTAAAAGCTAATGAGGAACACGCGCGTAGAATGTGAAAATTGAATCGTTTCGAAATTACGTATTAAATTCCTTCCGAAAATTTAAATTAAACGAAATATTGTTGAAAAATAGAATAAAATAAAAAATTAGGGATTCGCCGTTTGGAATTTAGCTTAAAATTTCAAATTTTACAGGAATAATAATTATTTCGAATATATTAAAAAACTTCTCGAAAACCATATCGTTTCGAAGTTAAGAAACATCTGAAATGACGGAAGGGAAAATTTTTCTCGCGGCAGAAAATCAAAATCATCATCCGCTGTTAAGTATCTCATTAACTAGCTAATACATATGTACATTCGATGGTTAATATTTGAGGAGAGGAAAGTATCCATTACCAAAAGCCTCTGGTTTCAATGCTCTCCTCCTGGAGGGATCGCCGCTCAAACCCTGTGCACACAAACTTATTATAATAGTCAATTCCATTAACGTGCGATTTAGCCACGAATCACAGCTTCTAAATCTCGTACGCCGCTTTTCCTTCCCGGACGTTGACCCCTTCGTAATCTGTCGGGACAAACGATCGGTTTCCGTTTCAAACTACTTTGGCTAGCGCTCGAAGAAAGTGGCGGAGAAGTTAAACGTTTCTCAAAGTTTGCTGCCTTTTCGCCCGGATATCCGCCCGGGATATCTCCTCTCTTGTAATCCCCGTGACTCGTTTTCGTTCGCGGCTTTCCACCTATCCGGACAACAAGTCGCGAGAAACACACCCTTATTAAGGCTGGATTATCGTGCTCTTCGACCGTGTACGACGCTTGAATCGTAATTTGCCTGTTTACGCTGCTACACGTTATTACAGCATCGACGTTTTCATAGGGTTGGGAGGATAGGTATTGCTTATATATCTTATATATACGTGTCTTGTTTATGATGATCGTAAAAAGTTACGCGTTTCGAGCTTGGGGATAAATTAAACGAAGGAAAGGCGTGTAAAGGGGAAGCGAAGAAAAAGAATTAATTCTCGTTTACTTTTTACACTTTGTTACTTTTGTTACTTTTAATTTGCAAATTGATTTCTTTTTAGAGAATCGATTATTCTTGAAATATTTACTCTTCGACGATTTTTCTCAATCGGGTGAAATAACAATTCGAGATGATTTCATACAGTTTCTAATAAATAAGGAAATAGAAGATGTGACATAGATCACTCGCGTAAAGGATTCTGACAGATTTCACTGAAACGAAAATTAAGATAAGTAAACTGTTTCTATTAGTAGAACGACGAAGCTGAAATCACTATTTAATTTCCAATGAATGATCAAGGAGAGATTTAGTTTCTGAAAATAGGGCAGGATGATTCCGATAAGATCTGGTGCGTATGGAGCAGGCTTTACGACGCACCAATTCCCATTCCGCGTCATAAACTTGTTTTCCGCACCCTCCGTCAAGGGGAAACGGGTCCTCCTCCGTGTAACGTGCACATTCTCCGTGCACGTTTCTACACACACGGACACAAAGACACGCGTGTTTCGAAGATC
Organism: Apis mellifera; assembly: GCF_003254395.2. Taxonomy (NCBI): domain Eukaryota; kingdom Metazoa; phylum Arthropoda; class Insecta; order Hymenoptera; family Apidae; genus Apis; species Apis mellifera. The sequence continues at coordinate 20,765,351 of NC_037638.1, forward strand.
AAACAGAAGTCCCACGGCGACGAAGACCCTTGCTGTTACCCTTGACTCGACTTTTCCATTCCGCCCCCTTTTGCTTGTCGATCCTTGGAGAAGTCGAATATCCTTCCACCCTCGAGAAAGATATCAGGGAAATGTGAGCACTCACGTGAAAACGGTCAGAGCATTGATCTCTGGATTTATTCAAAATTCGCTTAGAAAGATTTTTAAATCGTTGGATGGTTCTCGAATTGTTCGAATAATTCGTTCGATTAATTTTTTGGATTCGAGATTTTTAAATTTTCGGCGATTTTTTTCTAAATCGTTTTTCTTCAAATCATCGAGCGTTTCTTTAAACGCTTCTTTAATTTAAATTCTCGAGTTGATCAGATTTACTCCAAGTGTTTATCGTAATACTTGGAGTAAAATTAGGAACGATAGGATCGCGATAGAAACAAGATAATTCCATTTGACGATCATCAACAATAACGATCCATCGTTGCACGTTCAATTTCGTTTTCGCCCATTTCCGAACTCATTCCACATTCGCTTTGATTAATTTTTCTCTCGTGGACAATCTGACCCACGGACGACGAGATATTTAACGAGCTCGCGTCGATAGATTTTCTCGAAAAAAAAAAAGCTATAACTGTCCTCCGACCGAAAAAATTCGTCTGATTTCACGCATTTCACGGAACAACAAACTCGCCGCACATTGTACACCGGAGAAAGGAGCACGTTTTCCCCGACGTTACACGTGATACATTGTCTGGGAGAGAGAAATGAAAAAAAAAAAAAACCGGTGGCAGCATCACGAAAGACGATAATAACGTTACAAAAATGGAAATAAAGAAAGAAAGAAAGAAAGAAAAAAGAGAGTGAAACCGCGACAGAAAATTTTAATTCTTCGTCCTCGCTTTTTCCACTCGCATGTACGGTTGCTCTAAAATATACAAGAAATATGTAACGCGTATCTACGAAAAAAGAGAGAAAGAAAGAAAGAAAGAGAAAAAAGAACTTGACGAATACGAACAATTTAGAACAATTTCAGTCTAATGGCTATTTACACGTTGGAATAAAAAAGGAAGGCTCGAGTTTTTCTGCCAAATTTGCGGGAGAGATCTCGGAAAATATGTAAACGATTATTTCGAAAGAAGATATTTCGAGTGGAAGCGGTCGACGAGCGGAAAGTAATAGTTTAATGTAGCCTGGCGGGAATCAAACGTAATTTATCTAAAGTGCGTTCATAAGTCTCGCAATTAGGTGGTCGTCGAGGGGTGCACGCGAGCAATTATTGAAGAAAATTGGATAATTCCTTTGAGACGGTACGAAAGAGGGTTAACCTCATGATAATGACTAATGACGATAAGCTTTGAATTAGCCTCACGGTAAATTAATCTCCCCTCCCTCCCCTTATTCTCTTATCGATTATCGATGCTTTCGTTTCGTTCAAGATCGTTCGAAATTCATTCCATTCAAATGAAACTCGAAGCATAATCGATCTTCCTCGGCATTCGTATACAATAAAATTGATAAATTATTCGCGAGAGAAAAGTAAGAAATTTATTCGATAATACGGAGGCCACGAATATATTGTTTCAGATTTAAGCTGATCACTTATCGATCAAAAAAAAAAAAACTTCTTCCATTCCAGAATGAAAAGTTAATTCTTAAGAATCGATTTGAATTGAATAAAAGATTGATCGATCTTATTCCTATTTGAATAAATAATAAAGTAAAAATGCATCGTATCACAGACGTAAGAATATCATCGGAGGAAAGTGTTATTTTTTAAAATTGGAACAGAAAGTAAAGAAAGTAAAGTGGAGAAATCTTACCGGTGATCTTGATGTGATACGGCAATTGGGCGCGCCAGGTGTCTTGCATTTTCCTGTCGGGCGCGACGCATCGATATTCGCCGGCTTCCTGGTAAACGACTCGACTCAAAGCCAGTGGACCGGGACCACCAACTGGATCCATTCCAGGACCGTGTCCCCAACAACCACCGTCGCACTCCAGGGTCACCGCACCCCCGATTTGAACTTCCATCTTCCGGGAATCGGTTGCCTCGCCGTTCAACGCTTCCGCTTCCGTTTCCATGTCTGGATCGTCTAAACGGTGATTTAAACGGTGAAACGGTCGGCTACCGTGAAAAATGACACGAGGGAACGAAATATCAAAATTTATCACATAAGAATAAATCTATTCTTCGAATGTTTAAATCGATTGAAATCTTCGCAGGATTAATATATAATTTCTCTCCGTGATACGAAAAAGCAATTACAAATTTCAATCTTTCCAATCCACGCGCATTCGTATTCAAGGATATCTTAAAATGATTTCGATGGTCGTTGTCGTCGATAACAACGGAGGTGGTCTCGCATCAACGATTGCGCGCACGTACCGGGGATAAAGTTCGAAGATGGGAGCGGCGTAACCGTTGGGGAGAAAAAAAAATCTCTTTTTTCACAGAGGCGTGGACCGCGATATTCTTTTCCAATTCCATATCCTGCGGAATTATACATATATCTCTGATCGTTTGTTCTCGAGCTAACGTTATGTCCACAATTACGAGGGTGGAGGGGTTGGCGATGTCGTGGCCGAGGATATCTCCTCTGGACGGAGGGGAGAGGAGAATTAGAGTGTCGATAGGTGGTGTTGGAGAAGGAGAGGCATAGAGAAGGTGAGAGGCGTAGAAAAGGTGGAGGAGAGAGGAAAGAAGGAACGGGGGATGGGGATAGGAGAAAGAGAGCAGTCCTTTGAGTTAGCAAGCTGATCCTCCGGCTCATCCTATAACAAAACAAAGGGATCAAAGTGGTGGATGCGACGATAGGAGGCTTTTACACCCCTCCCCTGGCCGCCGCGCTGGCTATACCTCGTTTGTCTTGTAGTTTGTTCGGAATTTTACAGCAAACACAATCGCTGACGCTATAACAAACAACACGGACGACAGTGGGGCAGGAAGAGAGATAAAGAGATAAAAAAAAGAGGGGAGGGAGAGAGAGTTTTCACTTTTTCTTCGTTAGTTCTGCGAATGCACGCGCATCGAAACTTCTCTCTTTTTTTAATGGCGATTCTCGTTACCTATGAATTCGATCTATCACCGGAAATTCCGAGTGATGCGTGATCTTTTGATCCTTGATACGGGCAATTTTCGTTACGTAGGAACAGGATCCACGCGTCATGATCTCGGCCAATTCGTCGTCCGTTCCGTTGAAAAAAATATCACGTTGACCCGTGTCGATGTTTGTTCCATTTTCGAATTTTTATGTATTTGTACGTAGATACACATCGTAAGAGATTCGAATTGGAGTCTATTGGAATCCAGGAATCAAAGGAGTATTGTAACGAGTTTTCCGAAATCAAACTATCCTTTAATGTCTTCGTTTAACGAGCGGCCAGTTACGAAAGTTCGACTTAATTGATCATTAATCTGACGAGTTCTCTTAAGTACTTTGGATGTTGATTGTACGAAATCCGATTGCATTTGACTCGGCCGTTTCACGATTGATTGTTAACCGATCGGTCAACCAAACTACTAACTAACCGACCAACTTTGCCAGATATTTCGCCCTCCCTTCTATTGACCTCCTCTTTTTCGGTCCCACGTTTCCGGTGGCGGATGCAACTTCTACAATGATATCAACTTTCCCACAGATCTAGAACCTCGCGATCGAACTCGAAAAGTTTCAAGCGAATAGATACTTTTCAAAATTACAAACGAATTTATCAAAATTTTTCCCTCGAGAATTTTATAGAAAAGAATTTTTTAAATGCTGCACGATTATCGATACACAAGATCGATCACTCGTACAGCAATTATTTATTTAATTCGCAAAGAAACGACAAACTTTCATCCCCAACAACCGTTCATGGTATCTTTTTCTTTTTTCTTTCTTTCTTGGAACCAATTCCAAAAATTCATTTCCCTTCTCCTTTTCCTTTGAAAACGCGCGTTATCTACGATTGCACGAAATTGGTGCGCGCCCGTTTAAAACCCTCGTAGACGTTATCCGTGGATAAGTAATCCGGGCAGGAGATTCGAATAGGACGCGGTGCCTCTGTAATCGATAATTCCTTACTTAGGGGTGGGAGGGATGGTTGGTTTATAGGTGCTCTCGAGCCATCTAAACTGCGTAGAGATTAGGTGCTCGGAAACCCGTATCCAGGATCCCGCCGGTGCGAACGGAAGCCGGCGTTGAAGAGGAGGTGGAGGAGGAAAAGGAGGAAACTCTCGAAGGTTCGAAAGGGGGGAGCCTTTCCATCCTCCTCCCACTGCTCTGTTCTCTCTGGTTATAATGGCAAGATGGAAGGACCTATGGGGTCCCGGGCTGGGTAGGAAATTTGCAAATTTTCACGACAGGGCACGGATAATTTCCGGTTGGCTCGGCGGTTTCCGTACTTGACAAATGACTGTGGTTTCCGGTTATCGGCTGCGAGGAACACCAACCCCTCTTGCATTCCGAATTAGCGGGGATGTCTCGACCCCTCTCGACCAGAGACAATATTCTTTTCGATCCACGAGTTTTTCGTTCGAACGAAAATCCTTGTTTTCTCGATTTATTTAATTAGATGAAATATCGTTTAGACGGAGATGTTTATTGTTTTATGGACATGATAAAGCGAAGAGTCTGTTTTTATATAATATCTTTCTAAGATACTTTCTTCGCGAGCGTGTTTATTTTTATATTCATATGGAAAGATTGAAATTTTTTTTTTTTGCATCTTTTATGCCATGTTCGTTGGTTTTTTGAATATGCGAAATAAATAAATTTTAATATATCAAATCTGTATTCAATATGTTAAAGTATATTGGAATATCTTGAAAAAAAAAAGAATAATAAAAAAAAGAAGAAGATATATGGATGTCCACCATGTTGAAAATACTGCACTTTCGTTGCTCTATATCATATTTTAAAAGACAGTTTTGTATCGATGAAAATTTGAACATCCGTCAAATTTTCAAAAGCGCGCTTTTTCTACAAAAAATATTCCCTTTGACAATCTAAATATCTGTATTTTCTATTAATTTTGTTTCGAACATTCGTTTCCTATTATTACTGGATATTATTGGTCTCTTCTTTTGTTGGTCTATATCGTATTTCAAGAGACAGTGATCACCTTTATAAAACGTCCATCGATTTTTAACGCATTTTTTCTAAAAAAAAAAAAAAAAAAATATATATATATTCCCTTTGACAAACCAAATATCCCTATTTTTCAAGTTTTATTAACTTCGTTCAAACGTTCGTTTTCTGTCGTCTACGGATCTGGATCAACAAGCCGATGAAACGTGAATCTCGGTTTCATCGAAAGAAGATCGTATCATGATAAATTATCTCGTCAGAATTGAACGATACGCGTGAAGTGGAAAAATGGAATTTTTATCCTATGAAATTTTGAAGCAATTTCCAATCGTTTTTACCATACGTGTTTAATAACATAAATGTTGGATCGTGATGCAAATATATCGCGATTCCGAGGATTCGGTGAAACGAAATTCTCGGGTTCAATCGATCTCTCATAACTCGAACACCCGTGCAACGTGGCCCACGATTTCCATTAATTTCTAATATTACTGTATCCCTTATCGGCCCGTACAGCTGCTCTACTTATTCTATTTTCAATATTTTCATTGTTATACACGAAACGGGGATGGTCGTTTCATACCCCGCTCAATAAATCCATTTGTTCGGTCGATCAGTTCATGAACATCGATAGATTTTTAGCGCGACTTTTAGCGATTTTATTCAATATTGAATGAGTAATCCGAAAGCTTGTGTTTTTGTAATCTAATTTGCGAGGAACACGTTGCGAGTTAAAAAAAAAAAAAAGATAGCCAGTTCATCAAGAGACTTTTTATTTTTTGATTTGTAATTGAATATTTTTGCGAATATTTTTTATTTTGCAATTTTTAATACATATATATGTATGAAATTTTTTAATTAAGATTTATTTTGATATTTTGGTAAGCGAGACAAAGGATACACTTTTCAAAAGTTCAATATTTTTTTCGATTCTCCGATTTCGATTAATCTTTTTCCTCTTTTCCTTTGTCTCCAATTTCAAATTTTTTAATAGATCGAAATATAAATTAAATTTCCAATCGAGCGAAATCTGAATTTTCTAAAATAGTAATCCTTATCCCGAAATCAATTTCTAAAGTTTCAATAACGTTAAAACTTTCTTTTTCATATAATATATTCACTATATTGATTTATCCTCTCATTCCGTGGCAAACTAATCTTAAAAGTTTCTGATTCTTCATTTCGATCGATTAAAATATCAAGATCCTCGTAATCTCCGATTGTTAACAAAGCTGTTGGAATATATCGAATTCTCGATTCGAACCCTACCAAATCCATCCTCGTTGCATCAATTTCTAAATTTCTCTCTTTTTCCAAATCACTTTCGATACGAATAACGAATCGATGATCGTGTATAAAAGAAAAAGAAACTATATACTCACAGCGCACGTTGAGAAAATAACCGATGCTGGTGAATATGCCGAGCATGTGCCTGGTGTAACATTTGTACCAGCCGCTCTCGGCGCGGCTGATTTTTGTGAAGTTGAGCCATCCGTCGTCGCTCTGCTCGACGGGCGGTCCATTGTCTGAAACGCAAACGAAGAGGTTGTGGATTAACTCGGTGAAAATGGCGCGCATCCCTCGCGCAGAATCGCGCCGGTTACCGATTAACCGGCCGGCGTCGTTGGAATTACGCGGTCGAGGGTTGGCGCGACGCCAACGCTGGCCTCGTTATTGTTCTTCGAAAAATCTCTGTACGCGGGGGATTACGCAACGTTTCGAAACGCGGGGATAGGAAAGGCGGGAGGGAGGCGCGTTGTTGTCGAGGGTTAAGTCGCAGGGGGTAGGTAAGCTCGTGTAATTTTGATACTTGGTACACGGGATCTGGTGGGGAACTTGGTGAAATTTTGTTGCGTTGCGAGTCGTGGTGGCGAGAAACGCTTGTTTTGGTATATATATATATGTGTGGAATATATTCGGTAATCTTGTGGTAATTTTTTTTTATTTGGGGAACTTTTTTTTTTTACGATTTAATTCTGGACGAAAAAGTTTTGTTCGTGGAAAAATTTTGTCGAGGGTTAAGTTGGGGATGAAAAGATGACTGTGCGTAATTTTGGTGCTTGGTTCAAAGATCGTGAACAGTAAGTAGAGAATTTTTATGAAATTTTGCACGCGTAGTGAAGGAGAAAGCTTGTTGGTTTAGCTATCGTGGAATATATATTCGGTTATTTTGTGTAATTTTTTTTTTACGTAGGATAAATTTTTCGAGAATTAAATTGGGGTAAAAAAAAGATAATTTTGGGTAAATTTGGTGGTTGATATACAATCGTGATATACAATAGAGAATTTTGCGAAATTTTGATTGCAATAAATGCAAGGTGTGATAAGTGAGAAACCTTGTTTCACGTTGCTAGTGTTATTGAAAATTAATAAACCTGGGTATTGTAATAAATTGACGATAAATGAACGAATATACCGTTCGAGATAATATTTTACGTTGAAAGATTTTTGTTACGTTTTTATTCAAATATCACGATTTCACTTTGGTTAAAATTTTTACGACGATAATAACTCGAGACTGGTTTAGTACGTTGTAGAAGATAAATAATTCAAAGTAAGACGTACGATAAACGCGAGAGAGAAGGTGTCATAAATCTTTATTCAGTTAATAACATCCTGTTTTATTTACTCTTGAATTAGGTCAGGATTAAAGGCGGTCACACGAATTTTTAACTATAACGTACTAAACTTTGGCGCAATGCCTTTGTGTTGATAAATAAACGAATTGAATTTACCATAAGTTAGAAAATACAAATAGTCGAGAAAATTCATCGAAACTTGGATAAATTAAATCTCGCCCCTATCGATAATCTCAATTAAAACCAGTGATAAATCTTTTCGACGTTACTTCTTTCGTGCGGCCCGAACTTAAAACCCTTATCGATCGTATTTTCGTTAATCAAATTAGCGCACGCGATCTTCTGCCTATCTTCTCCCCCATCCCTTCACGAATACACCTCTGTTCAACCAACCAAGAAACAAACAGAAAGAAAGAAAAATCGAAGCTCGAACCAAGTTGAAACCGAAAGAAAGATCCATTTCGCCGCCAAGTCGTTTTTCGGAAAAACTTTGATCCCGCCATAGGCATTTCTCCTTTCCTTTTCTTTCTTTTTTTTAACGAGAGACAGAATTCGACGCAGCTGTCGGATTCACGGGCTCTGAATGTGTAACAACGTGCAACCAAACGCAGGAGCACATGAGAGGGGAGGGAGAAATAGTTAACGGAGAAAGAAGAGAGAAGTTGGAGAAGCACAAGGAAAAAAAAAAAGGAAAAACATTCCCGCGTGTATGCTACTCTCGCGATGAAGTTTTGTTCCGAAAACTTTTATACGTATTAAGGGAGGAGGAAGAGAAGGTTGGAACTGCGATGTATATATATATGATATATATAGGATCGTCCACCGACTGTCGTCTCTTTGCTAAACACAGCGAACTCGTGCCGCTGCCAAAACATGTTCGATTGTGTTAACGGGATAGTATATATATGTATATGTATAGGTAGAGGAGGGATGGCAAGATGCGGTATTCCGTATGAAATAAGAGTGGCCCGTGACTTGGCCCGAGCACCACGACATATCCAGCCACGGTTATGCGGGATTCCGGCTATTTGGCCCGGAAACAAACGGACCGTGCTCGAAATTGAGCCGTGGAGAGAAGAAGGGTCAGGATGTGGGATGTGTCGAGGGGTTGGAGAGCATTTAGCGCAACATCGCGTGGAAAGCGATCGGCGCGCGTTAGTTGCTAATTTCGGGGGTACGTGGCTGCTGGGAGAGTTGGGGAGAGTTAGTTACTTGGAAGTTGGTAGTTTTAGCGCGGATTACATCGATGATGCGAAGCAAGCATCCTCTCTTGGCGAGGATGGAACGGAAGTTAAGGTTCGAATTTATTCGATTTGCATTCTGAGAAGGATTCTTGGAGATCTTTTGAGATGAGAGGAAAAAAGAATAAGATCGGCAAGGTTTGAATAAAGCGAAGTACGAAATAAGAACGGAATGGGGTTAAGTGAAATAAAGGGAGAATAAGATTTTTCACGAACACCTGTGAATAATTCTACTTGGCACGTTTCACGGAACGGAGATATTCCTCTAAGCTCGAACGGCTGGCTATTAGTCGGGGAGAGGAAGCAAAACGCAGATTGCATTTTTTTCTCCCGGTCCCTGAATAAAACGTAAAAGAGCAATCGCAAGAGAGAAGGAAACGTTGCTGCGGAGACGAGTTTACGCGAGGTTTACTCGTTCCTTTACCCGGGCGCAATTATTCCTAAAAAAAAAAAAAAAAAAAAAAAAAATGAAAAAAAGAGAGAGAAAAGTGTTACTCGGCTTTACTGTTTCGAGCACAGTTAGTTAGCCGGCCGAAAAACTTGGAGAACGTAAATACCCTGCTAAAAGCTAACTACTGCTTTGTTAAAAAAAAAAAAAAAAAGAATAGACGACTTATCGTTCGACTTTCAAATCGCTAAAAATGCATTTTTAGAAAATCTATTAATCGTACTTGGATATTAAATACTTGCAAAAGTTGATGCAATATCATCACGTTCATACTCTTGAAAAACAATTTCATTTAATTCAATCAAATATGATATTTAAAATATTTATAACATCGTTCTAATATTTTCATTCATTACAGACGTAACTTTCTTCGAAAAAGAATCGTTCGCAATGGAAAGAAAAAACCAAAATGAGGTTATGTATAACTCGTATATATATATATATATTTGACTGGCTGGTTGGCATCGCATTATATTCTAGCTTCGTATGAACAATGATCGGATGGGGATCTACTTCCCCCGAAGCGGTTTCCCGCAGCTGACGCCCTCGTACGTTTTCCGGAACGTCCGTAGCTGTAGAATGTATCGTCGTGATAAATCGTTCGACGGGGCCGTGATAAATTTATCCTTCTTTTCATTTAAAATATCCTCACACCCTTAACCGCCCTACTTTACTAACCGATCATTACACATCGATCGTATCGATCGAACGGAAAGGAGCCAGCCTCCTTCTCCTTTTTCACCGATCGATAAATTTTTAACATCGGAAAACTGGTGACGGCACGATTCTCTGATTATTCCAAGCACGAACCAGGAACGGCTATTCTATCGTCCCGGCGAAATTTCGTGAACGGGCTCGACTCGCGGCTGGATAACGCGGATTATAGATATTTATCGATAAATTGAATCCAAGATGAGGGGCACATAGAAATTGAAGTGGATAGTGAGTGGTCGGAAAATTGGCCTTAGCCCGAAGGAAAGGGATGCGATTAAGGACTGCAGTTGCGTGCGAATTGGAGGAATCGTTTAAGAAAATTGCATGGATTTTAATAACAAATTACATAAAAAAAGTGCATAGATATAACATTGAAATCGTTACTCTTCATATCGCGCGACTTATCGTTGGATTTATACCCTTGGAGAGAAACAAGGGATTAAAGAAGAGGAAGAAAAAAAGCCCATTCTCGAGAAGAACTATCGAAGAGGAGGAGGTAGTCGAACCGATGGGTGTTGTACACGGTGCAATATTACACGGTGGAAAAAGTGCAGTTGAACCGGGTATGATATATATCGCACGAAGACGAATGGTGAAAATATCTTGGCCGAGTTTGAACGGGGTAAAGTGATAAAGAGGTGTTTGAAGGAAAGCGAACGTGCTTTCTCGATACCTTCCGGGCATCTGGATCGTTTAATAAGAGAGCCGCCCCGTGCCGAAAAGAAATTGGGATCGGCGAGGGGGGGGGGAGGAGAGTTGAAACGAGAGGCTAAAAGCAAGATGAGCTGTGGGGGGAAAGGATGATGATGTGGCGGTGGTTTGGAAGGAGGCATCGCCCGAGGCGGGTACGTGCTCCAAAGGATATTAAAGTATTTTAATTGCAGCGGATTTCGCGGAACGATGGAAGGATTTATTCGAAATCACTCGATCGAGGCTGTGAATAGGGATTAAGCTTTTGCTTCCCTTCCCCGTCGTTTCGTACACAGCAGGCAGGAATTCCGGCACGTTAGAAACGAGAGGCAGAAATAATTGAATAATTTAATGGGATATAACGTGTTATATATATAGTCTCGCGACGCTGTCGAAATCGTATCTGCTTGCGGACAATTCTCCCCGATTTCTTTCCTCGTCGAGCCGATAATGCCAATTAATAATTCTCGATGAACGAATGTTCTCTCGCGAATTCATTTTCGAAAAACAAAACGATAAAGGATCGAGATCCGTTATAAAATGTATTATACTCGTCGAGTGGAATTTCGAGGATTAAACAGGGGGAATCTCGCTCGTCGATACGATGAAAACGACCCAGATAAGAGATAATTTTCGCGCGCAATTTATTACGATTTCGCGAATTCTTCCGTTTCGGATACCGGTGTACAATAATTCGCGTCAACCGTTCGCCAGTAGTTCGGGTCGTTCATCATGTTTCTTATCACTCTCACCGCTGGTCTGGCAGAAAGTGACGGGTGCAGCTGCTCTCAGCATTTTGTGTAACTCAATAACGGAACTAACGAGGCTTGTACGATTAACTGGTAGATCCCTTGATAAATTTCGTCGCCCTTCCAAAACGGGATTCTTCCCGATGAAGGTGAAACGTCATTCTCACTTTCTCACGTGAATTCGATTTATTTGATATTTTTTGATTATTTTTTTTTTTAAATTCATTCCAGACAGTATTCAGAAACGTAGCAGCATCGGGAAATAATTGAGTTTTAAACGGAGAGTTCTTTTGCTTGAAAGAGAGTAGATTTGAATTTGAGGAATTTCGAAGATCTTTGGAAGATTTTTGTCTGTTTTTCTTCGAGAATTATAAAGGTTTAAATTTATTCCTAATTTATTTCTAATAAGAAAAAAAAAGAAATGTTTCAAAAAGTAGAACAAACTTTTTCCCCGTCACGTATATTTTTTTTGAATTTTAATTAAGCAACGAAATAAATCATCCTCGAAAAGTTTAAGTCTATTTGTCCGTATTGAAAGAATTTTATTCGATCGTATCCTTCTTTCAGATGAATACGGTCGAATGATTTTTTGATAAAGTCATTTCGCACTCTCTGCCATTCTGTTTTTAGAATTTTAAAAATCCGATTTGCGTTTCTGAATACGTTTCCTCTTCATTTTACGTGTCTTCCATAACCCATAATTCAGTATTCCATTTAACGCGACATTTTCGACGAAATTTATAAATCGGACGAGATTATATCTACATTAACGATTCAAAATCATCGCGCGCGCACGTATTATTATATATCAGAATTGATTTAACGAATACAATCATAAGAGATTGGCAAACATGGGTGTTCGTCACACCCATTCAACGACGAAATTTAATTCGAAATATCGAATCGAGATTTATAATAGAAAAACCATGGATGGAAACAAACGGAACAGGTGAACCGTACGGAACGATCTGACTCTCGAAACTCGCTTCTCGCCGCGTGCATCGTTTTCAACAATCACGAAAAAATGTTTGAACATCCTCCACGCGTGTATTATTTCCCCGGGGGAGATCAAACATCCGTTCGATCGTTCGTCGAACTCTAGGAGGATGGATACTTTGGAAGAAGAGCTGCGAATTCTATAAAAAGGAGTCGTAAAAAAAAGAAAAAAACTTGATTCACGTTTAAACCGAATGTTTCACCAGGCTTAAACCACTCTAATCAAGAAAGTGGTCCCTCGAAAATCCCGCTTCGGTTTTCTTCCTCTTCCTTCTCCTCCTTCGTGATCAAAGTTTCTCTCTGATTGACGACGAATAAAGGAAATTATACCACGAACTTTTATTTGCGCTACCGATCCCGTGGCAAAAAGCAACAGTCGTTACCGATCCTCCAACTTGGTCTGTAAATCCTTTTCGTGATTTCCAATTGGATAAAGGATTTCAGAGGAAAAAGCTCCTGCTGGCTGGCAGTCACGCGCAAACCAAACTCTATGAAGTGAAATAGAGTATCGAGGTATTACCTCGTAACAGATTCGATGCGTAGAATATTGATCGATATTCGGGGATCTCGATGGCACGAGTATCTTTCGGGGAGAAAAATAAGAAAAGATTGAAAGAAACGTGGAGCGATAAAATTTTGAATTTGCCAAGATTTCGTATTCACGCAAAGTTTCTTCTTTCTTCGGATAATTTCAAAGAAGCGTATTTAATTTAACCGGTAGTTGTACAGGGATTCTAATTACGTTAAAGGGATCAGTTTAACGAGAACGAATGCACGCTAGTGCTGAATGTAACATGACGAGGGTGGAAAGAAACTGCGGCAAAGAAGGTTCAAGTTGATATTTTACGATGAAATCCATCTTTAAAATTCACCAAAGTACCGTATTCCCGCAACTCGTACTTGGAATCGTCCATCCATTAAATCCTCCAATCCTCTCTTATTCTTCATCTTTCTTTTATTTTTTCTTCTCGTGCAAGATTATCGAAGATAAAAAAAGGAGAAAGGAGAATCGAATAAATATCGTTCACAGGTGAAATGATCACCTATTACAGAATCTAGCAATCAACTTGTAAATTATGCAGTCAATACGTTATCACGAACAGTGTTGTGGCAGAGCCTTAAGCTCGTGCATCACATCCCCGGAACGAATCCGTCAGGGGTGGTGTGTAACAAGGTCGAGGCGAAAAGTACGTCCATTAAAACAAACGTTAATTCCCATGGTGGAACGCGTAACGACTCGCACCGTGGCCGTTACGTAAAGCTGGCCCGCACCTACATACGTTTCGTACTGGACTGGAACAGGCGTACCGTCATGAGGATACATAATGCCGAATTTGGGTTAACTCTTTGGACCATGCTTTCGTATACGGAACATGGGAATACTCCGTGATGGTTACCTTTGTTAATTTTGAATCACTCTGGCCAAAGTTTGAGAGGGGAAGTTTTTCGAAAGCAATGATATTTTCATTCGTCTGATCGTATTTTTTTTTTAAATAAATATTCAATATTCAGTAAGGTAGAAAAAAATTATTGAATGTATTTACGTATTTATTTGAACAAAAATTTAGTTTTATTCGATGGGTATTGTATTACAGATATTTCTTCCTTTTTTTTTTGTTTTCTATTAGTTTTTTTTTTATTAGCAACGAGTAAATATCTTATATATATTTATACCTTGCAGATATATTTTGACCCGTTCTTTGTATTATAATTTACGTCCGTCCTACATATGAATATATGTATTACCATTACAAAGTCTTTCAAGATTACAATACATGTATTTTCATGGCGCGAGAGAATCGCGAGATCCGGCGAAAAACTCGATACACGGGCCAATCTACTTACATACAAAGTAACTGCTTCATCTTCGATCCAACAACCCATCCCCGTTTTATCCCCGTTTTATTTGAAATCGTTCAAGAAGCTTTACTTTTACCTCGCCCAGGTTAAAATGTTGTTACATCGGTGCAGGTATCGAAATTGAAGGATCGGCGAAGAAACTCAAAGAGCCGACCACGGTGCTAAAAGGGAGACAGAGTGTCCCAGAGAGGAGGTAGACTAAAGGGGGAATTATCGGAGGCTTTAAATATTTATCGAGTCGTGGGCCAGCCCACCGTCGGCCGGCTTTGACAAAGAACAAGGGGTTGTTAATGAATCCAGTCGGCCAGGAGTAATTCCTTGTTCTTTCCCGTCCTTTTTTTCTCTCTTTTTTCTTCTTTTTTTTTTCACGAGACAAATCGGAATTTAAGGGAAGAGACGAACTTTTCCATTTCCCAATCCCCTTTTCGATCTTCTTTCGAAAATCCAATCCCGATCCCTCTTTCGCTCCTTTATCCACGAATTATTCCATACTCATAATTCTATGCTCGCTCGAAACAAAAATAACAAAGTAGCAAAGGTATCGCCGCATCGGAAAAAGCTTTCCCCTTATTTTTCTTTCCCGTTCTATCCCTTTTTCTCTATTTTCCCTCCCTCCTATTTTTTTCATTCCTTCTTTCTTCTCTTTTTCGAAGCTTCGTTTCCCGCGGAAGGGAGCCGACCACTTCACCCATCGAGCTATCGATTACGTCGGAGTGAAAAAAACGCGACGAACGAATTCGAACGAGCGAACGACGTTCGACGTTCGTACAAGGAGATTTCCAATTATCGGGAATAAGTCGGTGGAACGCTTGGAAAGCGAAATCTCAATGGACTCCCATTGATTTCTACGAAGGAAGAAAGAGAGAGAGAAGAAAAGAGGAGGAGGAGGAGGAGGAGGAGAAGCAACAGCTGAAGAGCGAGAAAGAAAGGGAAGCCCGCCGACTCGAGGAAGAAGCAGCGTAGAATTTTTCATTTTGACGAAACTTTCGCAACGCGCTGGATTAGAGAGGAAGAGAAAGGGAGAGAGGATAAAAGAAGGTGGAAAACGTGTTGCGTTCGCGCTCCGCGAAAGATAATATCTGCCTTGCATACTTATCCGCGATGAGGGGATTTCGCTCGCGTGGAATAGGGGTGGGATTATTTATCGTCCCGACTCTCGACCCCAACCTCGTGATAGTCCTCCTCTGGTCGCCGTGGTATAGAGTAATGTGATTATACGATTTATCGTTTTGTTTGCTGATGACTGCGAAGAGACTAATAGCCTGGATGTTAATAGCAAATGGAAATGCTTCGGTGGGAGGGAGGAGGAGACGTAGGAGTAGGAGAGAGATAATCCTCCCTTGAAATATATATATATATATATATAGAAGATGAAAATATGACGGCTTTCTGCTGCTCGAGGTTTTGTTTGTTTCGAGATAGCGATGGAAAATTTAAAATTAAAAAGAAGAAACGTGTATCAAGGCACGTTTTTTTCTTTTGTAAGGAAAATCTCTTTACTAATGATAATTTAAATATTCTTCTTGATTAGTGCATTTAATCTTTTCATTTTTATCTACATTCTTTTTTTCTCCGCGTGCGGAAATTTTTTAATTCTTTCGACGATTTTTTTTTGACTTCTTTTTTTTTTTTTTTCAGATAGACGAAACGCGAAACTCTTGGTTTCGCTGCTATTGTCACTTACCACGCTGCCAAATGGGCGTGCTGGCCGGATTGCTGTCCACCTCGCATTTCAAGCTGACGGACATCCCCTCGACGATCGGGATTCCAAAACCAGGTAAACGCGTTATCGCGAACGATGGAGTATCTGAAACAGGTATTAAGCAATTATCACCGTCAGTCACGATAATCCAGCGCGTCGATCGCGTCTATCCATCATTAGAAGATAATAATCTTTCCTCCGATTTTTAATATCTCAACCTTATATTTCTGAGTAAAAAAATTACAAAAATTTTCCAATTAAAAAAGAGCAAGAGAAGATTTGCAAATAGAAAATTTTAGTTTTAGTTAAAAATTGGCAAAGTTTCAGAGAGTCAGAAAAAAAAATTTAGTTGGAAATCTCCATTATTAAAATATCCGTATTTACATAGTGGACAGGGATCGTTATCATTGTTTATTAAATGGCGCGGTGAACTCTCGATAAGACCAGAGCTTAGGCGTCTTAACGCAAATTGCATAATAATAAGGTATCGCGAAATTTCGCGTTGGAGCTGGCTAGGTTGGGGGCTAGGTCGTAGGCTTAAGGAACGAGATTTGAAACGTGCCCCCTATAAAAGTAAATTCTCTTTTTACCTAGGAATGGGGAAGAAAAGTCGATTAGGGGTGGAAGATCCACAGTTACAAAGATCTTGTTGATATGAGGAAAATACTTTTATCACCGTTTCCCTTTCGAATTAACGATCCTATTTATCTTTCATTTGCGCGTGAAATTTTCGTTGATAAATTTTTCAAAAATTACAAATTCCATACGATACAAACTGAATTGAATATTATAAAAAGAAAGAGAGAAGAATTACGAATAATTTTCGCGCACACACCTGTAACGAAATCTTTCCACGTTCAATTCCCAATTATCCCTGTGAACAATACCTCCCCCTTCCCTCTGATACGACGGTTGAAATCGGGGGAGGGAGGAGCGGCGACAAAGAGCGACAAAGGACGACAAAAAGCTCGGTAGATAAAAATGGAAATATCGGAGAGGAAAAATCGCGCCGCGCCGTAATAACCGAAACGAGGAGGAAACGAGGAGCCGCCATCCCCTCCCCCCACCGCCATGGACATGAAGCCTACTAATCGGCAAAACGGAACTGCGCCTCTGACGAACGAGCCACCCTTACACGCCCCCTCTTTGTGGGCCGCGTTCCTGCCGCGCTACTAGCGTTCCTTCCGCGTCATTAACGTCCGACCTCGAATCTAGGTGACAGAATCGGGACGCGCACTGTACGCGTGTTTAAAGCACAGCGTGTAACGCGCGTGATGGAATCGAAAGCGTTCGAACGAGCGAGCAAAGCGAGCCAGCGAGCGTTTCGGGGCCGCGAGTAATTAACGAACAGCATAGGACAGCGAAGATTTTACGATCCACGCGCGTGCTCGTTAAAATCCACCTCTCTATTTTTTCCTTCCTCCGATTCTCTGGACGCTTGGTCAGATGGATGACGATGGTTCAATTCGTGGGGCGGGGGAGGGAGGGGGTTGCTGGCGCCTTCTCGCGTGAAATCAAAGCTTCCGTGGCGCCGTCCGAGTGTTTGGTCGCGCGTTACATCTCCCTGCTCGTTCGGTTCGTTAATATTTCAGAGGGGCGGCGACGCGAGGCTGAGAGGGTGTCGAGGTCGCGAAATAAATTGGTGGTTCGGAAGGAAGAGGAGAGAAGGCGTGGTGGTGGTGATGGGTTGAAGCGGCGTTGCAAGAGGAATGAAGACGAATCGCGTGGGAGGTGGGAGGCGAGAAGAGGTTTCCAAACACGCGAAAGAGGCAGAGGAGGAGGAGGAGGATGGGGAAAAGCGAAGGAAAAAAAGGAGCGAAAGGGGGCCTTTCCCTCGCTTCGACTACCGGATGGCTCCAAGTTATTCACTCGGCTATAATAGTGCGGTGCTGAGACAATGCAAGCTTAATGAAAGCCTCGTCTGTCCCTTCGCCTCTCCTCTCCCTCTCTCTCTCTCTCATTCCGCTTCCGTTCTCCTCGTCTCCCATTTCGCTTTCTCTCTCTTCGTCTCTTTCCGGCTCCATTCTCACATTCTTCGTCGCACCCGCTTTTATCCCTCCGTCTCTGTTTATCCCTGCTCGTCTCGTCGAGCGCCACCGCCGCCGCCGCCGCCCCTGTATAGTCCCTGCGCAGTGGCGTAAACACCAAACAAAGCAAACAATGAGACACAGAAGTGTCCCACAGACCTCGATCGCTTAATGAGAACTTTAAAGCGGCTTCGCAAACTACCAGTCTGTCTGTTTCAGACAGGATCACCCTACGATCTACGCCAAACTTGTCTTGTGTGTGTGTGTATCACATAGATAGTTTCTGAGAACAATCTGTGTTTAGTTTATACAACGAGGATCGTCAAAGCTTTTTCGAGATCGAATTTTTCTTTTCTTCGTTATTATATTAAAAAAAAGAAAATATCCAAGTTCTCGTCTTGTCGTTAAAATTTTTCGTAACAATAATCACTACGCTGAACATATCGATCGTGTACTCCAGTGTTTAAAAGAAAAATCAAAATAAGTTAAAATAACAATTAAAATAAATTTCCATAAACGAAATATATAATTTTGCCGGGCGTGTTGGAACGGCATTCCGCGTTCGATATCCGAGCGAAAATATTTACACGCAACCGGTAATGCAAGGGTAACCGTTCATTAAATAATAGCGACACGTTGCCAGAATTGACCCAGGTATTTCTAAAGCAGCCACCGTGTGTACAAACGCGCGCGCACATACACACCGCAAACACACGCTCGCAGCGGTTGCCTTACGTGTTCTCTCTCTCCCAGTTTGCACCGCGCCCCGAATAAATCGCACGTCCGGGACTCGTTCGAACGCGAAATTCCTGCTCTATTTCTCCTTGCGCGCCCTGTGTAATTCCCTTTACGCCGGTCATGAATTAACGAGAGGGCGAGAGTCGAAAACGATGGCAGATTTTTGCAGCGCCTCGCGAGGAAAAGGGGGGGTGAACGGCGAAAAGGAAGAAGAAGAAGAAGGAAAGGACGCGGGGGCGGCGCGTCTTCAAAGAAATTTCTCGGTGGAACGCTCGTAAACCTTGTACGGGCCGTTAAGCAAACCTATACATCGGCGGAGGAGGAAGGGGAGAAGGGAGGCGTGGCTTTTCGCGAGACCAACACCATAGTTGTTGCGTGGAGCTACGTGAAAAAAGAAGCGAGTGTTCGACCGCGAGTGCACCATCCGCTTGTAATTTGTATCGCGAGATAGCTGTTGCCGGCAACCGTGTTGCGGTCAAAGGGAATTCCTCTCGTCTGGAATTTCAGATCGAACACGAGAGAGAAAAAGAATGGAAAGGGAATAAAAAAAGAAGGGGAAAAAAGAGATGGATCGAAATAAATCGAACGAATCGATCGTTGTTTTCCTTATTAGATTCGAGCGTTTTATCATTGAGATTTGTATGAGGAGATACAAATCTTGTTCTTGAATTCTGGAACTCGAAATCAATTTTCGTACAATTGGTATATCGTAATCGATAGAAAGATTATTAAGATTATTTCTTGGAATTGTTTCACAAATTTGGCAAGAAGAGATTGGAAATGGATATCGGAGAGTTGATTAGTCGATGGAAGAAATTTTATGTTCGAATAAAGGGGAAAGTTTTGGATGGAATCGACGCTGTGTATTCTAAGCCAGCATCGCGATGCAGTGATTCGACTTTGTTATTAACGAAACAATAGGCGAGCGCAAATATTTGCCCGTCACACGTTCACCACGACGAACGCACGAGGCACGCGCGTCCTCCCCCGAATGGAAACTATCGCGAAAACTCGTTTATCCGGGAAAAATCGTGACCCGACTGTTAAACGATTCTTTGATGATCGAACGTTGGTATGTTGAAGTAGCGCTGTGCAAATTAAGCATGCAACGTGTTACCATTTCGTATTGAATTTAGTTGAGCTTTTAACGATATTACGAAATGGATGTTCGAAATGATTGCAGTTAACAATTTTGGAGAGAGATTTTTGAAAAAAAAAAAAAAAAAAAAAAAAAAAAGAAAGGAATTTTTATGTATGGAAAGTTGCTATCTATTTTCGAGATGAAAAATAAAGAATAATTTTATGAATTGTATCGCGATGTTATAACGTTGAAAAAGTTTACAAATAGTTGTTCAAATTCAAAAAGGCGGATTCTATCCAATCTAGACGATCAGATGGAAATGGATGCGATGTGTGGGTGTGCGTGATGGGAGTATCGATCGTACGAGATCGATCGATCAATCGTCGAGTGAATCAGACAGTTAACACTCGGTAATCAGCATGCATCGTTGAATTTGTTTCAAAGAGATACGTAATCCGGTGTAAAAACACATTCCAATTCCTCTGAAAACCTGCGCTATTGTCCAATAGATTTTAATTCTCTCCAATAGGAAAAATAGCAAAATCGAATCATCGCGGTTTTTTTTCTATAATTTTAATCTCTTCAATAAATTAATCGTGCGCATATAAAAATTTAAAATATAATTTACAAAATGTGTCTAAAATTTTCTCTCGCGTACTCGTTTCTCTAAATTGTACGTAAAAAAAAAAAAAAAAGATTATTTATCTTTGTTACAAATTCAATTATCTTATATTTAAATGGAATCCATATCGATAAAAAAATAATTCAAGCGATACACTTCCATTTTACAATCTATTAATAAAAGTCTCAAAAAAAAAAAAATCAAACAAAAATAAAAAACGATAAAAAGAATCTTCTTTACCTAATATTAAAAAAGAAAGAAGGAGAGTGCGGTTTCAAAAGATGAAGATTAAACCAACTTAACAAGGAAGGAAAAAAAATTTGTATCATTGGATCTAAAATTTTCTCTCGTGTACTCGTTTCTCTAAATTGTATGTAAAAAAAAAAAGATTATTTATCTTTGTTACAAATTCAATTATCTTATATTTAAATGGAATCCATATCGATAAAAAAATAATTCAAGCGATACACTTCCATTTTACAATCTATTAATAAAAGTCTCAAAAAAAAAAAAAATCAAACAAAAATAAAAAACGATAAAAAGAATCTTCTTTACCTAATATTAAAAAAGAAAGAAGGAGAGTGCGGTTTCAAAAGATGAAGATTAAAAAGAAACCAACTTAACAAGGAAGGAAAAAAAATTTGTATCATTCGATGAAATTAAACGGAAGCAATTTTATATATTCGAATTCGCTTGGAAACGATATCTCGAACGAGAAGAGAAACGCGTAATTAAGCGTTTCAGTTCTATTGGACGATTCCATTAAAGGAATGCATTCTCACCCATGGGGGATGAGGATCGACGGAGATCGACGCAATGCTCGCCTCGTAACCAAGTTTAAGGTTCTAGTTTATTGGATCACCGACGGTCACCGTGTCGGAGAGCTCTAAGCCTCTGAAACGCGGCGCGAACCACCGTTGCCCGATTGTCACGGATATCCGATGCGCCGTTTCTCCATCGTTTCTCGTTCAACGCGCATTTCGAGCTTTTCGAGTTTCGAAAATCAACTCCGGTTCCCTGGTCGCGCGGCGATGAATTAATGGGACGCGGGACTAAAATACACGCGTTTCGCGTAATAGTTTCACGGTTAAAAGCAGGTGGCCGTAGTTTTGCATGTTTTAAGAGGTCGGGCAGTGCAGGCGAAACGGTCCAAGGACGTACAACGGTTTACGGATGGTTAATTAGGCAACAGTTTAATTGGGTAAGGGGTTATAATGTCGTTGTAAAATAGAGGAGAATAAACGAGGAGAAGGATGTTTGCTCTGGTGAATTCAGCAGTGAGGCTTGCTGGCATTAAACGTGGGGACACCTAGTTAGGGGATGATTCGTATGAATAAGATAATTAGGCAAGAAGGTGCTATGTACGCGTGCTACGTACGAACGCTGTTGACGTGACAAATGTGGAATTTAAATGGCGATTAGAATTTATGATTTTGTTAATTGATATCTTTTTATTTAAGGATGAGTGAATAAAGTTAAAAGGCGCGAGTAAAAATTACGACAATGGTAGAGTGGATTTACGATAAGATGGAAAACACCTCTAATGATTTCTTGTGCAATGGAAATTCTCTCAAGGAAATATCCCATCACTCTCGAAGTTCAGAAAACTATATTCCTCGAAGTGGTTCGAACCAAGCGCAAATCTTCTCCGGTCTTTATTTTTCTTTCATAATAAAAGAACGGAGAGCGTAAAAAGCGTATGATGCGATACGATATTTCTCCTTGCCGTATAAAAAGAAAAAGAGAAAGATCGTAACGCGTTTAGATGGTACGCGAGAAATATGAAATGGTGAGGAGGAGGAGGAGAAGAAGAAGACGATCAAGGGGAGGGCGATAAAGAAAGGGAGTGATACGAGAATGGGAGGATTCGAATAAATGATCCTGCGAATCATAGTAGTAAGTAAGTTGGACGTAGTAGTAAATTGTAATCGTAAGTTCGTGCAGTTTCCCGATCTGAAGTTTGTAGTTAGCCTCCAAGGTATTATCCGGAGAACCGTTGTACCCTCGCTACCTGGCTAAGCATTCTCCTGTTTCTACCTAATTACCAAGTATCAAGTAAGCTTCATAAAGCTGCTATTAATCTTGCTCAAGCAACACCGAAATCCATAGAGTATCGCGACACCATCCTGAACGTTCGCACGATCCATTCAATGAGAATGTCTCCGTTTCGAATTTCCAATTTGTAAAATGAAATTTTAGATTTCGAGAACGAGCGATGGAGATGCAGAGAAACAGAAAAATTCCATAGATTTTTTTTATAAACGTTATAAGTAAATATCCGTGCAAAGTGTAATCGATGCTAGTAGTACGAGTCAACGAATATATCGACCCGAACAGTGATCAATTGAAATTGAAAAGAAGGAAATTTCAAAAGGAGCATGAAGATATATATAAAAATGTGGATCGATATTTAATATAAGAGTTAGTATTTAATATAAGTGCAAAATGTAAATTTAAACGCTAGTAGAACAAGTCAACGAGTACGAGGTCGATCGAAACAGAAAAGAAGGAAAGCGAAATTTTAGATTTCGAAAGGGATATGGAGATATTGAAAAATATGGATCGATATTTGTAATATAAGTGTTAATATCTATGCAAAATGTAAATTTAAATGTGTAAATGCTAGTAGAACGAGTCAAGTAATATGAGATCGATTGAAACAATGGTCGAGAAGAAGAAAAGCGAAATTTTAGATTTTGAAACGAGCACAGACAAAAATATGAATCGATATTCGTAAGTGTTAATACCTGTGCAAAGTGTAAATTTAAACGCGTGTAATCGATGCTAGTAGTACGACCAATAAATATATCGAACAGTGGTCGAAAAGATGGAAAACGATATTTTAGATTTCGAAAAATATGAATCGATATTCACAAGTGTTAATATCCTGTGTAAAGTGTAAATTTAAACGCGTATAATCGATGCTAGTCAACGAATATATCAACCCGAACAGTGGTCGAAAAGATGGAAAGCGATATTTTAGATTTCGAAAAATATGAATCGATATTCATAAGTGTTAATATCCGTGTAAATTTAAATGCGTGTAATCGATGCTAGTAGTACGAGTCAACGAATAGATCGGCCCAAACAATGATCCAAAAAATGGAAAGCGAAATTTTAGATTTCGAAACGAGCACAGACAAAAATATGAATCGATATTCATAAGTGTTAATACCCGTGTAAATTTAAACGCGTGTAATTGATGCTAGTAGTACGAGTCAATGAATAGATCGGCCCAGTGATCCAAAAAAAGGAAAGCGAAATTTTAGATTTCGAAAGGAGTATGGATCGATATTCAAAGTATACATAATTTAAACGCTAGTAAATGCTAATAATACGAATCAACGAATACGAGATCAATCGAAACAGTAGTCGAGAAGAAGAAAAGCGAAATTTTAGATTTCGAAACGAGCTCAGACAAAAATATGAATCGATATTCATAAGTGTTAATATCCGTGTAAATTTAAACGCGTGTAATCGATGCTAATAGTATGAGTCAACGTATGAATATACCGGCCCAAACAGTGATCCAAAAAATGGAAAGCGAAATTTTAGATTTCGAAATGAGCACAGACAAAAATATGAATCGATATTCATAAGTGTAAATTTAAACGCGTGTAATCGATGCTAGTAGTACGAGTCAACGAATAGATCGGCCCAAACAGTGATCCAAAAAAATAAAAGCGAAATTTTAGATTTCGAAAGGAGTATGGATCGATATTCAAAGTATACATAATTTAAACGCGAGTAAATGCTAGTAATACGAGATGGATCGAAACAGTGGTCGAGAAGGAGGAAAGCGATCGAAAGCAGAAAAACTTGAACATTTCTTTTTGCCCCCATAATTTTTCTCTCCCCAACTTCTGTACGGGGCCGCGTACAGAAAAGTTTCATCCGGAGATAAGATATCGTAATACCAGCGCATTCATCTCCCCCGTACATTCCTTCCTTACATTTTTAAAACCCGGTGACTCTTTTATAACCGGCTCATTCCTCTCGGTCACAATCAAAACGGCGTCGCTTCCCCTCTCCCTCCCCCTCGCCAACCGTCTTCCCGGGAGGGAAGAAAGGAAGAGAGGCGAGATCTCGCGTACGATTTCCATTTCTGGCGGCGACAACCGGCAGACAACCGATAACAAGCCGCGCACGCGTTTCCGCGGCGAACCGTAGAACGCATCTGAATTCACGGCGCGGATCTCGTGCCCCCTCGTAACAATTTTCATTAAACGACCTCAATACCGGGGATTGTACAGTTGAATGCGGCGTTCATCAGGCTTGGCGGTACGTCGGTATCGAGGCGGAGCGTGTCTCGGTCGGAATGGGCCGGAAAGGGAGGAGACGATATTATACAGGCAAAGTTGCCCGCAACTGAATGAAGGAGGCGCGACGTTTTGTTTCGTAAATTTGCAACTTACTTTCGCTTTTGGCCAGTTCCTGTTATTCAAAATAGGAAAACGTACGCTTTGATTAAAGTCAACCGGTTTACCGTTTGGAGAAAAAAAAGAAATAAAAGAATGAAAGAGTTATATATATAAATTGAGCGAGTATATTTTTGAAGAATTGCGACTGACTTCTCAGAGGTGCAATCTTCGGCTTCGGCCAGTTCCTGTTATTCAAAATAGGAAAACGTACGCTTTGATTAAAGTCAACCGGTTTACCGTTTGGAGAAAAAAAAGAAATAAAGGAATGAAAGAGTTATATATATAAATTGAGCGAGTGTACTTTTGAAGAATTGCGACTGACTTCTCAGAGGTGCAATCTTCGGTTTCGGCCAGTTCCTGTTATTTAAAATAGGAAAACGCGCGCTTTGATTAAAATCAACCGGTTTGGAGAAAAAAAAGAAATAAAGGAATGAAAGAGTTATATATATAAATTGAGCGAGTGTACTTTTGAAGAATTGCGACTGACTTCTCAGAGGTGCAATCTTCGGTTTCGGTCAGTTCCTGTTATTCAAAATAGGAAAACGTGCGCTTTGATTAAAGTCAACCGTTTGGAGAAAAAAAACAAATAAAGGAATGAAAGAGTTATATATATAAATTGAGCGAGTATATTTTTGAAGAATTGCGATTGACTTCTCAGAGGTGCAATCTTCGGTTTCGGCCAATTCCTGTTATTCAAAATAGGAAAACGTGCGCTTTGATTAAAGTCAACCGATTTTACCGTTTGGAGAAAAAAAATAAAAGAATGAAAGAAGTTGTGTAATATATATAACTTGAGCGAGTGTACTTTCGAAGAATTGCGACTGACTTCTTAGAGGTGCAATCTTCTGTTTCGGCCAGTTCCTGTTATTTAAAATAGGAAAACGTGCGCTTTGATTAAAGTCAACCGTTTGGAGAAAAAAAAAAAATAAAGGAATGAAAGAGTTATATATATATAATTTGAGCGAATGTACTTTTGAAGAATTGCGACTGACTTCTCAGAGGTGCAATCGTTCTGATGGCCGGTGCAGAATGGCCAGCACGGAATATAAAAGGAGAAAGAGAGAAAAAAGGATCGAAGGAAATATGAAAGTGGAGAGAAATTAGAAATACATGTGTATATATATATATACACATGTGTATATGGAGAAACGAGGAGAGAGGGTAAATTGGAGGAAATAGAGTTGGTAGGAACGCAGTAAAGCAAATCGTGTCCTAATTAGAAGATAACATCCGTACTTGTGGGTACTCTGGAACGTGTGCGAGTGCCTCGCCTGATTTACGAGATTGTCACGAGATAATCAACGAACGAGTTTGTCACGATCGCGTAAGTCCTCCACCGTTACTATGGAAATAGCTTCTCGAAACGTCGCGATAATTAACCGTCCCCAATCGACATGGTCCAGAGAAAGCGCGATCCATCTGGGGGCGAGACAGAGACGCGGCACGTAACGATACACGCGTGCACAGATGGAGGGGGCTGGTATCATCGTGAAACAACGGCAACTGTTCAAAGGATCGGCCGTGTTGTATAATTCAGACAGATGGAGACAAAGAGGAACGAGGGGGGAAGGAAGAAGGATGGAGAAGGAATACAGATAGGGAGAAAGAGTTTGGTGGAGAAAGGTTTTGATGAAAACCGTAGATGTGGGCCATGATCGGGATATAAGACTATCGAAAAACGATTAATTCCGGAAGAGGATCATCGGATGAAAAGCGATATTACCCGGGGAGCCAGATCTTTAATTCAACCTAATTGCTCGTTTATGCGAATCTTTGAAATATTCATGAAGCTTTATGAGAATTTTTTTATCCTCAGCGACTCGCGCCGCTCCTTTTCAACTGTATTCCTCCAGGAGAGGTATTTCCTTGACGGGGGTCAGGTTCAATCATTCGAGTGACAAGAAAAGAAACGAGAAACGATTGATGGTAATAACGGAGAACTCGACTTTTTATCGAAGTTATTATAGTATGAGGGAGATTAAACAATTTTCACGAGATATAGACGAAGATTTTTTTTGAAAAATTTCCATAAAAGAATTTCAACTTTAAAATTGTTCGACGAATAATTTTCGATGATTTCGTTTAGAAGAAGGATCGTCTAATTGATGGAATTGCGAACTAAATAATAAAAGCTTGAATGATCGAAGTCACGAAAGTTTTATTTTTAAAAAGGACAATATATTTGAGACATTGATACATGGCATCACGTACAAATAGATTAGACGATGCTTGGAATAGTGTTGACTTATCGAAAAAAATGACGGATATAAAGTCTCCGATTGTGAGTTTTTAAGCATTGCGGCTGAGAATAAGACGGAGGAATATGTAAATAAAAATGGAATCGTGGAACGGATATGGAGAAATAAAAATTTATGAGGAAACAGGATTTCATCCCTATCGATGTATATACATCGCGCGAGAAAAGAAAGATCCTTGAGAGATCTAAAGATATTGTTGGAAAATTGTTGGGGAGGACCATGAATATTTAGAAAAAGAGTGAATTTCGAGGAAAGAGAGACGCGCTGGTGGAGTAACTGACTCCTCCTCCCCTTCCCTCTCCCCCTTTTTTCCCTCTTTCTGGCAGTTCATCGGGAAAGAAAAAAGCGAAAGAGAGTACTTATGTCGAGTGATGGTATCGGTAGGTGTGGTAAAAACCACAGATAGTTAGTTCCGGGTTTTCTTCCTTGAAACAAATTGCATTTAAAGAGGAACAACGCCGGCTGAGTTTCGCAGTTAAATCTAATTGGATAGCTTTGAGCCAGTTTTTGCGGCCGCGGCCCAATAAAACGTCCGTAAGGGTGGTCGAATGGTCGGGTGGAAGGGGGAGGTTTAAAGTTTTCCATCCGAGCGGGTCGCGCGGGAAATCAAATTGTTAGAGCGTGTTTCGCAAGTGTCGCGATATTTTCTGCGTGCGCGACCAACCTTGCACCGGATCAAACAGATTGGATTTTCACTCGGTTTCGGAAACGTTGACCTGAAATACTGCCGCCGGGTGGTGGTGACCGGTGGAGAGCCTCCGAGCTATCCTCCCTTTTAGAAAATCCTTTGAAAGGGCACAACAGCCATGAAATACAGGTAGTGCCGTTTCAATTAATCGACTAATGAAATGGTTGGGAAGGAAAAAAGAAAATAGATGGAAAAAGGAGAGAGAGAAGGAGGAGGAGAAAAGGACACAAAAGTGGAGGAAGTCAAAGCGTAGCGAGCAAACCTTTCAACGTTTCCGCGCTGATACAGGGAAGCGGGCAGTTGGCCTCGAGCGAGCTTACATCGTTTGAATTTCCGAATGGGCCGAATACAAGGAGAGAGAGAGAGAGAAAGGGAAACGAGAAAAACGTATCAATGTTGGTGTATGCGTGTCGGATGGAAAGAGACGCAGGTTGGGGAAAAAGAAAATCGTCAGCGCGTTACTTTAACGAAGGATCGTTGGAGCATCGAGGACGATCGTTCATTTTGCGCGTACGCCAGCTTTTCTGGTGTTGGAAATTACGCAACTGCTGGTTCAGGAGGTCGATGAGGGTAGGGGAGGGAAGAGGAGGAGGAGGAGGAGGCGAGGAAGGGATGGCGGTGGAAAAAGTAGGAAAAAAGTAGGGAGAGGGAGTGGAACAAGCGGGAGTGGAGATAGCTCGACGTCGAGCGAAGGAAAAAGGAAGCGGGCGAGCAGGAAGGAAGCGGTGAAACTGATACAAACGCGACGATACGACGAAATAAACGAAGAGAGAGAGAGAAAGAGAGAGGAGAGATCGAATGCGGCGAGGTACGCGTGTATCATCGTGCTTTGCTCGACTCGCTCGCTCGCTTTGGGCCAGTTGGCGCGGAAAAAACACGGTTGCCGGTGACCGAGCATAAATAACTGGCCATCTCTGGGGGAGAGAAGTTTGATCGATACGTTCCGGTTATTAATAAGTAATCGTGAAATCTGTGCGATCGATCGAAAGAGTGGCGGTGCAAAAAAATTCGATGGACATTCAAATATTCGGAAAATTCAGAATGTTGCATATTATCCGCGAAACTCGTAAGGAGAAATGTAATTTTAGAAATATTTAATTTGCCGAAGGAATATAGTTGAAGAATGCGAACGTCCGACAACGGACAGGGGAATTAATTAGACTTTAAGTTGATTGGCTTAAGAACTGAGAGAAGTTAACCGAGAAGAGTTGACTTGCCCGAGATCTTCCTCCGACCGGTTCCCGTTTTTATCAATGTTATACGTAAATTGAGAAAAGCCTGAAAATTTGTTTCCCCGGGTTTGATTAAGTGCCTCCTTAAATCACTTCTTTTTTCCTCCTCTCCCCCCTCCCTCCCTCCCTCCCTCACCTAACTAGCATGCTCTCGAGAAAAGACAAAAGAGTCACGAAACTTTTAGTATCCGCATCTTTCTAGAGCCATCAAGTTTATAAATCTAGGTAATTAACTCTGGAAGGAAGAAGTGTCCGGTTCTATCAAGCAAATGCCTTAAGGGGGGCGAACTTTTCTTACAGATCTTTGAACATTGTTTAAGAAACATTTCCTTCCGGTGAAACGTTCGCCATTGTTTTTTTTTTTTTTTTGCTTAATTATACACTTCATTTAACTCTTTTCACGAGATTTCTAGCAAATCTCTTCCCTTCGTTGTATACATAATTCTTTTCCAAACCGAATAATTTTTTAGAATGTTTTATAAAAAAAAAGTTATTTTCCGCTTTAAGGATTTTATAAATAATTTTCTTTCGCGAACAACGAATAAATTCCAAATATTTCATACATATATATTTTTAAACCTCCCCCTCCCCCCCATTAAATAAAAGCATAATATCGCATAATAATCTTGATAATCTGAACGCATTAACGCAGGTGAAATTTCGGTCCCCGAGGCGCGAATAAAAGGGGGAGAAAAAAAATTTCCCTGACAATTTGAGGCTGTTATCGCGCCGCGCACTGCAGCGGAGAAGCTGCGCTTCGTGGTTTCCGGGGACAAAAGCGCGAAACGTTATGATGTTCGGACAGAGATTGTGCTCCAGTGTCCACGACAGTGTCTCGTTTCCGCGTGAATGTTTTCGCTTTTGGCATTTCGCACCATCGTAATCCTGGACTTAGGACACCGACATTTTACCCCCTCCAGCCCTCCCTAGATTCTACTTACAAAGCGTGGCTTTAAGCCATTGAAAATTGAACCTGAATTCCTGAAATCGCGTTAATCCCTTTCGATCTACTTTTCCAACTTTAATTGAAATTTCTCTCGATTTCTCTCTTCGTAAGTTCTCACACGATACGATACGATTATTTCTATTCTAATCGATCGAATATATATAATTTTATCCAAATCGCAATTAATAATATTACTTTCAAAAAATAATTTTTTTCCTTCTCTTAAAGATTCTCTCTCTCTCCTGTTCCATTTCCCTGATTAAAAACAAAAAAAGAAACTCCATTCGCTACGTCCACACAGATTTAAACGTAGATTATATTCAATCTCTTAGAGACTCCTCTCCATCTTTCTCCTCGAACAAGATCCCCCTAAAACGATTGAACGTATACCGGCGTGAAGGAATTGTCGCGACGCACGCAACTGCGATGGAACACGTTGTCATCGTGATGTTGAATCCCTCGTTACACCGAGGTTTCCACGAACGAGCGACAAAGGGGAAAGGGGGGGGGAGACGACACCGAAGAACTCGACGTCGAAAGTAACCCTTCGTCGTAACTCGTCGTGTCGGCCATTTCGGTTCACGGCGGAACGACGATTTACATGGGCCGTAACCGCGGAAAGGATTTCGGGAAATTGGATGTTCACCGTTTTGTTTTCTCCACGCTTTCTCCTAGGGCTGGTTTAAGCCTGATTTTCGAATGATTTCGGCCGAATAAAAAAAAAAGGAAAAAAAGGAAAAGAAAAATTCGGGAAAGAAGAACGTAGGGGTTGCGGTAAGCTCGTATTTATTGAGAGATAAGCTGGTATTTATTTAGGTTTACGAGGGATGGTTTTGGTGGCGGCGGCGGTGGTGGTTTATCGGATAGGAGGAAGAATGTGCTCTCAAGATATCGATTGAGAGGGGTAGGAAATACTTTTTGGAAATTAGGGTTTGATACGGGGATAATTCCACGAGATTGGATGTTGTCTGTTTTGCAGTACTCTGTTACACTGCTCTTATATTTCACTATATCCTATCCGTGTATTTTATTATTTCAATCAGAATTCTGCCTTTCCCTCCAAGATTGTGGATAGTTTCAACCCTTCGAAATTGTTTCGAATTCCCGAACGAAACGAAATGAAACGCGAAAGTTACGAGTTTTTTCTTTCCCCCTTCCTTCAAGATTTTCTTTCTTAGATTTAAAAATAAAAAATCATCGAACAAATAATTTTATTCGCCTCGAGTCTTTTCTCTTAATAATAATAATAAATTTTCTTCTCTCGAAAATTTCAAATTCTCTGATCAATACACGCAGTCGAGAAATCGAGGGAAAACGAGAGCAAACAATAATTAATAATATTCCCTATTATTATTACCCTTATTGCACCGGGATATCCGACCGAATTCCCTTCAACTTTCCCCTCCCATCACCTCCTGTCGACGCTCGAACGTTACATCGTGATGCGAGCACCGACAAGGATTTTAACATTTTCGCCAATTTCGGTGACAAAGGGAGCGCCACGATGCCTTCCCCTCGTCAGCGATTCCGCGAGCGGACGTGCCATAGCGCGGGAATTTGAAATTCAGATTAATACGGAACGCGTTCATCGTTAACACTGCAAAGGTCTCTACCTGCCTGTGCATTACCATACACGCGCGCTTCCACGCATCCGGATACGTACATGCACGACCTATACATCTATATTATATAAACGTGTATATATATATGTACACACGCGCGCATGTTCCAGGCTTCCTTCCATCTCGCGCGCATATGATTTCGCGGTTGTGTTTACCTGTCTCACGGCTGGTTGACGAAACTCGGGAATCGGGGCGAGGATTTCAATGAAGACGCGACACGTCGCAAGATCGTTCACCGAGCATTTTCGAAATAAATTCCACGCGTTCGCCGAGCGTGAATTGTAAACGCGGTAACATCGTTGCATCTTATGAGCGCGCGGTTCCATTTTGCGCGCTTAAAGTTGAAGGAAACGGAACGGAAGGGGGGGTAGGATAACGATCGAATTGCGAGGATAGTTGTTGAAGGTTTTGGATAAAGGGATAAGAATTTTGTTTTCTTTTTCGTTTGTCAGGAGAGTTTAGAAATTATTATGGTGGATGTTGTAAGAGAAGAAAAGAAGTATCGATGTTTTTTTAGAATATTTATATTAGAGAAATCCAAAAGTGGTTCTTTTTTTTTTAACGATAAAGGAATATATAATTCGGAAGTTTTTTTTTTTTGTTCAACTCTTTCCTGAAATTCTTCTCGTTTAATCCGAACAATCGTCGACGAAGAAGTAAAAACAGAGAGAAAAAGAGAGAGAGGGAGAGAGGAGTTGATGAGGAGGTTTTTTCACTTCGCGAAATCGTGACTTTTATAAAATCATATTATTCCTCTTCTTCTTTAATTTATCTTAACGAAATGAAATTTTCTCGGTTACGTTGAAATATTCTGATTACTTGATTTAAATATTAGACTTCGCGTATTTCATGGTTTATTTCATGGATTTTTCCACGTACGTCTTTAATTATTCCCCGCTCCAAAGGTGTACACATATAAAACTCTATGAAACACCTAGAATCGACTTTCTTTCTTCCTTCCTTCCTTCCTTTCGCCCAAGATTTTCGCCGAAAGCAAATATTTTTCTCCAAATGTATCTCGAGCATAAAGAACACTTTGAAGGAATAAAATTTCGCGCAGCGGTAAATATCCCCGTATAACACGGGCCCGTCACCTAAATTCCCTCGAAACCCAACCGGATCGAATGGGAAGGCGTCCGGTTTCTAATGGTTTTCTGGACGTCTCGTGGAATTATGCGAGTCTAATCCCTGCGGCGGCCGTGGAAATCCGCTAAGCGGGATTCACGAGCCTTCTCCTAGTCGCCGTTTCCACCACAACGATTTCGCATCATCGTCCAAGGGAGAAGGAATAGAATTGAGATGACGATTGTTGGAACAGTTTGTATTGATTCAAAAGAAAGAAGAATATTGTCAAATTGTAGAAAAAAGTGATATGGAAACGATTTAACGAGTTAAATCGAGTGGAGAGATTTGTAAGAGGATGAATGAAGGATATATGAATATCCAAGAAGAATTAATTGTAAAATTGTTAAAAAATTAATTTTAAATCGTAGAATTCAAAGTGATTATGGAAAAATATTATTTAACGTATTTTAAATATCGTGGAGGAGAGAAATGATTTATGAAAACGGATATTACGCGGATGCGTTTTGGCGATGTATTCCGTCTTGAGATCAACTTTTTGAAGCTAACGAAATGATTTTTAAATCACACGGAAAGTTCAAAGGAAACGCAAATAACAAAATTGTTATTTCAGGAAACAATAGATAGAATTCTTAAAGGGGAAAATCTGTATGCTTTACTGAGATACTCGCAGAGAGTACGGGTTGGAAATTCGTAATAAAATTCTCTGGGGTCTTATTTTACTCATCTTGTTAGGAAAAAAATTTACTTATTCCTTTTCCACGCACGCTGAATTTCTTACGTACGTACAAAGAAGATTTTGTAAATTTCAATTACGCATTATTGCGTTGATATTTAAAGAGGAGGATAAGACGAAATCTTTAAAATTGTGTATTAAATATTATACAATATACAAAGGAGAGATGCAAGATGATCGGTCAGATTCGTTCAATTTTCAAGATGGACCAAGAAAAATCCTGAGATTGTCCCCGAGGAAGGGGGATGGAAAGTTCCTTTTCGATGATCACAGAGCCTCGTCTTCTTCGGTGGCACCGCTTTGGAATACTAATACTAAACTTCGCCCGTTAGCGACGTCAAAGACTTTTTGCATAGAGCGGAGTCTGCACGTGAGAGAAAAATTAACATTTTATATATACAAAAAAGTGGATAAGTTGTGTCGACCACGTAATCGAGAAGGATCTTTCGATATCAAGAGATAATTATAATATCTTATCGCGTATATAATTTACAATTGAAATTAATACTTTGCAAAATTGTTGCATAAATCTATTCCATAATAGTTAGAAAGTTTTCATTAATAAGAAATTTATAGGTGTGTAAAAATTATTCGTTTTAAAGCGATCAATTAGATTCATCATTACAAATTGATGAACTCTGAATTCGATTGAAATTGATTCTCGAGCTATATTTATACAGTTTCTATTTTATTCAGAGAAATTTAATAAGTCAAACTTTCTAATTTTACTTATTCCATTATCTCATTCTTTTATTTTTTCAATTGAAAGTTTCCGAAAGAATGTATCTTTTTCTCATAAACGTTATATTAAAAATATAATATTATTAACATTCATAACGGAAGAAAAGAAGCGTTTAAAAATTTATCCCTCTTAAGAAAAGATTAATTCATTTTAAACATTCTGTCAAATATCACGAAATATTTAAACGTGGCGCGTTAACATTAAAATCGTTATTAAAAAACAGTTTTCCTACCACCGGACAATCTATTTCTTTCGAATAGAGAACGTTATCATAGATCGAGTAGATTCACCTTTTAGAGTAATTAATTCACAGCTTAATAACGCTTAATAACGGCTTTTACCTCGTCAAGTATCACAGAACACATTATTCTTCATGAATTAACGTTTACAACGAACAGAGATTCGATTAGCTCGCCAGTCGACCGCGTTTAACCGTGCGGTTACACCGTGTCTTTTCTTCTCGACTATCCCTCCAGCCTGCCTTATCCACCGGTAAACTTTACCCCCTTGTCGCCTGACCTGCCGTCCCACAGTTTCCGCCAACGAAACGGGGTTAATTCGTCGGAAAACTCGATGAGCCGACGATCTTAAATCCCGTATGCACCGACCAGACGAGAGAGAGAGAGAGAGAGAGGGGAAACAATGGAGGATCAAATTTTAGAGGGTCGTCCCGACTAAATTAACGCGTGCCACCATCGCCGGAATATTCCCAAGGGATTATGTGTTGATGAGACACATCCGTGTCCCCTCCCCCTCCCCCCCTCCTTCGGTTAATTGCATCGCGCGCGCCATCATTGAAAAAAACCACCCTCTTTCTTTTTTTTTTAACTTCTTTTTATCCACGATGAAAGGCACGTTGAACGCAACACAACAGCCAGCAGCGGCCAATTCTTCGCGATAATCGAGCCATGCTTTTAAAATTTGTTCGATCGAAATTCGAGTGTCGTTTAAAAATTCTAAAATTGACCTCGAAACGGTGCGGTTTTTTATCGTGTAGTTATAACAAAAATTCCTGGATGATAACGTGATCGAACTTTTCAATCGTACAATTGCGATCTTTTGTCGCAAAAATTTCGCGCCAGGTTTCTTTGAATTCAAATGAAATGAAAATACGATATAAAATTGAGATGGAAGGATTTTAATACGCAGTCGTTCATCAATAAATCGTGTTTCTCGTTTTCTAACCAAAGAATGTTGTTCCCCGATCATTGTACCTGTACTGGTAGTTTCTGCTTTATCTTATCTCGCTTCCCAGCTATTCTGATTGTACGAAAATAAAAAGAAAAATGAAAAAGAAATAGGCAAGCTTAGCTTAGCTTTCGAGCTGCACGAAGGAGCTTACAGTTCAAGTTTCCGCGAGAAAACCGTGGAGGAATGGGAAAAAGGAAGAGGAGACATAATTTTTCGCGGAATAAAATACAAGGAAAACGAGGGAGAACGAGAATTTTAATGAGCATCACGTATACGAATGATTATTAAAACATACTGTTTTTTCTCATGTGTACGTCGATGAGAAGAAAAAAAGAACATAGAAATGTTTTCGTATCTTTTATCCCGGAATATCTATCTTCTCTGTCATTTATTTTTCTCTCTCTTTCTTCTCGGTTTCCTTGCAACAGCTTCGTTAGAGAGCTCTCCTTCTCCCGCGTTTCCCTTCATTCCCTCGCTCTTCCTTATTTCTTTTTTTTCTCTCCCTCTTCTTGTTTTTCCCCCCTCTCTTTCTCTCTCTTTTTTTAATCATTACCCTTCGTGCTTGTGCCACGAGCGCGGGAGAAAGATATTAGTTATCGAATTCCGATAATAACGCGTCAAAGATGACGAGTTCGGTGTAAATAAGCCAGGAAATTGTTATTCGTCGGGGTTGAAATTGAAACTACGCGCAATGGCAGACACGACGAACGCACAGACGGTGGGATAACAATGATTCCCATCGAGCCGTCCCTCCGTTTCGCTTCCACTGCCCGGCCTTCAATATCGTTGCAAGTTTTCTCGCCTGTTCCCTCGGCAAGGGGAAGGGTGAGAAGCCGCCCTCGAAGAGTCGTGGTAAGTTAGTCTACCCAGGGAATTTATATCTCGAGTGTCTTGGAAGGAAGGATTACAGGATCGGATGTTTCTCGAAAAAGTTATCGCTGCTTGAGTTATAACGCAGAGAGGATATTCGATTAACGCGTAAAATTCGATTCGACGCGTTTCATTTTATTCAAAATATATTCGTTCTTTCATACATCTCGTCACCGTAATAGGAGTGATCGAGATGAAAGAGAAAGGGTGGAAAGTAAAAGTCGATGAATTTTTTGCTCGTTTCGTTGGGACGAGAAGCAAAGAGAAGCAACGAAAAGATGTCGAATAGACAACGAAACTTTCATCAAGACGATCGAGTAAAACGCGAGACCATCCGACAAGGAACCCCGTTTCCTTTCAACAAATAAACAAAACCCTCTTTCCGTAAAAGAAGAGGAAGAAGAAGGCGAAAAAAAGAAACACGTCAAAGGCCATCTTCCTCCCCGGATAAAAAGAAACCATGGACACCGAGAACGGAAAAATATGATTTTCTCAAGGTTGCGCAGAAAGGAAGGAAGTCGAGGACAGTGGATGTGAAAAAAAAAACAGCGCGCGAGACGAAACCGCGAGAAACCAGAGAGAGAAAGAGAAGGAGAGGGAGGCATTCTCTGTGCAAAGATGAATACAGGGCCACGGATAGAGGATGTTTGTACAACCCAATTTTTCGCTCGATTGCCGTCCTCTACGCGATTTCCCATCTTTGTCCCGGCCCTCTCCTCACCCTGCGGCATAATATTTTCCCGTAGCTACCCGCGCGGATATCCGATGGCGCGTTACGCTCTTAGAACGAAGCCTCTTCCCCCTCCTCTGTATCTTCCTCGTTCCGTATTCCGTGTATATATCCGGCCCGTGGAATTTCATTTTGATTCAAAGTTGAAGACGCGCCACCCTCCCTCCATGTCCGACCCGTATTTACCGGCGGTAAAGTTTCATCGAGGCATGTAAATAATGCGTGTCGGCCGAATCGAAGAAGAGGAGAGGTCAGCGAGAGAAGATAAAAAGAAAGAAAAAGGAAGAGTAAAGAAGAAAGGGGGAGGGGGTGCGAACAGTGGAAGGGAAGAAAAAAAGGAGGATGGCGACGAGTGTGTAATTCCACACAGGGAAAAAGGTGCGCGAGAGAAAGGCTTGCGGCGTTGTTTGTTGCCTCATTGCCCGCGGTTAACTGCCAGCAACAAAAACGTTCCACCTTTGGCCAACGTTACATCCTATTACCTTACGTCCTAGCTACCCTTCTTTCTTCTTCGTCGCGTTCTCCTTCTCTTCCTCGTCGTCCCTGTCGTCATCGTCGTGACGGAAACGCTCGTTTATAAAACTCGTACGAGAACATATTCCGCCCGAATTTGCATGCAAAGTATTTCGCTCGGTAATCGCGTTACATCGGCGCATACACGAGAAAGAAAGAGAAAGAAAGAGAGAGAGAGTGCGAAAGCGTTTCGGGAAGAAAATCCTCGCGATCGTCCGGTCTTGAAAATACGCCAGAACGAGCGTTAAGGGTGGTGGAAAGAGGAAATGGATGAAATATGGGATTTTTCTTTTTGTTAAGAATATAGTGAGGATGATGGTCGAATTTTAGTGCGATTGGTAAGATAATACTTGGATGGGCCGGTTTAATAAGTTGGTTGAAATTATCTGAAATCTGTTGGAGAGTTTACTGGCTACTGGTTGAAATCGGCAAAGTCGATTAAGGATGTTGAAGTTATTAAACTCACTTGTATCCTGTTGTAGCGCAGTCTGTAGTATATTGTAGTTAATAAGTGGTAAACCTTGTACTGGAACCGGATTGTCTGCAAACCGCCCGCTGCTAACTTGTACGTACCCTGGTTAATAAACGCAAAACGTAGTTGCCCATTAATAGAGCAACTTTCGCGCAACAATTAAAACTTTTCTTACCGCGCAAATTTTGCGCGCGTGTTTTTCTCTAACGTGCCGAATTTCGTTTTCACAAGTTAGACGGCGATCTCCCCTACAAGAGAAGATCTTCCGCGTAAAAAGATCCGGTGGAAAAGCTGGATTAATTCTGTTAATTTTATCACGAGAGGAGATGGAGATGGACGAAGGTGGAAAGAAGGGGAAAGAGAAAGAGAAAAAGGGAAAAAATCTCGACGGAAGTGGGATTATCCTAGCATACCTAACTCTGCTACTCCCCCTTTACTTTCTCCCCTTTCGTTCCGCTTCCGACTCACTCTCTGTTTCTCATCCTTATTCTCGCTTAGGATCTTCGATCTCGGCTTCCATTGAAAATTCATTTCATCCGTCGGATCCCATGGCCAATCTTCCCTTCCATTTAATCCCGAGATGCCGACTAAGATATCCTCTTTGCTGATAGTCAAAGTGGAGGATCTCACGGAGACGTTCCAAGTCCGGAAGTTAACTTGTTCGGAGGAAAGGAGAAACCCAAGTGGCAGGGCTGACTGCATTACTCCGGTTTAAGTGCCGGCGACATTCATCGCGGGAAACGTTTACGATTCTATGAAACAGATCTGCCGGACGATGAGATCTTGATCGACCGTTTCCCCCTCCATTCTGGAATCGCTTTCCTCCTAATTTTTTACGAGGCGAAGGAATTTTTTTTTAAGAAACCGATCTCTTGGAAACGCGAATTGAATGAAAATCGAAGCTATTTCAAGTTGCGAGCGTGAACATTACGATCGGTAAAAATTTCGTAATGAATGAAACTTGTTATTCCACTGAACGTCTTCCGATTGTTTCGATTCTTTTCATACAATTCCTCTCCATCATCAACTTGCACTTTTCGATCAAGCAACAGCCCCCCACAGTCGCGACCACGAAGCAACGAGGAGACAAAAGCTGATCTCCAACGGAGATAAAAATACCGCGTGCGGGGTTAAGCGAAAAGAGACGAAAGGGAAGAGAAAGAGGAGGGGAAGGGTAAAAGGCGACGAAGGATCGGTCGGATGTAACGGGTATTGGCCTCTTTTGGCGCGGAGACAACTCTCGCTAATCCCCCTTTATCCGAGGATAACGTAACTCCGCGTTCCATTCGGCGAATATCTTACGAGGACCGGCAACGGTCCAACCCGTCTGCTCGGTTTTTCCACCCTTGAATAGCGGCGCGCGATCCTTGGACCGGGAAGAAATCTCTGGCCAAGTCGAGAATCGAGTCGTGATTCGTCGAACGCGGAGGGAGATAACCGGGAAGGAAGATGGACGTTCTCCAAATAGGTCGGCAAACGGCTCGACTTCGTTTCCGATTTAAGGATTGATGAGGTGCCGAGCTTGCTTTCGACCGAGCGCAGCTTTTTGACGTTTCTCGTAAATTCTGATCGAAACGATAGAAACAACAAGGATGATTCGAGGAATCCTCTCGCGCGGAGGACACTTTGGTGAGATATCTCGATAGACGATTGGACAAGAAGAAATTTTTATCGTGGGAAATGTATCGAGCATCGCGTTGAGATATAGGTCGTATCGAGAATCGTTCCGTCTTGTAACGGGGATAACGAAGGGAACGGAGGAGGAAAATGGGCCGATTTCTGCATACCGCGGTTTCTTTCCAATTTCACGAGAATTCTACCGGAATTCTATTATTCCACGCGAAGCTGGCGAATACGGCCGCCGTATATAAACGTTTCTCCATTCTTGCGCGATGAAAATCCGCGTTGAAATCGCGGTGAATTTTCGAATCGATCCGCGGCGCCGTTGTGCGCCGCGCGGACCGTGTGTTTAACGGGGCTTCTTTCTATGCAAAACGAGCGGAAATTGAGGGTAATTGAAGATACCTTTGTACGAAAGGACATCAATTTGGAATCGAACGAAGGAAGCTTTTTTTTGTGATAAATCATTGGAACGTTCAGTGGAAATTCTTATTAGGAGTGGCGTTTTCCTCTCTCGTTTGAGCCCCTCTCGTTGCCCTCGTTTCGCCAAAGAACACACTTCTGGTTATGAATAGGGAATAGACTTAATGAACCGGGGCTTAAATTTGTTTCGAAATATCTTCATTTATGTAAGAGACATACTTTGGGTTTAATTAACTTTAAAATTAGATTATCCGTAACAATTCTTCGAGAAGAAATATATATCTTCTGAAAATGCCGGGAATGAAAATTAAAATTGAACGGTGAGAGAGAAGAAAGCTAAAGTTTTTGCGAATACACGTGTAATATTTAAATGAGAGAGAGAGAGAGAGGGAGGAAGGGAAGTTTCACGTTGTTATGGCTGCCACGCGTAGTTTCGGGCTATCTTTCCTCTTAATCTCACGATCCTGTTTGTTAATCCTCCATCCTCCTCTGTTATTCGCTCTTGAAAGATAAAATCAATCACCCGAATCTTATCTGAATCTTCGTACATTATCCGATAATTAATAAGTAAATATGGCAAAGATTGAGGCAAATAAAATTCGTCAAGATGGCATATAAATCTCGTATATTTTTCAGTATAAATTTATATTATCGGCTATAATCTTTTTTTTTTTACATATCACCTCGTTTAGCTGAAAATCGAAGCGATTCATCTTCCCCTGTACGCGAATATTTCGTTCAAAATTCATAACCTTTCCCCCCCCCCCTTCCTTTTTCTTTTTTAATTCATTTCCCAACCATCCATCCAGAAAAATCCATTCCAATTCCCTCGAATCTCCGCGAATCTCTCCATTCATTTGTGCCGAGATTCACGTTGGAATCCAATACATCGAATCGGCGGTGGAAACCGTCTGAACCCAATCCTCTGAACCCCGACCTCGATCTCGCAAACTCTTCCTCCGTCAATCACGCAAACGAACGGTTTCGGTAGTTGGTAGTTGGGGATGAGGGGGAGGGAAGGACGTCGTCTCCCTAAATGAAGACGCCCGTCCTTCCCCGGTTAAGTTGGAAACGTTGGTCGCATGGGGAAACTCGCGGCCGATCGCCGAGCCCGTGTAAATCAATTACAAGTAGCTCGGCCTGTATCCCGAGAAATGGCACGTAGCCGTAGCGAGGCCAGTCAAGTTTTCGAGCCACGGTGACGTGATCGGCAAACTCATGCACGCGTGCCCATCCCTCACCTTGGGATCTTAGTTTGCTAGATTCGAGATGGACGGCCAGATGAGGGAGGGAGGGAGAGATCGCGGCGGAGAGGAGAACCGTCGTGGAGGAGGAGGCATCGTCGATAATAGAAAGCGTAGCGCACACAACCCCTCTCTGCGGAGCTTCCGCTGTTCCTGATCGATGGTGCACGCCTCCTACGGCGGTCGAGTTCCTTCCGGTGGGTCACGTTTATGGGAACTCGTCACGCGGACGGATGAAAGCAGATCGTTAACGACGAGTAACGAGCCTCGTTTCGTAATCCAACGGCGACCGTCTCTGCGGCTTCGTAACCGACATCCTTTCGCCGCGCACCTCCCCCCCTCCAACGACAATTAGTTAAATTACTGCCTAGTGAAAATCATTGACGTCCTTGCGGCCGATTAGCCTCGTTAGATCCCCTTTCCCTCCTCCCGTGGAAATTCGATGTGGCGTAGGGGGTGAGAGAGAGAGAGAGGATGACGGGAAAAGGTGTTCGATTCGATCGGAAGGTGGCGACGAAGGGTGGCAGGGACGATAGCTTTGTCCGACATCGTTCGATTCGAACGTGTCACCGTGGGAGGGAGGGAGGGAGGGAGGGAGGGAGGGAGGGAGGGTGCGCTCGTTTGTAACGGTGCGAAGAATTACGCCGAGATGGTGGCGATGGTGGCTTTAAACGGACCGGATTGTTCGAATGTAGATATCCTTTCTTCGAGAATGCCGGTTTTCCAACGCGCCTAACCTTCTCGTTATCGGTTCTTTGACTACGCCGTCGATTCGTGCCTCGTCAAGGTGGTGTAACGCGTTCTTCTTACAATGGTTCGTTATGGGGGAGTTCGTTCTTGCCTCTCCGCTTGGAGAGCGGAGATTTCGTGGCGTGGGAGGAGGGGAGCGTGTTGAATTGGAGGCCCGCTTTTTTTGCTTAAGGGCGTCTCGAAAACCACGAAAAGATTCGTAGCATGATTTACAGATAATTTAATTGAACTCTTGCCGAGGGAATTTCTTTCTTTGAGAATTGATCCTTTGTCTCAAAATTAAGGTTTATCCTACGAGATAGTTTAATTCATTTTCGTATTTCGAAACGTTCGATTTAAGAAAAATGAAACGAATCTACCTCTTATTTACTTAATACGTGTGTATAATAAACTCGCACAAACGATTCTCTTTGTATGTATATAGACGGTGGTGGAACGTAATCGATGTAGAAGTGCTCTCTCGAGCACCTGTTATTTTCGCCCCATTATTCCTCCGACCTATTGTTAAACCGGCGCTGGTTTGATCTCGAAGGAAAATAGCCTTTAACGTGCCGAGTTATAATCTGAATTCCGTATCTCGTTGAATCGCTTCATCTACGCTCTCCAACATCCGCGCCCGTTCTACGCTCGCCGAGTCGAAGAAACGGGCGCCGCCACGGCTGCAAAGAGTATTGTCGAGGAACTTCTGCCCGTAAGACGTTGTCTCCGCATAGAAAACAGTCGCAACTGTTCCACTAATATTTCCGTGTACGTATTGTTACGTCCCCTCGCGGGTTAATTGCGATCCCCTTTACTTATCGACGGTCAAACGAACGGCCGATCTTATCGATCGAAGAGATTTCAGAAAACTCGAAGGCGTAGTTCTTTTCTCGCTCTGCAAATTTCATCCCCTGTGATATTAAATTTAGAAAATATTACATATCGGAACGTCGAAACGAATATCATCAGCGAAGCGAATTTAATTATGGGGAGGGGTTAGATTAACGTAGCTCTACTTTTGATCACGTTTATTAAACGAGTATCCGCGTTTCCATAATTCATTCCTCTGTCGCCTCGATTGGCCGCCAATTTCTTATCATCACGAAAGGGAATCGACGGTAAATATTCGACAGAACCTCTCATTTCATCCCACCGTTCGATATAAAATTAATATTGAAGCGGTGCTCGAAATCGAATAATTCGAATTACTTACACGCGGTATTTCGGTCGACACGGCGCTCTCGCAAGCTGATTCTCGTCATCCTCCGCGGATCCTACGTGTTCAATTTGAATATGATTGATCGAGAGCACTTCTAAATAGGACGTGAATGGATACGCGCTCGTACGAGGAGAAGGCGGCAAGAGGGTCTCGCGATAAGACGAAGGTAGAGGCAGCCAGCCCTGGGTTGACTGGTTTTCCATGTGTACGGTACAGCTTAAGGAGACGAAATGCGTGACGGTGACGCGTAGCAACACGCTATCGATGCTGACGGAGGCTCTCACTTAAACCCGATGATAACGTCGTTATGTCGGTTGGGGGAGAGTCGTTGGACGACAAATCGAGGGAAAGTGACGATGATAGATGTTGAGAGATCGCATCGTGAACTTGAACCGACGAAGGTCGTATTGGCGAAAGATATTCTTCGGGATAAAGGTGTACGTGTATTATCTTTGGCGATGATAAAACACGGTGGAACCAAGATGAGCAATGGAATTTTCTTTGGAATCTTATTTACGGAAATAACGAACGAAGTTTAATTTTTTTACAAACAAATATTAATCCAACGTTGATTAACTGTTTAAATTTTTCGATTCCGTGGAACGCGTTCAACGTATTCGAAACTTTTGCATTCTCGTTAAAGCGTTTCTCGAGAGAACGGTTCGGCTTCCTCTTTTTTCTCTCCCCTTCTTTCTTTTTTGATTTTAATTTTATTTTTCAACTCTGCGTTGCTTCTCCTGTGTTATTTCGAAATTCAGAGCAAAGGATCAATGTTTTCGCGTAATGTAATTACAAGTAGAATGACTAAATGAAGCCGAGGCACTTTTAATTAAGCTCTAGCTTTATTCGTTGAAACGTTGCTTCATTCCTGTTGGATGCCACGTCTTTATTTCTTACTTAACTCCGCACTTTCGGCGGGTTTCGCAACCAGGGCTTAGAAATTCGAAGGCAAAACTTTCCGGGGAAACTTCCCAACTTCCCAAAATTGTTAAACTGTCTTGAAAATTTATGTAATCAAACGGTACATTGTGCATTATTTCCTAGATGAAAGAATCTTTTTTTCCCCCCTCCCTCTCTTTATATTCCTTACTCTTTTTCGAAGAGTAAGTTTTTCGAAATTTAAATCTAACTCTTTCCAATGTTTCTTTCTCGAATTTATACACATTCTTCATAATTACTCTTAATCTCGCTATCAATTCGTATAACTTTTACGCGAACAATTTCAACGAGTTCATTCTTTGAAGTAAAACTAATAACTCAACGAGATCGAGAAACGATTTCAAATTTGCGCGCGAGTAATCTGCGGAGGAAGCCAAATTTCCCGCATACTTTTGTCGAGGATACCTCTAAAGTTTCCTATTGCTGACGATGTTAAATTAATAAAGAGAGAGAAAGAAAGGATGGAAAAAAATGGAACACACTTATTATCCATATAATTTTGGCTAATCGAGATGAACAAAACTGTTATTTTCCGCGTTGATAAGATTGAAATATACAATATCGTAGGATGAATCTCGCGTGACGCGCCTCCTAAATTTTCGTACGATTTACGACCCCCCGTGAACTCGTTTTACTTTTCGTTTCTTATAAGAAGATACGACGAGAGGAGGAAAGTTTGTGTGGCGAGGTAAATTACGCTGGATTT
This sequence comes from Apis mellifera, assembly GCF_003254395.2. Classification (NCBI taxonomy): domain Eukaryota; kingdom Metazoa; phylum Arthropoda; class Insecta; order Hymenoptera; family Apidae; genus Apis; species Apis mellifera. The sequence continues at coordinate 20,810,245 of NC_037638.1, forward strand.
TCCGAGGATGCGGGAGAGCAGTCAAGTTTCCTCCAATGTTATGGAATATGGGGTCGTGAATTATATAATCGTAACGCGATATCGTCGCGAGATGATTTATATTCTCACCGTTCGACAAGCGGTTCAAATAGTAGGCGGCGTTCAAAATTTGTTGGAAAATTTTTTATCAACCTTCCCCCCCAAAGAGCTATCGATAAATTATACAGGTTATATAAAAGGTCCAAGTCTAAGAGATTGGTAAAACGAAAGGATGTTCTTCTCTCTCGTCCCAGTTTCCAACTCCTTACACATTCCTCTCCACAGACTTCTCCAATTTTAAAAGTGAGATGATCTACGATTCCACGTTCCAGCGAGAAGCTACACACACACACACACACACACATACTTCGTAACGCTTTTATTAAAATTTTTACAAAGCGCAGCGAAAAAAAGGCGCGGAAAAATTTCTAATCCGAGATAAAGGCAAAAAAAAAAAACGAAACGAAACAAACTCCTCCCCCTCGCCATCTTCTCATTGTCTACTCTATTTATTTATGGAATACAAGCTGTGTAGCGAGTTTCGCGCGAAAGCCGGTGAAAAGCCGCGTGGAAAAGGAGCGAGAGGGAAAAGGTGATGGAAAGCGACCGGTTGGAGAATACGCGTGTGTATGTGCGCGCGGGAAGAGAAAAAGCGCGGGTTCAATTTCGTCCCTTTGGAAGAAGAGATATCGACGTCATTCATAGCCAGGCTTTTCGCGCCCTCTCACCGTAAGGGGAACGTAATTATAGGTATCCCTTTCATCCGACTCCGGGGATAGATAGATTCCAGCCGGCCAACTAATCCAGCTAATCCCTCTTCTAGGCTTTCAACGGGCCCTTCACGCGGCTTCGATCCCATCAGCCGATGCTTATCATTTCGTGGCTGGTTTTATTAAATGCGCGTCTATCCATCCCGGCTCTATCTCTCTCTCGACGAGCGACAACCGCGCCACCTGCTTCAATTACGCTTACGTATCGTGAATTTCATCCGACGAACGAAGTTCGGATGAATGCGTCGATCGATCTTGTCGCGTGTATGGACAATCGGTATGTAGATTTCGCGTGACGAAAGAATTCGTCGTTTCTCGAAGCCGAAAAATTGGTACACAAAGTTGTTTTGTCGAGGATTATTTGTTAAATTATAAGTTGATTGGAATTGTATTATTCGGAGATATTAGAAAGAGGGGAGTTTTGTATTAATTTATACGTTAATTGGATACGTTTTTTCGGTGTAGAAAGCAATTTTTTTTTTCGATTTAATAACTTTAATGAGAATTCTCACGTTATCGTTAAAGTATTTATATTATGGAAATATATTTAGATAAAAGTGACTGTGATAATATTACGAATTCGTAATTTTTTTTTAAAGTTACGTATAATTTATTTGTTAATTTTCATTTTAAGCTAAAGACTGAAGAACAATTTTTTTTTCCCACAGGATTGTTTTTATCCCGTGTCCAATTCAAATTTAAATTTTTGAGTTTTAAATTTGAAATTTCGGATTATAAATGGCGTTAAAGTTTGGGGATAAGGGAGAAATAATGAAATTTTCCATGCGATCGAACATCTTGCTCGAGATGTGGAGACAATTAGCATCCCCTAATTATCAAACGGAAACCGCAACGCTGTGTTCGAAAACAATAGCGTTGTGCAAGGTGTGGTGCACTTGTAAGCACGTACACACGCGAACACTTACCTGGCCTGAACCTAAATAACCACGAAACACGGTCAGTAAAATCAACAACCTGTTGATATTGGGCGTATTTTAAGAAATACCTTATAGCCCCATACACCGTATCATTTTTAACCATTAAATTATCGCGCCGGAAATAAATATATATTCTACATTTACACGACTTATAATAATCGTCGTCATTGCGAGCCAGAGAACGTTACTTCTAGCTTTTCTATGTTACTGCAAATTTTCGTTAAAAATTCTAAAAAAAGAACAATTACGAAGTTCAAATATATAAAGAGATTCTCGACGAAAAATGTGGAACAAAAACGAATGCAAAAATAACTACGTATCCTTCTCAAACAGGGATGTTTAAATTCCAATAGAGTCGATCCTTCAAATACACGTTCATCTGGGAATCTGAATCGTTATTACTCGAAATGGAATCAATTCTCGAGGAGATTGCACGGCGAAACGCATCACGCAACGTGATCTAATTCTATTGATAACCCACGCAATATAACGAAGGGATGCAATTCGAATTCCTGCGCCCTAATCTTCAGTTCTGGAATTTAGAATTCTTTTTTTTTTTCTTCTCGATGAATTGAAATATTGCGATACATGCACGTTTCGGGACAAAGGGAAGGGAAGATCGAGGAAAACGCGGAGAAAGTAATTACTTCGCCGTGAAAATGCGAGTGCTAATTTTATGGTGGAGGAGGGGGGAAAGGAGAGAAGGTGGAGGGAGCGAGAGGCAGAGCGGGATGGATGGAAAGTCGAGGGATCTTTTAGCAGGAATTAAACGCGTGTTTGAAACACGAGCCGAGTGCTCTCATACGCGATGAAGGTATCTCTGTTTTGATGAGAAAGTCGTTGCATTCGTACAGCCAGAAATCACTCTCTTTTTCTCTCTCTCTCTCTCTGTCCATCTTTCTGCCTTTCTATATCACAATATGGATTTTTCCATTACAGTTCTACAAACTGTTCCGCGAGATCCTTGGATCGATGGATCGAAATTTCTATAATAATATCGAGAAATTTCAATCCTCGAAGTTTGGCGCAAATACTGACTGTTTACGTCTTTCGAGAGATGTTTATCTCTCCACCCCAGAAAAAGATAGTTCTCGACGTGCAAACACTCGACACCTAGCCGAAATTTCTTGAAATTTATTTCTCATGGATGGCTCGACCCGAAACTCAGTAGCGGCTACCTTTAAAACTTGCACTTTCCCCGATAAATTTCACTTATAGGACAAATTATAGCGGTATCATACCTTGTTTTTCCTTTTCTCTTGGCCCAAGTTATTACAATCGTTTTTGAGTAGTGTACCGGAACGGAAAATAATTCTCGTTATAAACGTAACTCTTCCGTTCCTTTCCCGGCTATGAGATTTCATTTCGCCAGGATGCGCTATTATTTTTTTTATTTTTACCACGAGAACGTATCGCAACGATCGTAATATTTCCAATCTTTTTTCCCTTTTGTTTCTATTACTTTTTCCTTTCTTTCTCTTTCGAATAATATTTCCCTATGTTGGAACGTTTCCTTTCGCGACTTAACGCAGCGTTAATCGCTAATTAAAATAAAAGGAAAGTATCGAAGCAGGAGGAGCCTAGAAACTGGAGTATTCCTATTGAAAAATCGGGATCCCTTAAATTAAACGAACCATGCTGCGTGAATCTTCTGGAGAAAAACCGCTTCTCGAGTGGAAAGAAGGAACGTCGAAGAGAAACAGTTGACTCTTTCGCCTCCCCGACGCGAAATCGATCCCTCTTCATTCCTTTAATAAACGTTCAATACAACAGGCGAGCCTTGGAATTTGTTTGGAAAAAGAAAAAAAGGGATTTATCCTGTGCGCATCTCGTTGCGGTAAACGTACACAAAAGGGGTTACTTGGAGTGGCAATTAGTATGCCGATATTTCGAGCGGCATAGATAACTAAGAATGTTATTATCTGCCGCCAAAAGGAATATCTCGATACCAATTTGCACAAAGCTCGTCGTCGAGCGTAATTCTTTCCTCCATTCATTCGCTTTGAGAAATTGTTCCTAAACGAGCGATCGGACGAAAACAGAGAGAACAATAAAATCAGGCGTTTCTTTTTCTTCTTTTTCTCTTTCTTTTATTTATTTTTGCTTTTCCACCCTTTGCGCCTATCCTTTTGTTACCAGGATTCGTTTCGCTTGACACGAAATTTCACTTAAGCACAATCTTTCCCCGATAAACAGTTTTTATCTCGATTCGATCCTAATACTTCTTTCCAATCAAAAAATAAGAGAGATAACGAGCGATTCGCTTTTCAGATGAAAGGGATTTCGAAAAAATTATAACCATGTCGATATATGCGCGAAGAAAGTTATCATTTCTTGGAAAAAAAGAATTATTTTAAAAAGATCTACTTGGACGAAGTACTTTTTTCTAGATATTCGTCAAAATTTCCAAATCCTATTTCGAAATATCCCTTAAATCGAAAACACGAGCGCATTCTTTGCCACGCGATTTCTCGCCAACAACCTCCCAAACTTTCTCTCTCTCAAAGGAAACGACTACTACAACCCAAATACGGTGGTTGCATCCACCACGATATAATCACCAGTTTGGATCTATCGAGCCAAGGTAGAATAGGCAAGCTCTCGATTGGTCAACTGAAATTTCACAAACGGTCCAATTAATCGACACCGAGTTGGACGAGCGTCGAAGAACAAGAAGCGAAACACGATCGGTCGAACGATTCTCGACACCGAGAATCGAATAATGCGAAGGAGGGAAAGGTATCCGCGTGTACGTACGTACATACACGATGGACAAAGTGGGTCACGTTCCCGTGGATGCGTCGCGAAGGCATTGGATGTCTCCTAAAAATGTCTTTGGTGTCCGTTCTGTTGGAAAATTCGCCCGGTCGGGTATCGACGAGCCGCGATTTCTTTCCCCTTTTTCCCTCCTCTCGCGCCGGCATCCGGAAACGCAGCTACCATCCGAATATAAATTCGTGGAAAAACGGCGGAGAAGAGGGCGGGAGGTCCACCAGGCGTAGGTGGGGATGCGCTATCGGAAGAAATCGTTCGAGAAACACCCGCATCTCCTTCCGGAATCTCGAAGGTGTGTGCGCGTGTGTGCACGGAGCTGTTCGCCTAGAAAATATGCATCTTCACGGTGCTTCGACTTCGTTGCACGCGCCCGCATCATCTTTGACGCTGCAAGAGTTTCTTCTCGCCTGGAAAATACCCCTCCCGAATTTTCCTCCCCCAATTGGCCGGAAACAATTCGACCCAACCCACGCGGGAGGACCGTATGCCGTCTCTCTCCAAGGAACAAGGAAACGAAACTTATCTCCTCCAAACTTGTTCCTTCCTTATTTTCCTCCTCCTTCTCTTCTTCTTCTTCGATCACGGATGATTTCATGCGGTGTTGAATATTGAAGTGTCGAATCTTGGATCGCGTGTCTCGGGCGTATGGGGGTAAGATCGATTTTCGTCTCTTCTGGGAAACGATACGCGGGGAATATCGTAGTATTGATATATCGGCGAGAGACAATTCTTGGAGGATCGGGAGCGTAGGAAGTATAGACGTGTTAGTAGAAATCTAATATTAACCATTCGTCCGTCGTTTGCTTAAATATCGAATTGTGAAGGGGAATAAAATTGAAGGGGAAACGTATATATATTTTGAAGAATTAATGAAATAAATTTTTATTTTATTACTTTTTTTATTTTTTAAAAAATTACAATATTTTTTTTAACTCGAAAGATCGAAAAATTTTCGTTCAGAGATCACGGATATCAAATTATATCGTATAATAGGAGAGTGAATGAAATAGGAAATAGGAAAGAGGAAAGGAAATAAGAGCTTATAGAAAAATCTTTAGTAAGTGATCTCTTTTCCGCTTTCTTTTCCTTCTTTCTTTTCTCTCTCTCTTTCGCTCTTCCATACGTTTGTTCCTCAGCACGCTATTCAATCGTTACCAAGTCATTAAAATTATTTCAGTTGGCGCTCTTTTCAGCTTCGCCACAATGAATGAAAAGAATTGGAAACCGTACTCTCTCTATATTGGTACGATTCTTGTACCCTCTCGATATTCTTTCGATAATATTCCGGCTCCAATTCTCGATTTTGTTAAATTTAAATGAGGGTAGCGTCATAACGGGAGGATTATCTTGGAAGGGGTTGTGTTCATAGAGAAGGTGAAATAATCTAATGGCGGATTCCGATGTTTCGGTTAGGTAAACGATGTAGATCCGTGTCGAACAATCTCCATTAAGGAAAAGGCAATCTACTAATCCGCCAACTTTCTACAAATTCCTTAAATCCCAATTAAGCTTTGGACTATTTGGGATTCTGGACCGTTTATTCCTTCGAAAATCTTGGCTAAATCTTCGCTTTTTCTAAAAAAAATTACCCCAATTCTCCGTCATTTTATAGTTAATTAAACGAAATTCTCCAACGAGATTTCGTTTTCTAAGTTATCATATTTCCAAGAATTATTTTCTTTCCCTCTCTATTTTATTGCATTTCTTCGAAATCCTTTCCTCCATCTTTCCGAAATTTTTCAAAAATTCTTTCTATTTCTTTTTTCTTGCTTCCATTAAAAATTACGAATAAATATATTCGATACATCTATTTCCTCCTCAATTTCCACGATCCAATAAAGAGAATTGAATTATCGTTTTCGATCTGAAAAAAAAGGGAGAAAAAAAAAAAAGAAAACGGAACACGCGTTTATTCCGCGCGGAAGATGAACCAGCGAACTTTCCACCGATCCTTATTTCCCGTATTTGAAAACTTGCTCACTGTTTTTCAAAGAGCGTTAAACTGCAGGAACGGTGGTCGACCGAAGTTCCCGGACCAATTCTTCAGCGGATACAAGAGGATTCCTGCCCGATGTCACTCGTAACGGAAACCTCCGCGAAACTTGCCGCTCGTAATTCTCGAATCGAAACTTTTACAGTCATCCAACATCGGACTGATAATTGTTCCTTCTCTCCATATACAGTCGGTGTGTGTCTTTCGTGGAACTCGCACGAACTTTACGACGATCAAACTCGACCGGGCGAAGCAACCGGGTTCGAGGAAACCGGAATGAAACGGCTTGTAACCTCGTTCTTCTTCTCGCGAGACGAATTTTATATATTTTCGTGTTCGATTTTTTCGAATTGGAATATCGATGTTTATCTTTTATTCGTTTTATATATATTGTTTTTACAATTTTCTTTTTTTTCATCGCGATTCCTCGATATTCGATATTGATGACATTTCTGGAAGGTGTATTTTAGAAAGAAATTTTGAGAAGAGAAAATTTTCAAAAACGAGCAAACGAAAAAGGAAATTTTTCACGATTCTTCGATGTTAATCGAAATATCTTATTTTTCATATCTTTTTTTTACAAATTTTCGACGAAGGAAAAGAAATAAGTTTTACGATTTCTCTTCTAATCGATAATTAATCAGAGAGGAAACTTTGGACTTTTTTTTTTGTCACGAAAGATTACTACGTACAGTTTTTATCAATTTCGAAGAGAGGATATAAATTTGGAGAAAGGGAAAGAAGAATAGTTCATCTCTTCCTCGTGACTGATTTCGATATTAACGATCCCCTTTTTCCACTCTCGGTTTTTTCTTTTTTTTTCTCTCTGGTTCCACGAAGAATCGAACGACCAGGGTCGAGCTTCCGTTTCACGAAGTCGTAACTGACCGCAGTTTCCTTTCCACCCACGGGCCGAACAAGCGCGGAAGAATTAAGGGGGGCGAAGTGACGTCGGGACACAATGGATTCTCGTTGCGAGCATAGGATTCGAAGAAAGAGGAAACTTCATGGGAACCAAGAAATGACGGAATGGTATAAACGCGTACAACTCGGGGAAGAGAATCCACGATTAATGGAGCGAGGCTTTCTCAAGGTAAACGGATAGAGAAATCTTGGAAAATTTATAATTTATCGTGGATTAAAGGACGTTAAGAAGTAAGTGAAAATATCACTGTAATTTTATCCCCGCGTCGTCTTTATTTTTTAATCCCATAACACCCTTTATCGCCATATTTTCCAAGATAATGTTGACAGTATTCGATCCTCTTTTAGTAAACCATTCCTGTGATGCTTACTTGCTTGACAAAAAAATGTATGATTACTTTCGCTCTTACGTCGTATTTTTTAATCTCCATTGTGTCATTTTCTCCATCCAAATATTCGAAGTATTGATTTACGTGAAATTGAATTTCTTTCGATCAATCCTCTTGAAGAATATGCTTTCGAAGGATCTTTTTATTTAAAAAAATATTTAATCCGATTGTACGATCATGGCGATATTTCTTAAAATATCGAACGCGTGATGTTCAATTGATTTTGAAGACGCGTGATTTTGCAACAAGAAGCGAGCTCCCCGGAGGGATGTATAATCGTTTTGGAAAAAAAAACTTGAATCTTGTCGGAGGAGAGGAACGGGGGGAAAGAAGTTAACAACCAAGATAAAATAAAGCGCGCACGCTTGACGTTACCGAGCGTTGTTAACGTTGTTCCCTTCCTGTTCGACTTTGTTATCCCCGGTTGCTCGGAGCGAGATAGGGACACGAGCGAGAAATCTCTTTTCCACTGCGGTAGATTTTTATGAGACGCCCGAGAAGAAGAAAATACAAGTTGCTTGCTACTTGCTCGTATCAACGGCTCTAATTTGATCGCAATAAACGCTTGCTTGGCGGCGGGAAATTTATTCGGACAATAAACGCGCGGGCGGGAGCCACGGTGAATTCTCAAACCCTTGTTGCAAGATTTCGAGTAAATTGCCGGAAGATTAATAATCTGAAAAATAGGACGCGCGAGGGAAGCGACATTGGAAATTCTTAACATTCTCCTTCTCGTCCTCCTTCCTATTCCTTGTCGACTTCCTTGCCTCTCCCGTCCGTTGAATTATTCGCTTTATTTATAAGGTACTCTTGTAAGAATTTTTTAATATTTTTCTCAGCTCGTGGATCATACGTATTCTCTTCTTATCTCTTAAGGATATTTCTTAGGATTAAATATAAATTAGCGTCGTGTTTCTAATTGAAAATGATTATGGTATATATATATCAGTCAGAGTAATTCTATCCACGTCTAAAGGTATTTAGATATCTGTTTCTCCTGCGAGTAATTTTATCGGGGAATTGCAGAGACGAGAGATGTAATATTCAATATTTATTAACAGGTAACATTGTAACAAACATTCACGTTTTCTATCTTTCTCGTAGATAGAAGTGAATAGCCGATGAGATAATTAATCACGATTTATTAAAACAAATTTATGTAGAGCGTAATAAGCTTATATACACACATATAAGAATCTTTTTAACCAATCAAATTCGAGATGATGAAATGAAACTTTACAATTCTCGTTATTCCATTTAAACTTCTTAATGGCAAATGTTCAATTTTCAATGTTTCATTTCCCTTCGTGTGTTATAAAGATATTTCCAGGCGAAATTGTATTCGAAAGGAGGTAATGAAAAAAATTTAAAGTTTAATTTCACGCATCCAAAGAGATTTTCTATCTATCTATCTAAAAAAAAGTAATTGCTGCACGTCCATTGCGCTCTACATATAATATATAAAAAAAAAAAAAATCTCATTAAAATCAAAATTCTCGAGATTAGATGAACTTCCCTTTTTTAAAAAAAACGAACGTACGAAGACTGATGTAGCATGACCGATCGCGTCATTTGAAATTTTCCGCTTTTTTTCCCTTCAAAAAAGAGAGAAAAAGGGAAAAATACAACAACCATCGCATCAAACCATAGAAATACAAGTTAATTAAATTACCATTGGTACATGGCTTTATCCTGGAACAACAATACCCATTTCCCAGATATTCGTCCCAGTTCTAATACCACGGAAATCCCGTTAGCCGTTACGTTCCTGTCCATCCTCCCCCCACACCCCATGCTCGACCCGCGCGCGTGTAGTAGCATGGGGGAAAAACGATCCGCGGAATTATAACACTTCCTGCCCTCTCTTGACTCGAATTAAGCCCATTTTTAAAACTCGACCAGGGCTTTTTTCATCCCTCCTCCCACCCCCATTCATCCTCCCATCCCGTATCGCGATTTCTTCTACCTAATATTTCAACGGGAATTGCGCTGGCTACGAAGTCCACGGAAATTAGATCTCGACCGTGGCCACTGGCAATTTCAACGCGGTATCAACTAAATAATACCCTCGTAACTTTTTCCACCCTTTCTCCTCCTCCTCCTCCTCCTGTATCCTTATTCCTCGTTACTACACCCTTTATAACGACGATGTATGTCGAACTGGAGGAGGAGGGGTGGAGAAGGGAGGGAGGGGATAAATAGGATTCGTTTCGTTTCGGGACGAGGCATCGGGGATTAGTAGACGAGTGATAGCGAAAGTATGGAATTGGGATTGGCGACCCAATTGCGAGAGTCGAGAGATACATTTCGTTTCGGATTGATCGGGACGCGGAATGATTCCGGTGAATATTCCCGTAGAAATTGCTTCTTTTCTTTTTCATTTCTCTCTCTTTTTTTCTCTTTTCTTTTTAACAATAATTATTTGTATTTATATATCGTATATAATTTATCGAGCTAATTTTGAAGCTTGTTGTTGATGATGATTGCTAAATGAACAAATTTCGATTGTTTGAAATGGCGAATCCTGTGTTATCCCGGTAAGTTGCTTTCATTGAAATGGGATACAACTTCCTAGAAGCGGGATACAAATTGCTTAGATATTCAGATTTGTTGGGGTACGCTATTAAATAGTAGCGTGTTGATCTTCCCTTGTAACGTAACGTAAATTACAGGACGTAGGATGAAATGTGATGTGCTCTTTCATCTTTTGAGCATCGTCGAACGACGGATATTTCATTTGAGAGAAAAAAAGAAAGATTTTTATTATTTTATAAAATTAAAAGATGATCCGAGCTCGAAAAGTTTTTTTTAAGAGCTGCCAGAGGTGTACGTTTGAGTTTGAGTTTTCAGAGGAAAAAATGGAAAGGCCGAAGATGAGACGAGACAGTTCAGGGAAACGGTCTCGAAATTATGCGATAGTTTCAGAGGTAAGGTGATGAGTCGGAGACGAGACAGCGACGATAATATCGGAGGTATATAAAGACAGTTTAAAACGAGACATCGCTGTATGTTCATCACGTTTGTGTTGACGAGTCTGTCGATAAAATCTTTGCAGTCTTTTTTGAACATTTCTCATTTATCGTTAAAATTTTACGACAAGATCGTTTATTTCGCGACGAATATAAAAATACGTAAGAACGTTCATTCTTGGTTGCAAGAATAGAAAAAAAAAATTTATTTTTTCAAATGTAAATTTTATATTCCTTCTCTCTCTCCCTCTCTCTTCGAAATTCTTCCTATCGTTTAAAAACGATCATTATTCACTCGAAGGAAACTTGTTTCTAGTTCAATTACTACGATTCGAGAGAAACAATCCATAACAAGCTATCCAACAAATAAACGTTGAAACCATACATCAAACCAGACCTCTCGATATCAGAGATCCGATAGACGGATACGATCCCAATACAAAACTCTATTTCTCTTCTCTTCATCCACCCGCGTTATGAATTAACATATTCTTCGTATAATCGAGAAATTGGAAAATTTTTATCCTCGAAAGCAGACGACGGAGAAAGGGATACGATCCCAATACAAAACTCTATTTCTCTTTTCTTCATCCACCCGCGTTATGAATTAACATATTCTTAATCGAGAAATTGGAAAATTTTTATCCTCGAAAGCAGACGACGAAGAATTAAAAAAAAAAAACGTGATAAAGAAACGTAAAACTCACATTGCACGTCCAACAGAATGCTCGCGTTCATGGGTATGGTGAGGGTAATGTGGCGGGCGACGCAGGCGATGGTCGCGTTGTGGTGACCCCTGAGAACCTTGAGGTGTGCCCCGCTGCGTCTACCGGATGTCGAGGGCAACACGGTCAGATTGTCCGGCGGTTGCTCGGGACCGTCCAAAGTGGCCTGAGACAGAGTCATCCCCCATGCCAAATCGGGTGGCGGGTTCCCACCCTCGGCGGCGCACTCCAACGTCAATTCGGACCCCTCCTTCACAGGGACGAACTGGTTGCCGGGGTCCAGTCGACGGCCATCTATCAGCAGGTACGTCCCACGGGGTGCCTCTGCAACGAATCCAATCGACCGATAAGTGAGCTAAGTAACGATGAAAAATCTTGTCCGGATGTATTCCGTTTACTGTCACGAAATTCCCTTTTCGATATATATATTAGGTCTACCGGAAAGTTGTGTCCGAATCTATGACATCATTTTCGTCCACGTAAGCACATGTTTATTTATTGCATGTTCGGCTCTATATTTTTATCGCTTAATATATACATATTGACGTAGCAAATAAACTATAATAAAGTTGATTCACGTTAGTCTTAAGTGTGAAACGATAGTATACCCATTGCGACTGATAAAGTTCATTTACACCATTCGTATTTTATACGAATTTCAACAAGAAAGAAATGCTACAGAAGCATGTAGAAATTTATTGAAAGTGTTTGGTGAAGGTACAGTTTCTGATAGGACATGCGGAAGATGGTACGAAAAATTTGAAACAGGTGATTTCGACCTTTCTGATAAGCCTCTGAGCGACCATCTTTGATCAACGACGATGTTGGAGCAAGATCCTTTTCGGACAACATCGGAGATCGCAGAAAGGCTTAATTCAGCTCAACAAACCATTTCTGACCATATTCGGAAGATAGGATTGGTGTGGAAGTATTCAAGATGGGTGCCACGTGAATTAAGTCGGAAAAATTTGGATGATCGAGTTGTCATATGCATATTTCTGCTTGCTCGGAACAAAATCGAGCCCTTTTTGAACCGGATGATAACTGGGAATGAAAAGTGGATTACATGCAACAACATTGTAAGGAAAAGGGCATATTGTGCACCCGGAAAATCTAGCCCTTCCACCTCTAAACCAAATTTGACTCTGAATAAGAGAATGTTGTGTATATGATGGGACATTCGAGGACCAATACATTATGAGCTAAAACCGAACGAAAAGCTCAATTCGGAGAAGTATTGTCAGCAATTGGATAATTTAAAGACAACGGTCTAAAAAAAGAGGCCGGCAATATTCAATAGGAAGGACATGATACTGCACCACGATAACGCCAGACCATACGCTGCTTTAGGGACTCGTCAAAAAATTGCAGAAGTAGGCTGGGAAATTCTGTCGCACCCACCATATTCCCCGGACATAGCACCCTCTGATTATCACTTGTTTTTATCCTTACAAAATTTTTTGACGGGCAAAAAATTCGAAAATGAAGAAGATGTCGAACGAGCACTGCTTCAATTTTTCGCATCAAAAGATGAAACATTTTTCAAAAATGGAATATACAAATTGCCCTCACGCTGGCAAGAGATCATCAATAATAATGGCAATTATATTATTCTATAAAGTTAATTGGCGGTAAGAAAAAATTTGTATTTTGTTTTATTCCAAAAACGGACAGAACTTTCCGGTAGACCTAATATATATAATCCGGTAAGTGATAAATAGATTGTGTGGGTGAAACATGTTCAAATATTCGAGCAACGTATCGTATCGAGACAATATATTTTGTATTCATAACGATGGAAGATACTAAAAAATTTTGTCGTCGAAAGTTAAGAAATGGAGAGAAGCTATGGAATATTTTGATAAGGTCGAGGTTTAATATGTTTACAGCGCAGAGATTATGAATGGGCTCGTGACCTACATTTTCTCTTGGAAATGTGTACTATTATCAAGTCCTTGCGGGAATAGCGTGTGTCGCTTGTCTGGAATTTGAGATAGGTCAGTCGAGCGAGAGATTCGAGAAACGAACGATCAAAAATTACTCTTTTCCTCGCACGATGATATCTCGGGAAAGGAAAGTCGTGTAAAGATAATTCGAAAAGCGTTTCGAAGGGTAAGATTCCGCGCTTCCAATGATTTTTTAGTCGTTGATAAAGAATTATTATCTTTGGCGTTATAATGAAGTTTTTCTAATTTCGATCGAATTTTAAGACGAAATACGCGATGAATATTAATTTATTTCTAAAGAAAAGTATCGTTTATTTAAAGATCTCATTAACGATGTTTTTCGATTGAATTGAGTTAAACCGTTTATACGAAAGCATATTACAGATTCGAAATTTGATTTGGTTATCTTTAACATATAAAATAAATGCAAATATTAAATTATAACTTCATTTTCCGCGTTCACCCGTTCGGCAATAACAACAATTTTAAATACAAAAACATCATCTTTTTCCAATAAAGCTACGTACAGAATCGATACAGAATTTTTCATCGAATAATATATACGATTTACAAAAACATAATGTTTTTAAATTAAAACTCGTAACGTATAGTTAATATTTTCAATGGAAAAATCACGTGGTGGATAATCGAGCAATTTTTCGACCGACTAATATTCAACAACCGGAATTTTCGATCCCGTTATCGTGATATCACGTGTTTTTCGGGCCGTTGATAAGCCGTATAATACGAAAACTGAAAACAGGAAAAATGTAAATTTATCGGGAACGGAGGGAAGGGAGGGGATGGTAGAATGGCGGTAATAAGAATCATGTTTCCCATCCAAATTGATCGTGTTTATGTGGTCGAAGGGTGTGCCAAGCGTTTCAACGAGAGAGTTTCTTTCCCCAGAGTTTCGTCTCCCCGCCGATAAGATCCAGTCACGTTCATTAAATCCCTTCTCGGCGCGATCTCGATGCTGCCAAAAAATTGGCGCGCGGGACGGGCCACGAAATGGATTATGGAAAAGGAAAACGCGTGCACAGGTTTTTTCGGGGGCATCGGAAATTGCGATCTCTGACACGTGTCCCGATTTCACGTAATAAAATACACGCTCGCCGGGAATACTAACGGCGATATTTCCCGCATCGCATTCGATATACTCGCCGGCCTCTCTGGTATCGCGATCCCCCTTTCACAATTGTTTTTATTTCATCCTTATTTCCTTGGAAAATAAAATCGGATATTGGCAGAGTTGTATCTGTTGGAGAATCATGGCGCCAAAGATCAATATAAAAACTGGAAGCTGTATTATAATTTCCTTTTATTTTTAAGTTGTACGAATTATATTCAATATTCGGATGTTAGATACGAGTTGAAACATCGTAATTCGTTAAATATCGGATTTTCCAAAATAACTATACCTAATATTCATTTGGAGAAAGGATAATAATAACGTAAATCACCAATGAAATTCTTTTATTGAAAGAAAGTTGTATTTATAAATCAATTATTTGTTTATTTGTTTACAGACAAACTCGGATAAAGAGAAATAATTGTAAAAACCGAATATATATATATCGAGGATCAAAGAGAATGAAACGGAGAGTGATGGATATTTTTACGTTCGACAAATAAGATCGAAAATACGAGACGAAACGTATTTCATTCGAATCGGTTGGGAATAAAATATAAAAGATATAAAAGAGAAAGAAAAAAGAAGAAGAAGAAGAAAAAGACACAAGTTCAGCGAGCTGTACTTTGTGTGTCAGAGATATTTTCCAATTTTTCCGATAGGATATATTGGGGTTGAAGCGGTTCATTATTCACAGGCTCCCTTCCCCGAAAAGGGGGGGGGGATCCAAGCCGAAACAAAAACTAGAGGATGGGCGCAGCGTAAGAATCCTTGCCATTCCTGCTTTTGCGTCCTCTGTCCACAATTTCATCCGGAATTTTCGCGATGCCGATATATATATATATATATATATATATATATATATATATATATATATATAGGGTGGATATACGAGGCGAGGGGAGGGAGGAAGCGTCGAAGTTTTGCGTTTCATTCGACGAACTGAAAAAGGTGCGTCCGTCCACTCGATAAATCTGCACGCGTAGTTTGAAATTTTATCCTCCCGTTTTCCATGAAAACTCGCTATCTCTTTCTCTCTCTATCTATCTATTTATCTATCTATCTATCTCTCTCGCCGATCCGGGGACCGGTCGAATGCCTGAGCTGTGGCGAAATTAATATAAAATCGGGACGTGAAAAGAGAAACGGGTTATTCGGCCGATGATTATGCAAAATACGATATAGTCGAGTACGAAGATTAATTTGAATCGCGTCACGTACGAATTATTATTATTATTATTATTATCATTATCATTATCGATTTCTACGATAATTTTAATAACGAGTTATTATTGCCGGAGGTGTCGATACCTGTAATTTCTTAAGCCGAGGAGTAAATATGGAAGATTTTTTTTCATTTATAATTGGTGATTGTTGAATATCTGCGTGGAGATATATATATATGTATTCGGAATTGGTTGATAATATCGGATCTCGATAATTTCAAATTAATTCTTAAATCCCTCTTTTAAATCCCTCCTCGTTATCGAATCGTGAAATTTGATTATACGCGTCTTTATACGTATGTATATATATATACATTTTTATGATTCGTTCGAGGAACGGAAGACGATATACGAATAAACGAACTCACGTTAATTCATCGTTCATCTAAGTGAAAAGATAGATCGGCCACGGCTCATAACCGGAAGATCGTATCGTCGTATCTGAAAGCGGACGTTGGAATCTGAGGAAAATCCAGGCAGCACACTTTGCATACACTTTTCGCCTCAATTTTCAGTCTAAAAATCACGGGCTCGCTCCGTTGGAAAGGTTCCAGATCTGTGTAATGCGATCGCGAATCGAGGAGAGGAAAGGATTCGAGGAAGGAAAAGAGGGTATTCCCCACCGGTGGTTATATAATGTATTCCCCGGTGAGCATACGCTTCCTCCACCAACTTTTCCAACCAACGTCTCGCTCTTCTTTAACCAAACTTTTCGAATCGCGATCGTTTCTTAATTTCATTTTCAAGTCTGTCTCTCGATGTTTCGTTTTTGTTAATTTTGTTATTAATCCGGTTAAATTAATTCATTTTCATTTTTTTTTTTTAATGCATTTCTTCAATCTCACGTTTTATCTTCGTGAAAGTTGGTCGATCAATTTAATAAATTGTCAGAGAATAAGAAAACAGAAAATTTCTTAAAAACTTATCGTGGAAAATCTTGTAAGGAGAGCGAGAAAAAAAAATTTAAATCGCTTCAATATAAGTTCTATACTAATGAATAACCCGTTCAATTTATTCAATTTATTCAATTTTTTTTTCCAGCATCTCTCTTATCCATTATATATAAATTTTTCGGCAAAATTTTCCGTCAAAATCTTTCGATCTCTTCTTCGTTCGAAAAACGAAAGGTTTGGAAATGGACGAGCGAGCCTCGATAGAATTGCACCTTTCATCGAAACAAAAGGGGGAAAAAAATAAAAAGGGAAATTCCTTTTACCTTTCCATACACGAGGGTGGAAAAATCTCGTTGGTCAAAATACGCGGACGAGAGAATGGGGAGGGGGAGGGGTGTGAGAGTATCGCGGGAAAGTGGAATTAACGAACGCAATAGGGTCTACTTTTTTGCTCGTTAAGTCGAAATCGGTCCGGGAGGACCGATCAATCCGAGGTTCGAGCGCATCGCAGATTTTTAACGTAATAAAGTGGAAATAAAGTGGTTTGGAGCTAAACTGAAGGCTCGCGCGCCGCGCACCGGGGGCGGCCTCCATTCGGGTCACTGAATTAATACACCGGGTTTATCCGGTGGCGTGGTTGAAACTTGTCAGGAGAAAAGGAAAGGCGACCATCACCGCCATCACTCCTTCCCTCTCTCGATCGGAAAGGGATTTAATCGCGACGCGAATCGAATTATACAATCCTTGCAACCGACGCACATTTCCATATACCGAGGATATTCGTATTCGATTTTTATTCCCCCTGCAATTCCGCTCGTAGTAGAGTTTATAAAACACTTGGATCGTTCGCTCGATTATTCGAGGGATGGGGTCTAACTCTTCCATGATTACAGTTTTGTTTCGAAAATTCAATCCACCGCGAAACGATTCTCTACTTGAAAACTTTGGCAACCGATTGGAATTAAATAATCGTGAGACGAATATATATATACACACACACACACACGTAAGTTCTCGTTGGAAAAATGATAATAGTAGAAATAAACAGGTTGCATCGAGGATGATTGTTTCGGTCTACAATGAATCATAAAATGGCAAAAGAACGATGAAAATAAGAAGTAATAAAAAGAAAAAGCGAAGAATTCTTATTTGAACGCGATATATATATAAATTCAAATTCACTGTTACGTTGGAAAAATGATATACATAATGAAACAGGAAGAAAGAAAGTATATTTTTTATATTTTAATGATATGATCACCAATTTTAATAATTGCAACGAATTGCAAAGAATAAAAATTTCTTTGATAAAGTATCAACTTTCGATATTGGTATTTATGCATATTTCTTTTTCTCTTCATCTTCTTCTTCTTCTTCTTCTTCGTTCGGGAAATATTCTTAAAAAATTGCACAGCCGGTTCACAAGCCCTGCATACGTAGTAGTTGGTGGTTCCAGAAGAGAAAGTGCCGTTTCCGGGGTGTCGAGCCAATAATAGGGTGTGGAGGAGGAGGGTAGTGTGCGTTTAAACCAAGGGAAGAAGAAACGCGCACCGGCCGCGTTAATACAGAAACATAACGTTAAAAACAATTTTGAACGGCGGCGGGCTCGCGTTTCGCACATATGGTGCCAGCGTCTGGCCGAACCAGGAATTCCTGGGTATCTATGGTTCGTAAAATTTCACAATATCGCTCGGCCCAACCTCCTTCGATCGATTTCTCTCTCGAGTGCATACATATATGTATGTAGAAGGAATACTCGAAGAGGAGAGGGAAGAAAGAAAGAAAAAAAATGGAGAAAAAAGAGGAGAGAAAAGAGGAGGGAGAGATTTCGAAGAAACACGACGAAGATATATTGATTTTAATGGAAGGAGAATTGTATCTGGTTTTATAGAGGATAAATACGATAATAATTGTGTGCAAAGATTAAGGAAAAATTGCGGAGCCATGAAAGTAGGAAGTAAGAAAAAAATTTACAAATATAATAAAGTAAACAATCATTCCACTTGATAATAGCGGAGGAACGTATGAATAATTAAAAGTAATTGCAGGAACGTATCGATAGAGAATGGAATATCGAATTAAAATGAAGTATTCACAGTTTGCCGGGATAATATACACAAGTCTGGCGAATTTTAAAATTAAAAGAGTGATGTTTCATTTAAATTCACTTCCGCGGATCTTATTAATAAATTATCATACGTGATGTGCGATTCTATCTAATTATCAAAAGTAATCTTTATAAAAGCAGAGAATAACAAAAAATTAAATAACAAGATAACAAGAAATGCAAGCTTAAGCAATGGAGGATTTAAAATATATTCGTTTAATATTGCGCTCAAAAATCTTCTTCTCAGAATTTAAACGCGACACTGCTGTTGCATGTTCGACCAACAAGAAATTGTAAAATCGCGTCCTTCGCGAGGATTATCGAACGCGATTCTCATTAACGGATCGCTCGTGATGTCCTCCCTCGTGTTAAACGGGTGTCGTTTGCGTTTATTACACTCTGCACCGTTTGGCTTTCATTATCACCGAAGGCCATCGTTGCCTGAAACATTCATTCTCGTTCATTAAAAAGGCTTGACACGAGCGAAATCTTTAATAGCCGAATCGAACTCGAATTTATGCCAAGATCCAAACGTTATTTCATCGAGATTTTGAAAATCTGGATGGAACGAGATCTAAATTTAAATAACATTTCTACTCGTGCCATTTAATAAAATTTAAAAATTCACTTTTTAAAAATTATCCGAAAAGATACACGGAGGACAAGATAATTGTTTTTAACCAGAATTTATTCGTAAATTGATGCTCTCGATAATAAGAAGGACAGATCCAATATCCAAAATAAAAGAATCATCGAGATTATCCGAAAACTTCCCGAGTCGATTAACCTTTGGAAAACGATTCCATTACTTTCCCTCCGTGCCGTATAGTCTGCCTATACGCCAGACCTATTCTACTTGTCGGACCGCGAATAGCTTCCTGCGACTCCTGTCCGACCACCGTCTTTACACTACTTGCTCAAGCACAGCCGGCCGTCTGACCGCACGTATCTGACAGCGTCTCAACCTACTTGTTGGATCACGTATCGACCTGTACCTCTTCCACCGTAATAACTACACGCCGCGTTCGATACCATTTACGATATTTTCTTGATCAACGACCATTCCTACCTTACTTATCTGATCCAAAAGGATGATTCCTATACTGCTTACATAGCAAGGGACGATTTCTACAATACTTCGCCCCCGACCAGATCCCTATTCGAGCTCTCCATTCCACGACGATTACACATCGACTCGGTCCAATCTAAAACGACCCACGCAAAGGAAAATTATTACATATACGATCGACCGTTTCCAACCGTGTGTAAACCGAGACTTTTCTCTTTCTCTTACGTGTTATCGTCACAGCGAGGAGAGGAAAAAACAAAAGTGCGTCGCCTTTCTTGGATGTTGGAAAAATTCGATACGAAGAGGATGGTCGGGAGAGACGATCGATCACGATTCGGTCCAACGAAGGCGACGTGTCCGGACAGCTCAATCGGAGCCAGAAGAATTTCGCAGGCTCGACATCTCCTCCGATGATCATCCTGCTCGCTCCGGGCGGCCAATAAATAGACAAGATTTAGCGGGGGAGGATCGGCCGTGAGAAAAGTTCGCAAGTCCGCACGCATCGTCGCGTTCGATCGACTTCATCGTCGGTGCTCGTCGGTGTATCTGGTGCGGAAAGATTAGCTACTCTCCTCACCTTCTCTTCCCTTTCCTATATCTGCTTTCCATCGATGGTTCAAATTTTAATCGATTTTCTTTTTCTCGAAATCACCTCTATTATCGTCATTTCGGAACGATTAATCGTTGGATGTATGAAAATTTTTATTTCGCGATAAAAATCCGCGATCCACTTATCGTTACTAGGGAACAGATATATATGTGTTTGGATTGATTTTGTTTTGTCGAACAATGGGATGAGAGAGATTGGCGAATCATAAAGCCGAGTGCGGATAAACGTTATTCGTGGGAAAAGCAATGGGGCGATATACTGTTTCGCTCTATTGCTAACCGATTCTGAACGGATATAAAGATTTATGGCTCCTCGCTTTTTCACTCGGACTTTGCTCCTTCTTCCCATCAACTTGAAACATCTTTTTACTTTCCCGGTTGTATAAAGAAGATTGTTTGTGAAACGGTCGTTTATTAGAAGAATCGACGCAAAATTCGGTGGAAGAATATTAATGCACCAGATATGAATGAAGGTAAATAAATTGATTTTCTCTACGGTTGAACGTAAAGAGGGATGTATGGGGGATTTCTATCGATCTCGAGAGTCGTAGATCCTTTCTCCGACGTTTAGTTTCGTGATTCCCGAGGGGATAGGGAAGATAGAAAGTAAATGTTGAACTTGATGAAGATGGACCTCTGAGGATCTTTGGTGATCTTGATTTAGAATCCGGTATTAATTTTGGGATGAGAGAGATGTAGTCGATCTTGCAGAGAAAGTATTTGCATACGTGCAATGGAGGGAATTGTGCTTCTGATATGTCGAAGGAAATGAAAATGTTAAGATTGAAACGAGGGTTGGAGAGATATAAAGTTACATTTATCGTAATGTTAATGACCACTCCACCGAGAATTTTGATACGACGCTTTTAATTTTATGCGCGAACGTTTAACGAACATTGTTTTATATATGTATATATTTATATATTTTGCACAGTCATATTCAATAATTTTATCATCAGTTCCATAATGAATTAATTATTCTTTAATGAAACGTTGCATGTATTATGGAAATATAAAGAATGAAAATAATCGATCATTCTGTACATTATTTTCAAAGGACGAAATAATTAACGTGCTTTGTTTACAGTTCCGTGATACGCGACTATCAATAATGATTTTACGTTGTTACAAGGGAAATTTATCATAATAAAACACGTAAATAAAATATTTCTCTTTCAATCAACGATATATATTTGTGCGATGTTTCAACAACGAGACGCGCTCGAGTCACGAACTAAATGATACGAAATTTCGATCGAAGGTACAGAAGGTTCAAAAAATTTACACGAATCTTATCGAAATCGAAAAATTAGAAATGCGAGAAATGTCTACGAGGATTACGTTTTCACTCGAATGCTCCGTGTTTGGCCTCAGTGTTCGGCCACCGAAAAGAATACCTCGTTGCGTTTCACGGTGCGCAACAAAGGCGCAACAGGTGCGCGCAGCACCACCGAAAAGAGCGAACGCTCGAAAGAAAACCTACGATCATTTTTCCTTTTTCCTTTCTCTCTCTCTCTCTCTATCTTTTTTTTCGAGCATAATTCATCGCCCTGTTCCAAAATTCTAAAGATCGTCGTCCCCGCCGACGTTTCACAGTGGCATCAGAGTAAATTAACGATGAAAGGTAAAGGAGTGAATCTTGGAGAAGCGTTTAAAACCGCCTTGGAAACGAAGCGTTACCTTTTGAACTCGCTCTTGGGGGAATATCCACGAATTGGAATTCAAATACGCGATGTAAAAATTGTTTAATCCGTCCAAGATGGAAGCAAAAGGAATTGGAATTCTTACGACGATCAAGAATATGACTTTATTGTCAGGAATCATTTGCATAGTTGTTCCTGCTCTAACGCTTTAAAATCAATTTATCATGCCGCGTGACACTCGCCTTATTGCGTTCAATATTTCACAAAATATATATATATATTACGTAGAGATATTATTAAACTGCAATTCCAAGTGGTCGGTACGTAAACAGGTTAAATAACGCGAGTGACGAAGTTTCAGATCCGGAAACTGTTACACATTACCAATAATCCTAAACTGTCCGTATCGTGGAATGAAACGACGATAGCTTGGGAATATGTATATATACATCCGTACATATCCACCGGTATCGGCGGTAGAAAATTCAAACGTGTATCATTATCCCCTCCTATTTCTACTTAACAGAGCAGCCAGAATCGGCCAATGTTTGGTAATGACAAATGTTTAATCGCGGGCCAACATTTGCCAAAAACCATTTCACCAAACACTAACGCCTGGTAAGCGGCGGCGGCCGCCGTCCGATTACGTTTCGATCCGTGTTACTTACCGGCCAAACACTGACCTGCTCTACTTTCCAGATGCCCGACCGTGCGCAAACCTGTTTTACTTTCCGCGTGCCTGCCTCAATTATTCTACCTCTTCTACTTTCGCATTCTTGCGTGTCAGATGTTAATATTGAAAAAGCAGCAACTGGTTGAAAATTTCGAAAACAAACGTTAATTTTAAGGGATTACTCGTATTTATATTAAAATGAAGGAGTTTGGAGTTCGATTCGATATTTTGAATAAATTGTAGCAAGTGAGTTTATTTTTAACTATTACATTTTTTAGTTATATGTGTGTATAGATGTATAATAATAAGCGACTTGTTTCAGAATTGCGCTTCGATATTACACAGTGTTGGGAGTTTTGATTAAATGAATAGCCGGAATACCTTTTAATTATTAATCTTGTCATTCGAAATTTTACTTACACGCGTGTTTCAATTTACGTTCGTTTGCATTCAAAAGAGAATATATGTATATATATATATATATATGAAATCGAGTAATATTCAAAATATTTCTGTTTACGCGATTTTAATTAAAATTACTCGAAACATATATGCGAAAGTAAGAAACGATATAAATAGCCATTCCTTGAACAATTTCACACGCGAATCTCGCGCGCTGTTTGTTTCGAATTATTCCCGGCTACAATATAATTCAAAAATTCAAAAGTTTCCACGCGTGGAAACGCTTGTAAAAAGAAAGATCGTATAATGTAAAGCAATTTTTCCGTCCACGAAACGAACGGCTTCGTATTACAAATGCGCATATATTTCGAAATCCAAACGAACCCGTGTACGTTCACGCGTCTCGAGTAATTTCTGCTCGCGCTGTGTGCATGCCGCGATGAAGTGCTTTTAATTATCAAAGTATCCACTCGTTCACTCGGGAGGGAAAAAGAAGAAGAAAAAAGGAAGGTAGGAAGCAAAAAAAAAACCTTGCAGCAAACGATATATAATCGAGTCGATGGCCGAAACCCGGTGCAAATTAGATCCAAACACGCTATCACGTTGCTCGAGTTCGCGTTTCATGGGAAAATCAACTAATGCCTAATTTTTTTTAAACGTTAACCAGGATCTGTTTTAATTTCGAGGGGAAAATAACGTTCCATTGTTGACCGCTTGTTGATTGATTAATCCACGGAGTTAATTTAAATCGCGAAGATTAATCGAACTGTAGATTAGAAAAACGTAGAATGCAGGAACGAGAAAAAATGAGGTGGATCTATATCTATAACGTTTTAGACTGCTCGTGGCTATCATTTATTATCCTATTCTTGATTGTAATTATTCTACTTGTGTGTCTCACAATGAAACAACAACAAGTGATAAGTTAGAAATACACGAAGATACATAAACAGTAACATAGATCAGTCGACACAATCGCGATATATTCAAGCTATTTATTCGCGAGACACTTCGAAAGGGAAGAAAATAAAGTAATAGTTCGATATAAAGCAGAAGATTAACGTTGATCCAAGTTTAAATTTTCGAGATGATCGTAATGACGCGATTCCTTCTTTAAAACATCCTTCAAGAAAAGAAACGTTTTACATCTTCCCCTAAAACGGGAAATTTTTATCGTCACGAGTCATTTGCCGCGATATATAAAATTCACTACTCGACCAATTCTCTCTCTTTCTCTCTCTCTCTCTCACATTAAATCATCCGGATACGGATTAACTCGCGGCGAAACGAACTCTAATTTTCCTCCCTTTCGAACGACGCCTTAAATCTTCCAATCTTGGCGGTGGCTGATCGATAAATCCGTTCCCGATTTTAGAATTAATCCACGGGGTGAGCCGCGAGAGTCCGAGAAAGAGGGAGGAAGAAAGAGTATGCGTCGCGTTGATTAAACGAGGCACAAGCTTGGCCCCGATATCGTAAAGTATATCTGGAAATATACTTTATCGAACTGGAGGAAAGTATCGTGGCCAAAGAGAAGGGGAAAAAGAGAGAGTCATGCACCGATGTAACACGAAATGACTTATTCAGATCTGAGACCGCTGACTCGGATGGGATTCGCATACGAAATAGGAAGCAGAGGGGTGTTTCTCGAAGGGCGCGTTTCACCGAAAACTGCTCTCGTCTCTCCCTTCCTTTTTTTCTTTTTTCCTTTCGAGACGTCGAGCATCTTCGCGCGGGAAATCTCGGATGGAAAGGCAAGGAGGAAGAGACAGGAGGAGGAAGGAGGAAGAGGTGGGAAGCAGGAACAAGAAGGGCGAAATGGGAGGCAGGTAGACGGCAAGCGATGGATGAGATGCTAACGAGACGCGAAACGATCGACTATTCTCGCAGGGGAAGAAGGGAGGGAGGGTGTAGCCGGGCGTGAAATGGTTTTCCTTTACCGCTCCCCGACTCGCCGCCAGGCGAATAAGTCCGAGTTTATCCCTCCGCTCCCCGCCAAATACGTGAGACGCGTACCGTCTCGTGTTTGCCCCCCTCGCGCGATATCTAACCGATCTTTCGAAGAATTATTGCTCTCTCTCTCTCTCTCTTTGTATCCACCGCCCGGGGAGAAGTTGCGGCTCAAAGGGAGTTGGCGATTCTTCGAGAATACCCGCTTTCTCTTCTTTGAAGAGGCAGAGGCTGAGGTGAGTCTCGACATGGACGGACAACGCGCCTCTCCTCCGGGACCGTTCAATGTTAATGACCCGGCCTCTTTTGCTCTCGAGGCTTTCCTTTCCACGAGTTTCAAATATTACTTCGGCGTGTATATGTATATTTCCGTTTTCCAAGGAGTTTTTTTTTTCCTCTTTTCTCGAAGGTTCAACAAACGTTCGGTGGACGAGACATTGTTTCGAAGGAAGAGGAAGGAAATTGAGATTCGTTTTTCGCGAATTAAATTAAGCGAGCAACTCGTCGGATCGTATCTCTCTTCACGTTCGATTAAATACTCCTTCCTTCCCCCCGCGTTAATTATCCGCGCCGAAACTTTGGTTACACCTTTCGTTCATTCGCCATAATCCCCGAACACTCGACGTTGAAGCGAACGAACATTTTCTTCCCACCTGTAACCCAGATTAAATAGTTTCGCAACGTCCATCAACCCCGTCTCTCGAACTCTCCGTTAACTCGATCGATAAGAACCACCCCATCCCTTTATTTCTATTAATTAGACCGCAAATCGGGAGCAAACTTCGCGTCGAAGAGACGCTTCGCTTTCCTCGCTTTTCGAAAAATCGTGGAAAGAAAAGAATAAGAATAGAAAGAGTATCGAACAACGGTGATTCGCAGCCCGTTACAAAAGGCGCGGTTATTGCGCGAGTACCCTCGGGTGGAGCACAGATGAAGTTTCCTCCCGCGGGAAGCCGCTTGCATTCAACGATCCGCCCGTAAACTTTGATCAGCGATGCTCTGCACGCGGCTAATCCGCTAATCTCTCACGTGCGCGCGATAAAACGGGCGTGAAGTGCGCCAAGGAAACGGGAGGGAAGAAAGCGGAAATCGTAGCGTTGAATGCGAATCCGGTTCCCGACATTGTCGAATGCGAACGAACGATAGGGAAACTGCGCCGGGCAGATCGATTCTGATTGTTTCTAATTGAGAGCGAGACGACTGTTTCATTCACCTTTTCTTCTTTTCTTCTTTTTATCCTTACTTAACTTAGTTATAGCAGTAGCTATTGGTAATGCGAAATCTATTTACCTGTTAGGAAATCTCATAACTCGACGTGCAAAGTTTGAAATCCTACTTTTTATTCGGTTAAGGAAGTTGAGAAATCGCTTTTTTACGGTTCAATATTTACTCGTCCGTTCAACAACGAGAGGATGAAAGAAACGAACGCGCTCGAACCGTCGGTTGATCACTCGTTACAACAGATCCCTGTGTGTCAATTTTTCAACGTTGCAACGGTCCATATCACACCTCTGTATTTATCATTCTTCGTCGTATGGCGAATCGCCTCTGGCGAGAATCCCTTTTCGAGAGCTAGTCTTGTATCGGCGCGAGAGAAAAATCGACGATCGACGAGTCTTCCTTGTCCGTCGAAATTGCGAAAAAAGAGAGAGAAAGAGAGAAATCTCGTGATTTATATCGTAATCCGTGTCTCCTTTCGTACGTTGTCTACAGGCTTGAAAATTAACACCCCTCCCTCCCCCTCCGTGCGACGATGCTTCCATTATCCAGTAATATTATTTACCTGCTTCCAATTTCCTGGTCAATTGATTCGGCGGTCTCCGGTGAAACGTGATTTACCACACTGTGGATTGGTGTGGCCCCGTCGTGTGTCCATGCTACGTGGATCGAGTTGCAATCGCGAAATGATACACGCGCACGCGTTCCCTCCCAATTCGAATTAACCCCGAAGCGCGAAAGTATTCGCGGTATTCCCCGGATTGGGAATTGAGTTGATAATGCGAACGCGGTGTTCTTAGATTGTTGGAACGCTGTGAAATTTGATACACGGATACGATGGATGGAATGGAAGAGATGGAAGAGGGGAAGATTTAAATTTTGGGATAGAATTGAGAAGATTTTTCTTCATATTCGATATTCGTTTAACTTGGGGTTAATTAAATGTAAAGAATTATTGTGAATTAATTTTATAAACGAAGTTTTTAATGAACGAAAGTTTAAAACAGGATCAAGATTTAATTCAATATGTCTTATTATTATTTATCGTTTCTACTTTTTATACATCGTTTAATACAATATACTTATCAAACAGATGAAAAAATCTTAATAGAAATTAAAAAGATTATCGACGAATAAAAGTCATCACTTTCAAAATATCGTAGATTCGCTTGCTTCCTTCTTCTCCATAGTTTCTCTCATAGTTTCTCTCAAAGCTCCGGTTTTTTTGGATGGAGAAACAACATAGAATCCGTCACAGAGATCAAATATAGGATATTGCAACTCCTCCATATATAAGATACATGAAAAACGAGGCTCGTCGTGTAATGACTTGCGATCGAAAAATACGTTTCAAGAAGAAGATATAATCAAACGACAAGATTCGGGTTTCGAAGTATTCCCCGCCAGAAGACGGCTGATCCTCTTGCCACTCGAGGATGAAGAACATTCGAATCCTCGGATGAATTTTCGGGAAATTCATTAGCCAGCCCTGCCCCGTGAAAACCGCGCGTTTGCGGGGAACTTAGCGGTTGGCCGGAAAAATAGCCCTCCGCCGGGCAAAGTTCTGATTAAAAGTTATGAACGGGACTAGCGGGCCACTACACCGGGTCGTGTGCACTTTATTTACGGGTTGCCGCGTAATTGGATTTCATTTCAGCCGGGAAACTTGAATTTCCCGATCCTTTGTACCCGCGATCGCCACTCCGAGGGGAAGCTTAACTCGACGTTGAATCTAATTAAGAGTCATCGAACAAACCCGTGGAAAATCGCGGGGTTAATTAAAAACAATACACGCGAGATTCTTGAGTATTTTCTCTCGTGGGTGGGGACGAGATAAATGTTCGGATTGCGTGGACGTGGGGATTTAATAGTTGGGACGGGGATTGGGGGTTAGCGGTGAGGAGGAATTTTTCTCATGTTCGTTTAACTATTTTAATTATGCGCCAGGTTTTTGCACAGGTTTAATGCACATGTCAGCGCGGTATTCGAGGGCCCGTATTCGATTTTCGATAAGAATTTACCCGTATCGGATGTCTAAACAGGTTATGGCGAATCGATGGATCGGATTTGCCTTTTCCAAAAAATTTATACCCCAAATCCGAAGGAAAAATTCGATTTGTCCACGATTGTATGATAAATTATCGATTCAAAAATTCGAGATCGATTTCATTCAGTTAACACACGACGAGAATTGGATATTTATTAAATTCTTCTTCCCTTTCGATTTTGTATTTAATGTCCCGTGACGTGTGACCGATATTATTATAGTTTCTGAAAAAAGTTGGTTGAAGCGATAAGTATCCGAGGAAAGAAGTCGAATTTGTTTGGTTATATATATAGGGAACCCTTGTATTTTACCTTGGCCGTACTCGAGTAAGTGAAAAACAAGGTAAGGAAATGGTGGCTAGTGAAAAGAAAACGAAGAAAATGGATCGTTGAAAATTAGTAGAAGCGGGAGAATAACGTTCGATAGGAGAACTTATAAATCGTCCAACTTGTTAGAGTTGTTGTTGCGCTCTTTACTCTTATCAATTACAAGCAACCCTCATTACGAACTTTCCTCTCTATCCACACACATTGGTATACGTATACGACACGTGGCTCCATACTTTTCGACCACCGAATATATATACCGCTACCTCTCTACGAGTAGAAAATATCTGGATCTGCCTCTTTATTCTTTCCAAATCACGCGTCTGACCAGAAATAAATGTACCCACTTTCCGCACCGTGACCGGAACGCAATCTCGACCCGACGCAAAATTCGTCTCGGACGAAGATTGCTTCCCTTAATCCAAGTTGAGAACACCTTATCGTTACGCGGATCTGTTTTATGACTTTCGACAACGAACCACCCATTACATAGCCCATTTCCTATTCACCCTCGCCCACCCTATTTAACCCCTCTCTCCCCAGAGACTTTCCACACCCTGTGTGTGTGTGTTCGTGAATACGTGAATATATTTGCACACCCTGTGTGCGCGTTGTCGTTTGCCAGCTCTTCCTCGTCTGACCGCGACGACGTTGTATCGAGAGAAGAGAAAAAAAAAGAAAGAAAGAAAAAAGGTTGATATCCAGACGCTTGTTCTTCACCCTGGCGAAGAGGAGGGTGGTAGAAGCTTCTCGTTGATAAAACGCGAAGGCGAGGAGGAAATTGGCGTGCTTCGTTATACGAAATCGTCTGTATAAAACGGGCATCATCATCGTGGAGGAGGATCTCGTGTGGTGGTGGTGGTGGTCGTCGTTGAAGACGTTGGCTCCTTGCTTGCAGAGATTCGGACCCCTCTAAGCGCCACGTCCATCTTGCCTCTTTTAAAATTGAACCATCGCTCCCTTTATGAATCCCTCGAACATGAACGCGATGTTGGAGCGTGTGTTCGTTCTTCGGTCGCGCTTCGACTTCCCCTCATTTCGTGATATTACGATTTATCATGAGAAATTATCATGGCCAGGTTAGGAAACGTTTTCTTCTTGCCTTTTTTCAATTCGTGTTCAAATTTCAAGTAATACAATGGAAAAAGGATGAGTTATGAAAATAGAACTAATTGGTGAGTACAAATCATAAATCACGTTGGATTTCGAAAAAGGAAAAAAAAAATTGGAAGATTCATTATGGATAGTTCGATAATTCCATTTATTGTAATAAACGAAATTTTCGTTTCGAACTCTTGGATTGATTGGACGCGAAGCGAGGAGAGGGGGGGATCTTACGGTGAATGGTAACTGTTTCGATGTTTCGCGAATACAAACTAGGGTCGTATTATTAGTCGTTGGTCGAAGGGAAGTTCGAATTTTCGATTAGGGTCTTTGGGAATTTGAACTTTGAGCCCGGGTAGTGATTGAATGCCGGGAATGGAGAGAGAACGGGAATATGGAGTTATGGAGTTTCACCGTTGTTCCCTCCCTCCCCTTCCCAAGCAAGAAATTCAGAATCGCGGCCGCGGAATACAGAGCTCGTTTCGATGGAACACGAATTACTGGGAATTCGTGCACTTGCGATCGCGACGATGGAAACGAGACAAGCGATGCTCCCTCTCGATGCTTTGTTCAAACTCCCTCTTTCGTCGAGTTTTCTATCCTCGAAGGAGGGATTCTTTTGGTGGAGTCTCTCTTGTTGATCCAAGGGAAATAATATAAATACGATTATTTTCCCTCAAGATTGCCAAATACCTTGGTAAAGCAAATTCAAGATGGTCAAATATTTCTTTTTATCGTTGTATCCGCATATAGATAGAAAAGTAAATTTAAATTTTGAAAACGTAGAATTTTCCCGAGGGAGAGGGACAAAAATTACTTCTCGACGGCTAGTTACTCTTCGAGATATTTCTTCCCGAGCATTCATCGATAAAATTCAGAGGTTAAAATAGGAAAGTTTAAAGGTTAGACAAATCTGCATGGTCAAATATTTATTACATGAAAAGTACGCGAAAGAAGAAGAAAAACAAATCGGTATTTCCGAGAATGTGTATAAGTTTCTTTAAAGAGATTTCTGGCAACAGTTATTCGAAATATGTATCTTCTTGTAAGATTGCCAAAATCTCTGAAATAAGCAAATTCAAAGATTAAACTGTCTGCAAATCTACGTTATATCAAATATTTATTACACATAAGAAAGGAGAGCAAATTCCAATTTCGGGAATGTAGAACTTTGCTTGAACAGCAGACAACAATTATCCGTCGAAATATCTTATCCTCCCTCGGAAGATTATCCGAATTTAAAATCTTTGAAATAAATTCAAAACATATTCGCAAACCTACATCGTATATTTTATATACACAAAAAAAAAAAGAAATCATAGAACTATCGTTAAACAAGAGGCAACAATCATTCGTCAAAATATCTCGAGTCCAGCAGCTTTAAAATAAATTCAAAGGGCCAGACGTCCGGAAATGTGGAATCGTCAAATATTCCCTAAAGGGAAGCAAATCCCGAGAAATCTCGAGGAGGCAAGATGGAATAATCTTTAAAGAGACGTCCGTCCAAAAATGATTATCTCGAAGGATGGATGGGAAGGAGTCGTGTAAAATGTATCCTGGCCAAATGGAGCTGTGGCGCGGCGTAGATTATAATCGCGGGAATTGCGGCCGGGGGTTTCGTCATTAAATCGCGTAGAACAGCAGAGATTGTTTCGCCGCTGTTTGCACGGCAACTGAACAAGCAATGAAACGACTGACCGGAGATAGTCAACTAATTATAGCGTTCCTCACGGGCCAGAAAACGGAACAATGTTCCGTGTATCGGGAGCCCCTGATCGCGCTTCGAGTCTACATTAAAGGATTTGCACGGTGAAACCAGTTAATTAACTGCCGCGCAATATCAATCACGGAGATTAAAGTCGATCCACGGGTCTTCGCGATGATTCCACGATGAAAGGGAATATTTCGTTCCGATAAACGCGTGTAACATCGATCGATGGCCTTAACGTTAGGCCACGATAACCGTTCCACCGATTTTTTACCTGTCAATTTCTCGAAGCGAGAGTTTTGCATTTGATATTTTATCTTTTTTTTTTTTCATCACGATTGAATCCAAGAGAGAAATTTTAAATCGTATATCGATAAATATAAACGATGGGTTAATTTTTAATACGAATAAATGTATCTTTGAAGTAAAGGAAAAGGTTATTCAAGAGTGTTTAATACGTATTCGACTTTTCATTTTTCTTCCAGTTGTTTTAGCAAGGATATAAGCTCGAAAAAAGGGAATTATTTAAAGGATTTAATATTTAGTCCCTCAACGAATTCCTTACACTTTTTCCTCTTTTTCTTTTTTTTCTAGCCGGGCAGAGGATACAACTCGAAAAGGGAATCCGTAAAGAAAAATTACAAATCCTATTTTTCTAATTCGTTGTATAATGTAACGCGAAAAGTAATCTCGCCAAGGATTTAATATTTTCCACGTTTAATCCTTCGCAAATTCCTTACACTTTTCTCCAACGCAGTGTAGTAGTATATCTCGAAAAAGGGGAGCCACAAAGAAACAAAAATAATAAATCTCTGCTTTCGTTAATTCGTTTACAATATAACGCGAGAAAGGGAACTTTTAATAGAAAGGATTTAATATTTCTCATTTTTAATCCTTCGCTCTTCAAATTCCTTTTCACTGTGCAATCAAAAAGGAAGAAAAAAAAAGAAAGAAGAGGAAGAGGAGGAAAAATGTTACGAGTAATCAACGAAACGAAATCTCTCTTTGCGCAACACCTCGATTCAACCTCCTCCTCCTCCTCCTCCCTTTCCTCCTCCTTCTCCATCCAGTCCAGTCCAGTTCCGTCGGGTTGGAAAGCAATCAGTGGCCCAGACGAGCGGAAACACGCAGCTTCTTCGACGAGCGTGTATCGTTGACCGGCGTTAAATGGCCGGAGAACGATAACGTCGTGCAACGGAGGAGAGTTGTCGGTTCGAACGACAGCCCTTCAAGTGCACCGTCGGCCGGAAGCTCGAGGTTATTGACTCGGCCGCCACTCGAGTTCGGTGGCGCGGCGAACACACGCTCGCACACAGGGACGCGAAACAGAGACACGGATCGAAAGGGGGGTGGTTTGGGGCACGAGAAAGAGATGGTGGTACGAGAGGATGGTAGCGGATAATGGAGAGACAGACGGCTTTTGAAAACGGAAATTTCTTCCTCGCATCGAGTACGGCACGCGTGGCACGGTTGAAAGGAGGACTCGTTCGCGATAATTAACTTTGTGGATACTTTTGCCGCGAGAACAGACGTAGAAATTACGAATCTCTCTCTTAATGGGTCGTGCGTCTTTCCCCTTCCTTTGGGGAAACGTTCTTTGAAGAGCAAGATTTTGAACAGCAACGGATCTCTATCCAATTATTATCGAGAGAAATTGTATACCACGTTGGGTATATTCGATATATATATATTTTGTATCGGTGAGAATTATTGTATCACCGATATATACGATGAAGGGTTGATGATCGGGTTTTGATAATGGGATGTGATAATGCGAACACGTCGAACGAGGATTTCTTATTCCATATATTACGACGTGATCAATTTTCTTTTCTGAAAAATATAAAAGAGAAGCTCTTTCGGGTATCTCTTTGCGTTCATCTTTCTGAAAATGATTTTGAAAAAAGTGGAAGACGCTTTGGCTTTGAGTAGAGTTTCTCCCTCCCAACACGGAAGAGTTTAAGACGTCTCGAAACTCGATAAAATATATACAATAATTGAATATTCAGTTCGAGTGTAAATGTTGCTATTAGAACGATCAGCTATTTAAATTTCAATCGTTTCCAATCGTTCTCCGCGAAAAAATTTACACTTACAGGAATTTTCTTCGACTTTTGTCTATCATGGTGAAAATCGAAAATGATGAATTTAATGTAAGAAAACTATTCGAATAAGAGTATTCGATAGAAATCTGATTATACAGATAACTCGGACACGTTCGTTCGACGTGTGTCGTTATATCGCATCGATTGGACGGCGTAACTATGCGAATGGTTATAGAATTTAAACCAACTAACCTGGTTCGAAGTTAATCCGATCTCGACCCTGATCCATAAAACAATTCTTACAACTTTAATACGTCCCGCCCCTTCCTTCCTCCCTCCCTGGTTAAATATGCAACAGAGGCAGAGGCGGCTGGGTGTTGTTGCGACGAACGATCCGTTTAATCCGAACGATTAATTCGCATATGAGTGAATAAAACGGGGCACGGAAAGTCATTACCGTGTCAACCGAGAAACGAGAGCGGGATGGAAACTCGTAGCGCAGCCTGACAAACGGTGATTGAAGGGATTGCTCATCGATACGTGAAATTAAACGGAAAATTATTACGTTACACCTCTGTACAAGCGTTGCAGCAAGGGGGTTTCTGTCGGTGTTTAAAACCGGAAATCCAGTCGGCGAAATCAAGTTACCATGGATGGAGAACAGAGAGGAGGAGTACGAAGTCGCGAAACGGGAAAACGGTGTAACCATGTTCGAGATCAAACTCGTACGCGTGATTAAATAAGCTTTTCTCTCTCTCTTTCCTGTCGAAACGAAGCATATAGCATGAAACGTATATAAACGGAATACGTCGTTTAATAACCAAGAACGATCGATTCGGTCTCGAGCGTTACTCGCGCGATTTTCGATGGCCTAGCTCGCGATTAACCGCGTCGAAACAGCGGGGAGGGATACATCATTCGGTGTTTGGCGACTCCTGCGGTCATCATCGGCCGATGAAATTAAATTACTTTGGCCATCGACCAAGCAAATCCCCTTATGGCCACGATTCCTCGTTGTTACTGATTTTCCACTTGAATCCACGATTTTTTTAAGGCAATACTTTGGATCTATCGTTCGGATGTTAGGGATGTTATGGAATGGCCAGTATTCAGATTGCTACTTTCTTCGAGGAAAATAAAATTCGATGAGAATCAAAAGAGTGTCTAATGCGATTTTCGCGCCAAATTCTTTCGCGAATTGCCGTCTATATTCAGAGAGTTTCATAGAGAAATAGATGAAAGTGATGGAGATCGAAGGGCATGAGTTATTAAAATCCTTGAACGATGAGGAAACGTGAGCAAACGTGTTATTAAATTTTTACTGTCGAACAGATATGGAACAAGATTCTCGAGTAAAATATTTTTCTTATTTAAAATTTAAGTCAAGTGTGTTACTAAAGCGCCACGCTATTTTGCGCGAAAGTAGATATAAAAAAAGTAAAAAAAAAATAAAAAAGAGACCGTGGATCGAAATCAGCCTCGACGAAGGAGAAAAGTTGTAAGATATGAGGGGGCGGATCGCGAAGATAGAGACGGTAAGCGATCGATGGAGGCCATTCGTGCTGGAGAATGTTCCATTAATTACGCGGAAACCTTCAGCTAATCAATGGGTAGTTAGTGGCCAATGGTTGGCTCGCATCAATAATCACTGGGCGACGCGGTAGTATAGTGCTGGGCTTTGATGCGCTAATTTACACCACCTGCATTAATGCCCTTGCCCCACTGGTCCGGAACGACGATTGTCTAAGTGCGTGTACTATCCCAGGCCAGGTATGCGTAGGGCGCCGCGAACAGGACGATATATTAAGATAAATCCGCCGCTACAAATCCGTCGATATTTCATCCCTTCCTTATTCACGATTCGTATTATTCTACTTATTTCTGCTCGATCTTAATCATTTTCGTCAGAAATTGTTAATAATATTACCAACTCAAAGTGGCGAATACACTTATATCTAAGATCTATATCTTAAAATCATCCTGTATTGAGTAATTCTTCTGAGTAAAATAAATCTCTAACGAAAGGGATATTGGAGCGTACAAAATCAAATATAAAATTATATTAATAATATACTATTAATAATATTACCAATTCAAAGTGGCGAATACACTTATATCTAAGATCTATATCTTAAAATCATCCTGTATTGAGTAATTCTTCTGAGTAAAATAAATCTCTAACGAAAGGGATATTGGAGCGTACAAAATCAAATATAAAATTATATTAATAATATACTATTAATAATATTGCCAATTCAAAGTGGCGAATACACTCTAAGATTAAAACGTATCGTCCCGTATTGAATAATTCTCCTGAGTAAAATAAATCTCTAACGAAAGAGATATTGGAGCGTACAAAATCAAATATAAAAATCCATAGCATCGAATTTGTCGCATCAAATTTTTTTCTAAGGGAGCATTACGACATTCCTTGGTGAAACGATATTCGAGGAATCTTCGTGCGAGAGGTCGAAAACGGAAGGCTGTCGATCTTCGTCGAAGGAAAGGAATTTGGAACGAGGCGTGGGAACAAAGTGGGATCTTTTCATTCCATCGGCTGGCTAATATCTGATGCTCCGACCGTAACGAGAGACACAAAAGAACAAACCTTTCCTCGCAAATCCGTCTACTCTCCAAGGAAAAGCGCAATCACGGTAACAGCGCGCGATTAACCAGGGAACAATGGCGGGGTCCGAGGGGTTTCGAAAATTCGCGGCACGGCACAATGAAGCCAGTCCTATCCGCGCGGTGTGGACTGCTTCCCTCCCTCTCTCTTTCTCTCTCCCTCCTCTATCCGACCGCTATATACTTTTCAGTCTGTTATAAATACACCGTGTAAACGTCTCGGTGACACTCGGCTCCGTTCCCTCCGTCGCGCTTCCGCTCTCGAGCGGTGACAACGGTGGGAACAATGAGCCGACCCCACCGTGCAAACTTCACCTTTTGTCCCGACTCGCCAGGAACGGGCGGCAGAACGAGAAAGAAACTCCCTCTCCAACTCGCTCTCGGTTTACGGCCGAAACAATACTTTTATCTTTTCGAAATTCGTCCTCGCCCCGATCTCGAGGCAGCCGACCCGCCTAATTAGATTTTTAGTGAAAGAGAATGAGAAAGAGAGAGAGAGGGGAGGAGAAGAGATTGGTTAAATAGCCGGCCACGTGATAGTCGTTGTGATAAAGTGTTGAAAAGGGAGCGTGTGAAAGATTAATAGAAATTCGCAGAGTTGCGATGCTTGGTTTAATTAACCAAAAGGTTTTGCGATGGTGTCGTGCGGATATCTATGAACGAGACTATTTTGCATTGTAATTTTTGTTGTACACGTGGCTGACTTTGGTACTTTAATGTAAATGCTGGTAAATGAAATGCGTGTACACGCTATGGATGGAATATTTAGCGATGTTCATGAATTTTTGTTGAAAGTTTGGACCAGATATTTTCGTTATATCTTTGGGGATAGAATCGGTTTACGATGCAGTTCGTACGAATAATAATCGTGGTTATAATCTGACGAAACAAGTTGTATAAATAGATTGCAGAAAGAAAGTTGTTGGAAAGATATTTTTTGTAAAAATATTCTTTATCGTCTTAGTACGAATTACATTAAAGATTTTTGTTGATACTCGATTAAAAATTCGTAGAATCGAGTTTTGTTTATATAGAGAGAAGAATCTTTGTAGTGATCCGACGAGAGGGAAGGATTAACTCGTGTTGCTCATTATTCTGCATTAGCATACTCTCCTTTTGACCATGTTTATTGTCTAATGAAATTGATGTTGTTAGCGGCGGTAATGTATTGCGAGGGAAGTGCGCGAATAGCGGAATACAATTGCGTTTCCTCTTTGTTTCAAACGAATTGAAATTGTTCGACAATCGATGTCAAAGTTCGTTTAATCCAAATGACACGTAATTATCGTGTTATTTCTATTGATTATATCGGTTAAGTTTGAAGAAGGAAAAGTTGGGGAAAATTTCGCGTTAATTCCGTCCAATGTATCCCTTTCGTTCGTTTTCATCATCGTAACAAGCAAAGAATCCTGAATTACATTTTCCTTTTTTTCTCTCTCTCTCTCTCTATAAAAATAAAAAAAACTCCGACTACGCCGTCAAAGAACCGAGTCTCTAATTCATACAGTCGAGGCAAGCGGCTCAGAAGCCTGATTCCTCGACGTCCCTTTGCGGAAGTTTAAATAATACCAGCTTTGTACGTTGTGCATCATCCGCTCGATCGGCGTTTTATTGTCGTCGGCTCGTCGTCGTGAAATTGTACAAAGAATCTCTCAAAGAAACGGTAGAAAAGTATAGAACAAGAATAAGAATAAGAAGAAGGAAACTTATAAAGAGCGGTCCCTCCGTTGACGTCCACGCGAATCGATGCCCATTATGATGCAAACCTTAGAAGTCGAGTCGTGGAAAGAAGAAAGAGAAGGGAAAAAACAATATCGGTTAGAGTGTTGGCGTGGGGGGACGTAAGTGGAACGAAAGCGGAATGCCACGAATTTCGTTCGCATGGTTTCCATGATGGAGTTTGACCGGTGGACCGAGGCGAGCAGTATCGGCCTGGTCTGCTTCGATAAAGGAGAAAGCCCCGATATTTGTCGGACAGTGGAATGCTCCCTCCCCCCACGCTCGTGTCGGACAACAAGATTTCTCTCTGCTACCTTATCCCAGCCTCGTCAGCCTTATGGACCGAGGTGGAGAGGGAGAAGAGAAAGGTGGAAGGACAGATCGAGGGCGAGGTTAAAAGGAAAGTCAAGGGGATCGAAAGATTGCGATTGGAACAAGTACCGTTAAGCGGCAATGGTCTTCCCCGTTGTCACGATCAGACACGCGTGTGCACCGCCTCGGCTGTCCTTGCCGAGGAACAACCTGGTAAATTGAATTTCGGCTGGAAATGGAAGGAGGAGGAGAAAAAGTGGAGAAGAGACTTTACGAGGGAGACTCGACGAGGCGAGAGCACAGGTGTCGAGCAAAGGGGGGAGAGAGACTAAGGAAGATGGAGGAGGAGCGGAGGCGTCCGTTTCCTCGCGATTCACCCATTTAACCGGCGCGAAGAGTGCGAAAACAAGGGGAGCGTGTTATCGAGCGCGGTTAAACGAATTTGGTCCGTCGGTAAACACACGAAAGGAAAAAAGAAAGAGAGAGAGAGAGAGAGAGAGAGAGAGAGAGAGAGAGAGAGAGAGAGAGAGAGAGAGAGAGAGAGAGAGAATTCGAAAGGTTCGGATGGAATCCGCGGCCATATATTTCTACCGCCTATTCGTCGGATGAAATACGGAAAATTCGGCATAAAGCAACCGCATAAAACGCGCATTATTCTTAACGTTTTTTTCCTCGGGCGTAAATTCAGCGAATTTATACTACGAGCAAATCTATCCCCATCAGACGCAGAACGACGTTACCGTTTCCAACCGTCGCCTTCCACTCCCCCTCCCGCTTCCTTCTCTTTTCATAGGCGGACGATGAACCCCGCCGATGGAATTTCTCCGAGGAGGTCCACGATCACAACGGATCCCAACGTTTATTATCGATCGCCTTTTCTCGATGCTTCGTTTCGAAAATTTCCACAAATTTTTCACGAAATTTACATTAATGATAAATCGAAAGAATCGGTCGCCTGTAATATTTTCTCATGCATGCACGAGTCGATTTCGAGGGTAAAACATTATTATCGGAACACCTCTCTGGGAAGACGGGTCGGTAACGAATCGTCGCCAACCCGCCCAGTTCGAGATGGCCAGCGCGCGAGCGAAATTAAACATCGGCGCGCGGATGACAAATAAAGGGGGCGAGAGGCGCGACGGGTGGACAGGAAAAAGGGGTCTGGCCTGTGGTGGTGAAGCGAGGAATAAAGGAAAGGCCTGTCCTTCGCGCGAGCAACCGGCGAGATATTAAAAAACAAAAAGTGGGCCGCGCGGCGGCCGGTTCATTTGAAACGTGATTTGAGGGGGTTGAAGAGAGGATTGAAACGTCGTCATCCCTCCTCCCTTCCTCCCTCCGCAAGCCGCATTGTCTCGCCCCGTGTACGTGCGTTTGGACGCGCGTTCGTTCGTTCGTCGATGGGAAAAAATGAGCGCGAGAAGAAAATATTTGCGACAGATGCATATTCATGCGGTGTCACACTCTTGTCCCCGCAACAAATGATTAATATGCATACGATTTTTGATCATTCCTGAAAACTTCGAATTTTGTGGAAAATAAGTATTTCCAGGGAAGGGAGGGTTGACGTTTCGAAAGGGATTAAAGTTTGGTTGTTTTCACGAGATTGTTGTTCCCCGGAAAATTGATTACGCGTAACGATAAAACGGTTGGCTTTGATGTTTTGTATAATACGTATTAATTTTTTACCCGATATTGTTTGTCCAAAGTGTAATTTATATTTTAGTCCGACTTTTTTCCCCTCCCTTATTTTTTTTTTTCGTCCTCCCCGTTCCATGGAACGGTAAACGAATATTAATATTTCGCATTATAATTACCGTGGAAACATTGGTGATTATTTCGATTTCTTCTCCCGCGCGAGATGGATCGCGAGAAAGAAAAATTTTTCGACGATTGTCGAAGTCACGTTTTTTCCAGCCACGTTTATAAATATTTGCGAATGAAAAATGCGGCGCAAAAACCTCCTTTAACCTTAATCCCTAATAATTAATATTCAACTTGACACACTTTGGCGCCGAGATTAATATTTATAATCGCTGGCAATTAACAACGCGTTTTTTTATTAAATATTTAACACGGTATAACAACGTTTACTCACCGAGGACGACGAGTTTCACAGGCCTGCCGGAAAGTATCTTCCCTTGATCGTCCTCGAGCCTGCAACCCCATATACCGTCGTCCTCTAATCTCACGTTGTCTATGTGCAACGCGTCAGTCATGGAGTCGCCGATATATCTATGTCCGGTCCCGCTCATCTCCGTCTTCGTGTTGATCGTAATCATATCTACAGGACTTCCCTCGTGCAACCATGTCGCTGGCCGTATTCTGTAGCTCCTAACAAGACAATTCGTGCCAATTAGGGAATTAATTCGGGATATATATATATATACGCCGATATGGATCTCGAGAGTTCGAGATTGTCGGGACAATATCGACTTGGACTACTTGCCGACTACTACGCTACTTTAAATCGAATCTTCTCGTTTGCGGGAAGGAAACAGCCGAAGGTGTGCCAACGATTACACAAAAGGGGGAATTAAATTTCGATTTTTAGAGAACATGTACATTTTTTCGTAGATAGAATCGATATCGACGGTGAGATTGTTCGTGACGTGATTTATTCAATTAATTAACGTTTTTCGAGTCTGTGGAAATATTTTTGTCGTTGTATCGTGGAATAATTATTGATTTCTTTAAACAGAATTCCAATCAAATTTCTTCTGTGTGGAATGGAATTACAAGAAAATAGACGGATAAAAGAATAATAATTATTATTACCTTTACCGTAATAATTAAATTCATACAAATTTAATCTTTGACGATTATTCCACAATTGCCCGAATTCCAGATCGAAATTATTCGCAGATTGTATAAATATAACGATCCCTCCGATAAATATTTAAATTTATTTTTTTCCCTATATAAAATTTCCCGAGAAAAATCACTTCCCCGATCTATATATTTTCCACGATATAAATTCATCGTCGCGCATAGAAGCGCGATAAATCTCGTCATATCCGCTCGTGCGGATTTGATTGGTCGATAAAGATGGTTAAATTACCTGACCCCGGGCAACAGCAGCCTCGAGTAATTTTCCTCCAGGTCGCACGGTAGTATGACCTTGCTGTGAGGTTTCACCACCATTTCCGAGGGTGGCTTTGACGAAGCGGCAGCTGTATCTAAGGTGACTGGAACATTGGTTGTAGCGGAAGAACTGGTAGACCATAAGTCCTCTTCGGGGGCTAAAAGGGCCGCGGGCTGCGCCACCTCGTCCGACAGAGAAATCAACGTCGAGCTGGACGCCGTTGTGCTGGTGGTGCTCGTCGTGGTTCTTCTAGCACGCCGTCCACCCTCCTGCCTGCTACGAAGGGTGAAAACACCGGCCTCGTTCACCGAGCCTGCAATTCCAAACCAGAGACACCATCGTGATTAATATTCTTATTACTTCGATAGAAATTGGAGATTGCACGCTTGTTTTTTTTTTTTGTTTAAAAAATTTGGAATATTTAGTAGATTCGTATCGTTCTTTTCTTTTGACAAATGTTTCAATAACGTTTCGATAACGTTGAATATTCTTTTACGCGCGATTCTTATTTAAAGAAAAAAAAGTTTGTTTTTTCTATTAAAATTCTAAAATTCATCTAACGACTTGCTAGATCTCGGGTCTTTCGAAGATCATTTAAGAGGAAAATTTGTAAACGACAAAGTATATTGCGGAGGCTTTTACGAAGGGCTTGATTGATTGATGCCTTCGTGTAATAAACGTCATTACTTTATTTTATCAAATTCGAGAACCTAATGGACCTAACGCAATCCCGAAACTCGACAAAGCCGTAAAATAAACGACGTTCCACGCGAGCAAAGGCACTTCTTAACTAAATGGTGTTTCCAACGGTCGGTCGATTCTCCCGAAAACTGTCTATCAGGTTCGGTAGACCAAGGC
The DNA here is from genome assembly GCF_003254395.2 of Apis mellifera. Lineage (NCBI taxonomy): Eukaryota > Metazoa > Arthropoda > Insecta > Hymenoptera > Apidae > Apis > Apis mellifera. The sequence continues at coordinate 20,852,440 of NC_037638.1, forward strand.
TGCCCGGGGAAAACTAATTATGACTTCGATGGACCGCAAATAGCTATAACTATCCGGCGCAACTGAGGCGCCTTGTCGACCATGTCGACTCATCCTCTCCCCCTCATGACCTCGTAAACTATGGAAGAAGCCTAATATTTATTGCTCGCCAAATGATGACAAGATCAAAACACGCAACTTTCTCACTATTTTTTAACGCGCCTTTTATACAACAATCTTCGATCGCATTTCTAATCGAATTAAATTTTTCAGATGCTGAGATAATGAATATTTCTCACAATGGAAAAAATGTTATAATTCTACGTTTAAGTTAAAGCGGTTTATATTCCATTCTCGTAATTTCAGTAATTTATTTAAAAGATCACCATGGCAAGAAGTTGAAAAAACTTTTTTCGTGAATGTTGTTGATCTTTGGACGAATGCAATAATTCCGTTGAACTTCTAAGATACGAACAAACGAATCGTGTTCTCGCGAGCGTCGGTTGTGCACCGACACCGGACTGGATGTTGTTCGACGTTGATGTATGCATTATTCAGGCCGTGTATCTATTCATTATTCATGTCGTGATCAATGGATGTCAACAGACCACGATCTGTATCTGGACAGAAAGTGAAAGCACTCGCTGTCGTTCGGTCGTGCGCTTGCGAGACACGAAGGTGCCGATCAGATTTTACGAAACGAAGGAACTCGACGCACACACGCGCGCATGCACGCACATACGCACACGCACAGGTCTCGTTACAATAACACATTGTAGTCGTATCGTCCCTTTTGTTTGGTCAACGATACGTTGACGAGATAATCAGCCAATTGTAGCGTTAATCGGAGTTGACGTTTGAATTGTATAGAAATTGAGCATAGCATTGTTCAATCCCGCATAATGATCAACATATTTACAATGTTGAAAAGCGACATAATTCGAAAATTATACAATTTTAGAAAAGCTTTTGAATCTAGTAATTGGAAACCCAGATTCAAACACAGTATATATAATAATGAAATTGATCATTTCGATTTTCTCTTTTATTATCTCTTACTAGAGATTGGAAACTAATATTTCCAAGAATATCGTAGTTTCGGAACGCTATAACAATTTATTTTCAGAATACCGTAACATACTTGGAAAAAGTATCTCTCTGAATTCTCTACGATGAAACTCGATACTTCCTGAATTGTGGAACGCGTGGTATTAGGATTGTAGATCAATTTTTGATCCATAGTGGAAAACGATACAATATATATCCCCGATATATCGATATTCGAAAATTCCACGATGGAGAGAATTATTCAAAAAAAAAAAAAAGAAAAGAGCGGATTCTTTGTTCACAGAGATCGATTAACGATGGATTTCGTGGCGCGAAACGGGAAAAGGGAGAGGCGATAAAACGCGTCGCGATAAAAATCGATACGAAATCGCGTATCCACGTCGAAGGAGCCCCCTGTTATCGATAAATTTCGGGTTATGAGGTTTTCTCGACCCGATGATACCCGAGAATTCTCCTCTCCAGGTATCGATAAACATATCGATTGAATTTCGCACCGGTGCCGATAAATTTTTACCCCTCCCCCCTCCTCCTGAAAATCAACACCAATAAATTCCGGGTCGTGGTGGAAATCGGCACCGATAAATTCCGAGTCGTAAAAATCGATGCCGATAAATTTCCCTCCGCCTTTTGTGGAAGGGGGAGGGGGGTATAAAACTACCCCTACGGGTTACATTCCGGGTCGTGATAACCGGATCGGCGAATAAATCTGGGATCACGCGGGATCCGCCCGTGATAACCATCCGGTGGTGGATATCCCCGTGTGAAATGATCGACGATGATTTTCGGGTCGCGGTAATTTCGCACGATGACAAATTCCGCGCGGTCGGGGAAGCGAAGCGGGGGGGCTCCGAGATAAATTCTCGGGGTCGTGGCGCGCGGTGGTATCGATAAACTCGGGCGTCCGCTCGACTCGAATCTTTCATTAATCAACCCCGCGTTGCAACCCAGTTACGCCACGCCATTCTGTACACGCGGGAGAGGGGAGGGGGGGATGGTGTAATTGGATACGTGGATACACTTTAACGGGAATGGACTCGATGCTTAAAAACAATAGGGTGAATTTGCAGGGTGGTGGTGGCCGCGGGGGAAACGTGTTGTATTTATTTTCCCGTTTTACGCGCGTTAAATTTCGCGCGTTTTAAATTTTTCGATAAATTAAATTTGGCTGGTGGTTCAGGGTGTGGTCGTCGATAATAATAATAGTTGTTTTAGAAGGCCAGTTCCGGGTTTTTCGTAAAGAATCGATTGTTGTGAATTATTGAATCGAGTTATCGATAATATATATAATAGAAACGATGAGAAAAAATATTAATTAATATATATATATCGCAACTAATATATCTTTCTGAACGGACAAGGAATTATCGATTATTTTATTTATCAGAAAACTTTTTAAATCGGGGAAATATTTGAAAATAAATATTGGAGCAGATATTTTTAATTGGAAGGAAAATTTTTATCGAGGGAAGAAGTTTTATATTGGATAAAAGGAAAAATTAAAATAGCAGCGCACGTAAATAAGAGAGCAAACATCTAAATCCTTGTGTCAAGATGTCGGAACACTATAAACACCTCGGAGTGATAAATCAGACACAAGTTACTTGTGCAACTTACTTTCTACTACGACTCGAACACTTGTAGCGCGTTAAGTTGGTCGTACATTTAACCTCTTGACGGTGTCACATCGTGCAGACCTCTTGCATTTATGTACAATAAAACATGGAGTAATTATCTAATTTCTCTCAGAATTTGTCGAGTCAAAATTGTCGAGATATTTCGAATATCTTTCGTATACACATAGAGGAATAAATTGCAATAATTTTATCAATTATAAAACTATTACTAAGAACATCGTTTCTTTTTCTTTTTTTTCTACTTTCTAATCTAATATCAAAAAATGTTTAAATTCAATCCAAACAAACGTTGATATTATTCTTATTCGAATATCGACAATGCTTCGACGTAGTAGGACGTAATTAATATCGAATTACTCTTTTAAATAATATCAAATAAATATCGATAATTTATTTACACAATTGAGAGCAAACGTGACAGTGAACAATATTTCATTAAATCTCCCATCAACCTCATAATATTCAAACTCGACATCCTCCTCCTTGTCCTCTGTTTGCAACCCCGTGAAATCTTTAAGAAGCGCGGTAAGCTGCGTTTGTTTCAACCGCGGCTGCCTGCAAACAAACAAACAAATAAACAAACAAACAAACACGCTCTACTACGCGAAACTAGGAGCATCAGCCTCTTTGTCACGCGAGCAACGACACCAACGAGCACAGGGGTGAAAAAAGGGGTGAGAAACACGCGGGAAAGGGCGAACGCGAAGAAACGCCGACGCGACGTCTTTTATATCCACCTGCCCCCCCTCGTTGCGCGTATGCACGCGACAATGCAACCGTTGTAAAACGGTTAAGAGGATTTGTCACCTTCGTGTCACTGAATAAACCTCCTCTCCCTCCCCTCTCCCTCTTCGCTCGCGAAACTCGCTAGCTCCAAGTTGACATCTTCGAGGACACGATTTCCTCCATCTTCCTCCTCCTCCTTAATCCTTCCTTTTCGCGTTGAAGGAGAGAATTCAACCGCCTCCTCCTCCTCCACTCTCTCCCCCCCTCCTCGATTCTCTTTGTTCGCGGCGCATCAAACGTGAAATATGCGAGTTCGCCCGGGGAATTTCGGTAATTTGCGAGGAGAAATCGGGGCGGGGAGGGAACTCGGCTTCGTCTTTAATCCCAACCCTCCCCCCCCGAAATACTAGATTTGTCGAACGTTTCACGAGCGGATGGAGGTAAACTTAGCCCCGCGAAACGCATGTGATACCGGTGGAAAGTTGAGTCGGAAGTTGTTCCCTTTCCACTAAGGAAGCCTGCTCCGTATAGAAGGCTATAGGATCTAAGCTCGCGCTATTATTTAAGCTCGTTGCTTGTTTCGATCGGTTAACGGTGTCGTAAAGAAGAAGATCGTTCGTGGATCACCGTCGAGGAGGGGATTGAATTTGTCGCTGCGAGCGTTTATTAGGAAGCTTGTAAAAGGAAGAGTAAAGGTAGAATGGTTTTAATTTTGTGTCCGCTGGCTTCTCGCTCTCCTCGCTCTTAGATATGATGTAATTGAGCGCGACCAGCCGGTTTATTTATCGAGAGATACGGATTTAAATGGGGCAGGTTATAAAAGGGTTTTCAAACTCTTTGTTTTCTAATGGATATCGAATGGAGGTTGATCGGATGGAAGGGGGCACAAAGGTAATCAATCACCTACGAGGTAAATTGAGAAACGATATTAAAAGCGGAGGGGGGGGTGTCCGAGGGGTGTTTATCTTTGAGAACGAATTCATGCCGCTGGGAGCGGGCGAACTGTCGAAAAGATAGGAAGTATCGTCGGCCGCGATAAAAGTGACGGATGTATTTGTCGAAAGTGTTTTGATTCGCCAATCGAAAATACGTTCAAGCTTTGCAAAACCACTTTACGGGGACAAAAAAAGACGGTTATCCGGCAAACAATAGAAATCGTAGAAAAAGAATTCGTCCGACGACAAACGTATTTTTTCCTCGAATCAAACAACTTTTGTTGTTGGTTTGTCACGTGGAAAAAATAGAAAATAAAAAAAAAAAGAAAATAGAAAAATCATCGACGGTACAAAAGCAGAATAACGAACACACGGTGTTTTGTAACAACAATACTCGTATTCCTTTGTAAATATTATCAGTCGATAGTGTTTGATCGATATTATATTGATACGATACCAAGAGTATTTACGAATCTGTTCAAATACCCTCCGGTAAACCGATTTCCCCCCCCTCCAAAAATCCCCTAAACGTCGTTAAAGTATTCCAAGTAACAATACATGTTGCAACGAGGGTGTAAACAATTTTAAATCCGAAAGGAGGACGAAACTGCTAGGTGGAGGGAAAACGATGATGCAACGGTGTCGGCCTCGTGTACATAAAGATCACGTTTGCGGAGAAATAAGAGATCCAAGGTTGAGGGAAGGTGGGGGAAGGAAGGAAGGAAGAATTCAACGGCCGGTGGACATATATCTCGGAGGGAATTTATCTCTCGCGGAATTCACAGCACGAACGTCTTTGATAGGAGTGATTCTCGGCCGGACCACACCCCCTTCCATCTCTCCTTCAATCCACCCCCCTCCCTTCTCGACCTCTGGTCCCGATCCTCTAATCTCTCCTCACCCCTTTACACCCCTATCCTCGGTGTCATCCTGTACTAAGCCCTCTGTAATACCCTCTGCTACGGAAACAGTTACGGGCCTTCGTATTCGTTCCGCTCCTTGCCCCCGTAATTCCAATCACTACGACGCTCACGTTAACTCGAATCGACGAGCAAATACCGAAGCGGCGAAGAACAACACGCGAGATTTCGACCCCTAACCCGTCTTCTTTCTATCCTCTTCCTCCACTTCCTCCTCCTCCTCCTCTGGATTATACCGAATATTCTTTCAACCCTCTTGTCCAGTTTTCCATCGGGGAACAGATTAATCGACGAGAGGGGAGGATACGGGAGGGAAGGGGATGGCTACTTTGGATTGCTCGTTTATAATCGTTGAAGAGAAGCACGGGAATACGGGAATTGAATTAACCCCTAATTACAAACGTCGTTCGCCAGTTATTAAGCGGAGAACTTGCGCGCGTTCTCTCCTTTTTTTTCCACGGTATTTTCCGATATCCGATTATCGGCCAAGTGCGTCCAACAAAAGAATCGTAATGGGACGATACGTAAATTAACATGGCGATACGGATTTGTATCTGGAAATATCGCGTATAAATCAAAAGAGGGAGATCTTTTGCGATTCGTATAATGATCGGCCGTGCGTTAAATTTATACGGAGAGAGAAAGAGAGAGAGATTATCATGTTAAGTCAAAAGAAATATAATAGGTCGCGCAAAGATATATGTATTATTATTATTATCCGTTCCTATTCGTCTCGTTTGAACGTGGTCTCTGTTATACCTGGTCAAACAGGTTTTTTTCTTCAGCGGATGAATTTCCGTTTATGCGCCCCGATAATCGGAAATGAAACGTTCGCGTGTATATAACAATCGGCGTAAGTTTTAACTTTATTTCACGTCGAATCGATTCCAATCTCGCCCTTTCCACCCTCTCCACCCGCGATAACTTCCGCTAATTTTCCTCTCGAGCTTGTCTCTTCCAACAAGAACAAGAATCGAAATGATGCGATCTCGATTCAAATCGTGTTTCTTCCTTTCGCGATTATTATTTCTTGTTCTTGAGAGAAAAATAATTATTATCGTTTTATTTATTTTTATTTATTATTACGTTGTCGTCGCTTGTATTTATTATACCTCGATGATAAATAATAATAATAATATATAATAATATATATGAAAAAAAAAAGAAAAGAAAGAAAACGTTGTATCCACGCGTGCGATTGGTTTCGTTGGAGGAAACACGCGGAATCAGGTGTGGTTAACTAGAAATCGTTACGATCGATCGAACGGTTACGATTACGGTGGGCGATCGTAAACATCGAGAAGGGAGTATGGCGGATCCATTTGTTTTTAAGCACACTGCCGATATGTTATGAACTTTCTCTCTCCCCTTTTCCCTCTCTTCCTCCCTCCACCGATTCCGTTATTGCTTATCGAACTGCTTGGACGTTTCGTTTTTACCGTGAAATAACTGTTACTCGTTTGCTCGAGTGTTTTTTGCGCGAGCGTATCGATCGCATGATGCAAAAAGAAAAAAAAAAAAAAGAAAAAACGGACAATTTTTACATGGGTAGCAATTATGCTCATCGTGCAGTGACGAGTAAAAAGGGAGGCCGATTATTAAATGAAGATTAAAGAAGTGAATGTTGCGTTTCGATTGAAAATTTTCTTTTGTATTGTTCACGAGATTGCACGGATTTCGAGCAACATCGTTATTCGAAATATCACGACGGGAGAATAGACAGAATCTGCAGCGATATAAATTCGCGTTGCGAACGAATCCGACGCGCATGACGCAACTTGCGTTTCCACCCCCTCCTCCGATGCTCGTTTTTAATTCGAGTATCAAAAAGTAATAGTCGAAGCGTGATTTATATCGGTTTAAAACAGACGTAAGAACGTGAAGTTTATAATTGGATAAAAAAAAAAGAACGATGGCGCGAATGAGGAACAATAATTTCCAAAAAAAAGAAATCACAAATTTTTAAACATACTCGAAGCATTCAAAAGTTTGAAAACTTCTCTCAATAATATCAAATTCTTCATGCTTCAGAATTTCAAGAGCAATCAGTCATTTAAAAAAATTCACGAATCCTCGAAGTTTGTATAATATTTTCCAAGCATCCCAAATTTCCATATTTAATCAACGTTAATCGAATTTAGAAATCGAAATATTCAAATTTTTTTACAATTAATCACCGTTCGCGATATTTCATCCCCCCGAAAATTCTCGATTATCCCCCGAAAGGGGTGATGAAATCCAGTTCTTATTCTATTAATCCCGTGGCAGATCCCTCGAAAATTACAATTTCCGCTCGCATTCTTATCAAAAACCACGTCGACCACGGACGACCACGTTCCAAGGAGCTCTCTTTGTCGCGGGGATATTATATATACGCGCAGGATCGGGGGAAACCCTTGATGTTCCATTAACAGAGGCGTTGTCCGCGTCCAAAGCTGGTGGATTGCTCGGGATTCTAATCTGACCGCAGAGCATGCCTTCTAATATAGATAGGCTTGATTAATTCCGCGGGAACGCGGTAATGCGTCGTGTGATCCGCGGATGCCCCGTGATCCGTACGAATTATACGCGTTACGTGTCCGCCTCGTAAACGAGATTTCGAGAACGAAAAGGAAACACGGCATTGGGCCTTTCGTCCGGCTATGCAAATTAAATTGGAGAACCCTCGTGCGCAGACGGCGTCGTAAAAATCACGAGAACAACCACCCTCGCGGATGAAGGAGAGAGAGAGAGAGGAAGGAGAGGAGAGAGGGTTTGGTGGAAACCGGATGCACGCTCAACTCCGCCATTATCGAGTGGCCACTCTGTGCAAAGCGGCACAGCCGCGCTGATTGAAGGGTTACCAGCGGTAAACAGGCTCGATAGGATGGACGGATGGGTCGATGGGTTGGACGCTTCGATTCCCGATCCTTTTGTGTGGATTACGACAGTGTGTGGATATTGGGTCCCGGGGAAGATTGATCGATTTGAACCGATAATGTGGAACCGAATCGTTTACGGAATTTTTAATCTTTAATCTTGCGTAGCGCTGTCGCCCTCGATTAATTCGCGTAAAAAAATATCGGGGGGACGGAGAAGGGATAGGCGGATTTTTGGAAGTGGAAAATTAATTTTTATACTCGATACTCGATCATTTTTTAAATGGTGTACTGCGTTAATAACAGTTTCTGGAAATAAATTGTCTAAGTTTGAATTGAAAAACGTGTATAATAAATCGAGAAGGAATTCATCGTGAAATGATTGAAACAAATCGAATGTCGATAATTGTTTTCGAATGTATTCGGGGAATAACTCGTGTTTTATTATTTTAAACGATTTTTCTATTACACTTTTCTATCATAAAAAAAAAAGAAAAACGATTACTCAACCATATCGATACTCTCTGCAATTCATATTTTATACAATCGTTTATATCAAGTCTATCTGGAGAAACGGAAAGCATTCGTGTCTTATCTAAAATTGACCGGGTACACAACTTCGGGAAATAATTGAAAGAAGACAGAGAGAGAGAGAGAGAGAGAGAGTTTATTCTCGAAATCCATTCCATTCGTGGGAGGGAAACGTTTCATTTATATTTAAAAAAAAATATCGGACAATTTTTACGATACCCCTCTCTCCTCCCCCTTTCATCTAAAAGTTACGCGAGTAATTTCGAGCTGGCCCCGTGCCACGAACACATGGCCGTAGGAAAATCTTCGCTCAAACAAACTGCTGCTCGGCCATACTTTAGGCCGCGGATATTGAGTGATTGATACACTTTCCATTGCACGAGTCTCGCAAGTTTTCTGAAGCACCGCCAAGAGAGCCGGATGCCGAATATGTCGAGAGTCCAGTGCGCGATGCCAAACAGGAAATCACCACCCATCCCGCTTTCCATAGATCGACAAGAAGCTTGCACCGACCTATCTCTCTCTCTCTCTGTCTCTTCTATCTTTAATTGTCATCGTTCCGGCATCGACCGTTTTGCATAACCAATATATGCGCTCTGCCAAAAGCCGAGTATATCGTGCTCGTGAATCGATGGAATTCGATTCTCGTCGCGTTCGAGGGTGCATATCGCGATAAGCGCGCGCCTATATATATATATATATATATATATATATATATATATATATATATATATATCGAAGGTAAAATAAAGAATACTGTGTGTTTTTAGTAGTCGCTATCTGGAAGCGGCGCGGTAAAACTGCATCTAAAAATTTTACGCTCGAATCCGAGTCGATACGAGAATCGATTTCGAGATGTTGCGTGTTGGAAACTACGGAGAGAGATGGATTGAGGGGATTTTTAAGTTTCATAGATTATTTGTAAAGTACTTTCTTTATTGTGTTTCATTCAATCTTGTGATTGAAATATAGAAACAGTTTGTATAAACGGTTTAATTTAACTATAATTGATTAAGAGACATTTCAGATTTCTTGGAAATACTAGAAATTGGAACACTTTAACTTAACGAGGATAGAATTATCATTTCGATATCTCTTGTTGTCAGAAGAGTTTCACAAAATCTTTCCCTCTTACTTTACTCCAATTTACTTTTTCTTTCAATCTTTAATAGATTTATCTCGGAGCACGCATGATGAACAGTGGCATAAGAAGGAGAAGCGTCTAGTGTTTCGACCAATTTCATTTATTTACAAAGGACCAGCTGCCCAATAGCCTCGTGTAGACACCGATGAAAGATTGATTAAAGCACGGTCAAGGTGCAAAGCATTGCTTTCCACTTAAATTCACCGTCTGTGCCGTCACGTCGTCCAAGGAATTTTGCCACCTGCTGCCTAATAACGGAACACCGCTTGCTCCTTGTTACCTCGCGTGTCCATCGAGGTGAGAGCACGTAACAACGAATACAAAGGCCTTGATTCACCGACGTGGAATCCTTTCCTCCCCAGCCTTTTCTCTCGTTCGAGAGCCCACGACAACGTCTTCGTTAGCGGCAATTTCTGGCCGGCGGAGGAAGAACGAATCCCTCCTTCCCCCCCAATCCTCGCCCTACAGGAAGAGATTGACGTGGTCGTCGGTCGTTATTTTCTCTTTCGGGGTGAACGTGGATGGTTGGCGCGCGCCACGTTCGATCCACTAAATCACCGGTACCACGGGCGAGCGACGTTATTAATGAGGCACTAATAGCGACCGTACGAGGGCCATGTTTCGTATTCCCGCTCGACCCACTCTCATCGTTCGCCACTTAGCGATAATTGTTATCGTGGCAAGAACCGGGCTTCCGGTACAAATCGACCGCTATGAAAATCGATCATCGTCTTCGCTCGAGGCTGCCCTCGCCAGCCACAGGATTTTGGACTTGATTTACGCTCTTTGTCCCGCGTGCACGGCCGGGTTTAAAGTAATGGTGTAGAAAGTAATGGTGTATCGACAATCGTTGTGAATCTCTTATTCGATATCGGTAAGTGTGATGATAATGTATGTAATTCCAAAATTCTTATTTCAAGGCGGTGGATTTTAAAAGGGAAAGGAAAGATCATGAGTCAATTAAGTCTGGTCGAGAGATGGAGGAGGAAACATGAGTCTGATCATCAAGGTCGTTATATTACTTATAGCACGATTACAATTCGTTTATATTACTGATATAGAATGGAATGATCAGGCACGAAATAATTGTAAGTAAATGATTTATTTCGATATTTTATTAGGAGAATATAATATGTGAAGAGGAGGTAAGAAATTTTTAGAAAAATCCTGAATCCACGCAATTTTGGCAAAAAATTTTTCTTGGGAAAGTATAATTCAATTTGACTTTGTGCGCGAACGAAACAAAAGTTTTGGAGAATGGGACAAAAGTGATATGTTTATTAGAATTAAGAGAATTGATTTAAAAATAATTAAAACGATAGTTCCTTAAAAAAATGTAAGTATAAAAGATAAGTATATTAAATTCGAAACAATTTTCCCATGTCAAATTTCCCTTCTTCATTTATATTATCTTAATAAAGAATTGTAAAATATAGATAAAAATTTCTGCCGATGGCACAAAATTTTGAGTTATGAAAATCCTCGAAAAATATCACGTGCCATCTTCTTTATGATTATATTCTCCTGTTATAAAATCGAGAAATTAAAAAAATATTTTACAGTCTAAAATATCGATTTTTCATTAGGAGAACATAATATGTAAAGAGATGGCACAAGATATATTTTCCGGAATTCTAAGACTTAAAGTTTTCGGATAGCCAGTCAGGATTTTCAATCAATTTTACAAATTTTTATTAGGAAAATATCATCCTCGATTCAAACTTTTAGTTTTTCATAATTTTTATAGTTTAATAATTATTACATACTTATATATTTCTTTCAGATATGTCTTCATTTGCTGTCATCAATATTTCTTCACAAAATATTATTATAATTTTAATTTTTACAAAAAAATATAATTAATTGAGAAACATCCTTTTCATTCAATTTTCTCGCATAACTAAAAAATTCATGATAATATATTCTCTAAACAAAAGATAATAAGAAATCAAAATATAAAAGGTAAGTAAAACACAATATTCAATAAATTAATTTAGTCTTAAGTAAAATGTTGAAAAAAATTAAAAAAAAAAGAAAAGAAATATAGGTCTGTAAAATGCATGTTTATGTGGCAAATATGCATACAGGTAAGTATAAAAGGTAAGTATATATAACTCGAAAGGATTCTGCGTGACACCTCCAAAAAGATTATATTCCCCTAATACAAAATCATAAAATACAGTCAAAAATATCTGCCAATGGCACAAAATTATGAATTAGAAAAATCTTGGAAAAATTATTCGCGACACCTTCCTTATGCTTATATTTTCCTGTTACAAAATCGAAAATTTTGGCAAACATTTTGCTGAAATTTCAATTGTGTATTAGGAAAATATAAAACATAAAGAGGTAACACGGCAAATGATTCCAAGAATTTCAACATTCAAAATTTTCGGATAGCCAGCCAGGATTTTTAGAAAATTTTACGATTTCTGATTAGGAGAATATAACTTTAAAGGAGGTGGCACATGGAATTTTTGAACAATTACAATTTCGACAATTATTGGCGAAAATTTCCGACTTCTTAACAGGAGAATATAATATGTAAAGAGGTGGCACTAAAAATTCCTAGACAGAGACGAAGGTTTCTAAGTTCCTCGCCCAAAATTCCGACTTTTTAACAGGAGAATATGATATGTAAAGAGGTGGCACTGAAAATTTTTAGACAGAGGCGAAGGTTTCTAAGTTCCACGTCCAAAATTCCGACTTTTTAACAGGAGAATATGATATGTAAAGAGGTGGCACTAAAAATTTTTAGACAGAGACGAAGGTTTCTAAGTTCCTCGCCCAAAATTCCGACTTTTTAACAGGAGAATATGATATGTAAAGAGGTGGCACTAAAAATTTTTAGACAGAGACGAAGGTTTCTAAGTTCCTCGCCCAAAGTTCCGACTTTTTAACAGGAGAATATGATATGTAAAGAGGTGGCACTAAAAATTTTTAGACAGAAGCGAAGATTTCTAAGTTCCTCGCCCAAAATTCCGATTTTTTAACAGGAGAATATGATATGTAAAGAGGTGGCACTAAAAATTTTTAGACAGAGACGAAGGTTTCTAAGTTCCTCGCCCAAAGTTCCGACTTTTTAACAGGAGAATATGATATGTAAAGAGGTGGCACTAAAAATTTTTAGACAGAGGCGAAGGTTTCTAAGTTCCTCGCCCAAAATTCCGACTTTTTAACAGGAGAATATGATATGTAAAGAGGTGGCACTAAAAATTTTTAGACAGAGACGAAGGTTTCTAAGTTCCTCGCCCAAAATTTCGACTTTTTAACAGGAGAATATGATATGTAAAGAGGTGGCACTAAAAATTTTTAGACAGAGGCGAAGGTTTCTAAGTTCCTCGCCCAAAATTCCGACTTTTTAACAGGAGAATATGATATGTAAAGAGGTGGCACTAAAAATTTTTAGACAGAGACGAAGGTTTCTAAGTTCCTCGCCCAAAATTCCGACTTTTTAACAGGAGAATATGATATGTAAAGAGGTGGCACTAAAAATTTTTAGACAGAGGCGAAGGTTTCTATGTTCCTCGCCCAAAATTCCGACTTTTTAACAGGAGAATATGATATGTAAAGAGGTGGCACTAAAAATTTTTAGACAGAGACGAAGGTTTCTAAGTTCCTCGCCCAAAATTCCGACTTTTTAACAGGAGAATATGATATGTAAAGAGGTGGCACTAAAAATTTTTAGACAGAGACGAAGGTTTCTAAGTTCCTCGTCCAAAATTCCGACTTTTTAACAGGAGAATATGATATGTAAAGAGGTGGCACTAAAAATTTTTAGACAGAGACGAAAGTTTCTAAGTTCCTCGCCCAAAATTCCGACTTTTTAACAGGAGAATATGATATGTAAAGAGGTGGCACTAAAAATTCCTAGACAGAGACGAAGGTTTCTAAGTTCCTCGCCCAAAATTCCGACTTTTTAACAGGAGAATATGATATGTAAAGAGGTGGCACTAAAAATTTTTAGACAGAGGCGAAGGTTTCTAAGTTCCTCGCCCAAAATTCCGACTTTTTAACAGGAGAATATGATATGTAAAGAGGTGGCACTAAAAATTTTTAGACAGAAGCGAAGATTTCTAAGTTCCTCGCCCAAAATTCCGATTTTTTAACAGGAGAATATGATATGTAAAGAGGTGGCACTAAAAATTTTTAGACAGAGACGAAAGTTTCTAAGTTCCTCGCCCAAAATTCCAAATTTTAACAGGAGAATATGATATGTAAAGAGGTGGCACTAAAAATTTTTAGACAGAGGCGAAGGTTTCTAAGTTCCTCGCCCAAAATTCCGACTTTTTAACAGGAGAATATGATATGTAAAGAGGTGGCACTAAAAATTTTTAGACAAGACGAAGTTTCTAAGTTCCTCGCCCAAAATTCCGACTTTTTAACAGGAGAATATGATATGTAAGAGGTGGCACTAAAAATTTTTAGACAGAGACGAAGTTTCTAAGTTCCTCGCCCAAAATTCCGACTTTTTAACAGGAGAATATGATATGTAAAGAGGTGGCACTAAAAATTTTTAGACAGAGACGAAGGTTTCTAAGTTCCTCGCCAAAATTCCGACTTTTAACAGGAGAATATGATATGTAAAGAGGTGGCACTAAAAATTTTTAGACAGAGGCGAAGGTTTCTAAGTTCCTCGCCCAAAATTCCGACTTTTTAACAGGAGAATATGATATGTAAAGAGGTGGCACTAAAAATTTTTAGACAGAGACGAAGGTTTCTAAGTTCCTCGCCCAAAATTCCGACTTTTTAACAGGAGAATATGATATGTAAAGAGGTGGCACTAAAAATTTTTAGACAGAGCGAAGGTTTCTAAGTTCCTCGCCCAAAATTCCGACTTTTTAACAGGAGAATATGATATGTAAAGAGGTGGCACTAAAAATTTTTAGACAGAGACGAAGGTTTCTAAGTTCCTCGCCCAAATTCCGACTTTTTAACAGGAGAATATGATATGTAAAGAGGTGGCACTAAAAATTTTTAGACAGAGGCGAAGGTTTCTAGTTCCTCGCCCAAAATTCCGACTTTTTAACAGGAGAATATGATATGTAAAGAGGTGGCACTAAAAATTTTTAGACAGAGACGAAGGTTTCTAAGTTCCTCGCCCAAAATTCCGACTTTTTAACAGGAGAATATGATATGTAAAGAGGTGGCACTAAAAATTTTTAGACAGAGACGAAGGTTTCTAAGTTCCTCGTCCAAAATTCCGACTTTTTAACAGGAGAATATGATATGTAAAGAGGTGGCACTAAAAATTTTTAGACAGAGACGAAAGTTTCTAAGTTCCTCGCCCAAAATTCCGACTTTTTAACAGGAGAATATGATATGTAAAGAGGTGGCACTAAAAATTTTTAGACAGAGACGAAGGTTTCTAAGTTCCTCGCCCAAAATTCCGACTTTTTAACAGGAGAATATGATATGTAAAGAGGTGGCACTAAAAATTTTTAGACAGAGACGAAGGTTTCTAAGTTCCTCGCCCAAAATTCCGACTTTTTAACAGGAGAATATGATATGTAAAGAGGTGGCACTAAAAATTTTTAGACAGAGACGAAGTTTCTAAGTTCCTCGCCAAAATTCCGACTTTTTAACAGGAGAATATGATATGTAAAGAGGTGGCACTAAAAATTTTTAGACAGAGGCGAAGGTTTCTAAGTTCCTCGCCCAAAATTCCGACTTTTTAACAGGAGAATATGATATGTAAAGAGGTGGCACTAAAAATTTTTAGACAGAGACGAAGGTTTCTAAGTTCCTCGCCCAAAATTCCGACTTTTTAACAGGAGAATATGATATGTAAAGAGGTGGCACTAAAAATTTTTAGACAGAGACGAAGGTTTCTAAGTTCCTCGCCCAAAATTCCGACTTTTTAACAGGAGAATATGATATGTAAAGAGGTGGCACTAAAAATTTTTAGACAGAGACGAAGGTTTCTAAGTTCCTCGCCCAAAATTCCGACTTTTTAACAGGAGAATATGATATGTAAAGAGGTGGCACTAAAAATTTTTAGACAGAAGCGAAGATTTCTAAGTTCCTCGCCCAAAATTCCGACTTTTTAACAGGAGAATATAATATGTAAAGAGGTGGCACTAAAAATTTTTAGACAGAGGCGAAGGTTTCTAAGTTCCTCGTCCAAAATTCCGACTTTTTAACAGGAGAATATGATATGTAAAGAGGTGGCACTAAAAATTTTTAGACAGAGGCGAAGGTTTCTAAGTTCCTCGCCCAAAATTCCGACTTTTTAACAGGAGAATATGATATGTAAAGAGGTGGCACTAAAAATTTTTAGACAGAGGCCAAAGTTTCTAAGTTCCTCGTCCAAAATTCCGACTTTTTAGCAGGAGAATATGATATGTAAAGAGGTGGCACTAAAAATTTTTAGACTGAAGCGAAGATTTCTAAGTTCCTCGTCCAAAATTCCGACTTTTTAACAGGAGAATATGATATGTAAAGAGGTGGCACTGAAAATTTTTAGACAGAGACGAAGGTTTCTAAGTTCCTAGCCCAAAATTCCGACTTTGTAACAGGAGAATATGATATGTAAAGAGGTGGCACTAAAAATTTGTAGACAGAGACGAAAGTTTCTAAGTTCCTCGCCCAAAATTCCGACTTTTTAACAGGAGAATATGATATGTAAAGAGGTGGCACTAAAAATTTTTAGACAGAGACGAAGGTTTCTAAGTTCCTCGCCCAAAATTCCGACTTTTTAACAGGAGAATATGATATGTAAAGAGGTGGCACTAAAAATTTTTAGACAGAAGCGAAGATTTCTAAGTTCCTCGCCCAAAATTCCGACTTTTTAACAGGAGAATATGATATGTAAAGAGGTGGCACTAAAAATTTTTAGACAGAGACGAAGGTTTCTAAGTTCCTAGCCCAAAATTCCGACTTTGTAACAGGAGAATATGATATGTAAAGAGGTGGCACTAAAAATTTGTAGACAGAGACGAAAGTTTCTAAGTTCCTCGCCCAAAATTCCGACTTTTTAACAGGAGAATATGATATGTAAAGAGGTAATACGATATTTTGCTAAATATTTACCTTAAATATTTACCTTTTCCATACTTACCTTTTAGTTCTTCTATCTTGAATTAATCATTTTTTTAAACAGTTTCCTTAATTCTAAAATACTTACCTTATACTTACCTTAAATACTTACCTTTTCCATACTTACCTTTTAATTCTTCTATCTTGAATTAATCATTTTTTTAAACAGTTTCCTTAATTCTAAAATACTTACCTTATACTTACCTTGAATACTTACCTTTTCCATACTTACCTTTTTGTTCTTCGATCTTGAATTAAACATTTTTTTAAACAGTTTCCTTAATTCTAAAATACTTACCTTGTACTTACCTTAAATATTTATTGTATTTTCCATCCTTAGCCTTTAGTTCTGTTTTGCTACAACAAATATTTTTTATCAGTTTTCTTAATTCTAAGATACTTATAATAATATTATTTTTAATGGTACTTACAATTTGCGTATTCATCATTGACGGGTGGTAAACGATTTCTATGAATGACCATCGTATTTTATTACCAGCAGTATCTCATTTGCTTTTAAGAATATTAAAAATACAGATAAAAGTTGAACAATTTTTGAAAATATTATATTCTGATGTTAATAATTTTTTCGTAAATAGCCAGGAAAATGATTTTTCAAATTTAATTTTGTTATTTTATTCACTATCTTATAAACTAATAATTTCTTTATAAATAAATAAATTTTTATAGAATATGACATTGCATCTATCGATGTATTAATAATTTATAATTTTTAAGCAAGATATAAATTTAACTTTATATATTTGGATCTATATATGTCTATTTACTAAAAAATTAATAACATCAGAAAATATCTCTATCGAAATCATTCAACTTTAATATAAGATATTTTTTAATATTACTTAAAAACGAACAAGATATTCAAGTTATCATATTATTCTATCTAAAAAAATTTCATACTATATGTAATATATTAAAATATAATGAAAATAAATTAATATTGATTTTACTTACAGATTTGGATGATTGAATGAAATAATTTCATTCTATATTCTGTAAAATGCTAGATCTATTCTGTACCTTGAATTGGTGGTCTTATTTCACTTACTTGTCTATTCTCCTTATCTAAATATTAATATGAATAATGAATGGCTATATTATTTATTATTTTATTACGATGTGTATATTTTTTTAATTATAAATACTTACTAGATTTGTTTTCTTTATGAAATCTTTGTAGAGGTCATACTTCTCTATTTTGTTCTCGTTTATTATCATTTATATAGATACATATCCAATTTCATTATTATTCTTGATCGTTCAATGAAATATAAATAAATATAAATCTGAAATATGCTACTGAATATGCTACCTTATATTTGTAGAAATAAATAGGTTAGCATTTTGCGCTTTTCGCAAGTGCAAAGCTTTCGTGACGAGTGCAGATGGGTCGCCATAAAATCCTGTTCTAGCTGTCCGATCATGTACAATCTTTATTCCGCCTGTCTGACAAGGTAAAGTTCCATTCATATGTCTGAGAATTTCTGCTTCACTTCTATAATCATACTCAACGTCTATCCTACTTGACTCTATTTCGATCGTATTCTACGTGTCTGATCGGATGAAAGTTCTTGCTTCTTGTTAAGAAAGATACTTGCTCCAACTTATCTACTTATATAATATTCCTTTTCACGCACGAATTGGATTGGATATCCTGATCGTAATCACATTCACGAATCACATATCGAAACTGAAAATTTTAACAGCTAATTTCTTGAATCTTTTAATTTTATCTGTAATTTAATAAAAGAAAATGAAACGATTTGTCAATATTACTTACTCGATTGATTAGTTGAATAGTTTAAAAAGACCGATTGATTGATTATAACGAGCAATCGACACGTGATTGTATCGAATAATCATTCGCTATCTATTATCGGAGAAAGAAAGTGTCCGTCGGATCGATTAAACGAAATATATACGGCTTGGAATAAATCGAAACAATTGAGTCGTAACCCTTGCGGTGCTAGATAAAATTAGTAGACATTTGCTGTCAGACGTGCAACGGAACGATGCCAGTTGCGGATAGTGGTACAATTTATTTCGTTCACGATTGAATAAATTGTTCCGGTTTTCGAAAGGAGAAACTTTATACTCCTTTTTTTCCCTTTAATGCTATCTGTGATCCCGTGAGATACATGAAAAAGATTCGAACGATTTTCTTAGAATCATCACGTTTTTAATTATTGGCTTCAAGACGAACCGATTTAATGATCGTTGAGGGGAAAAAAAAGAAAGAAAAGAAAAAACCATGTCAAGGAATAAGAAAAGATCGTGAAAAGTGAGTAAAGATTAATGGTTAAGAACGGCTATAACTTGAATGTATAACTGAATGTAAAATAGCCAGTAACTATAGAAATAAAGATGCCATATTATGATTGAATGCATACGTAGCAATTTACGTAGCATTATTTCAAGAAGACAGAAAGAACAGGTGGCATAGAATAAAATATAAAAGAATGATAGAACGAGAATAAGTGGCGCAACAACTGTCAAATAATCCCAACTAGTTTAATCGTTGATACGAAAACTCGCGCAACGAACTATCTATTCTCATTTCATTCTTTTTTTAAAATATTTTTCTAAATATAATCGCGATGAATTTTTTCCTCCAACCCAATGATTTTTTCCTTAAGAGACGACTCTCTCTGGTTTTCGCTTTTACAGCCCTTATTTCCCCTCCCACTCTCCACCTCTTAAAACCAGAAGAGAGAATAACGCGCACGTTGTTATGCTTCTGATCTTAAGCTCTCAAGATAATAACAACTCCGACTCTCAAGATTAAGCTTGATTACATCCTCGTGGCAGCGAATATGGATGTACACATCACACACATCACACACACATCACAGACACATCACACACACCTACACACATCTACACACATACAAACACACATAAACACACATAAACACACACAAACACAAACACAGATAAACACACACAAAACATACACAGCTACACGCACACAAACACAAACACACATAAACACACATAAACATACACAGCTACACGCACACAAACACAAACACACATAAATACACACAAACATACATACACCTACATGCACGCACACACACAAATACAAACACAAACACATATACACATATATCATCTCTTCAAGATGAGAGAGAACGGTTCACGGTGTTCTTAAAACGCACGATCAGCGATTGTGGCGGCACGCGAGCGATAAATTTCGAAATCGTTGCATGATCGGGATGATGACGCTCGAAAGATGCAAAGCTTCTTCATTCGAGGAGGGACGAGGAGAGGGGAAGAAGCAGCGACGAATTTACGACGGGTATCCGGCAGGACCTTAAAGAAATGCAGAAAGTACATAAAACGACGCGTTCTCCACGGCAGAGATACTTTTATCGCTTACACATTTAACGCCGCCGCCGAGGACGTTGGCAGGAAGAAGAGGGAAGGACGAAGAAGGCCGCGTTGGAAGAAGAGGGAAATAAACGATGAACGACACGTCGAGATCGTCGATAGACACTTCAGAGTAATATCTGCCCTCGCGCGTCGTAAACCGATGGAATAAAGATTTTTATAATAAGCGTTTTCCACAGCTGCGGACTAATAGAATCATCCTTGTGTCCCGTGTTTGTGCTCGACTGTGTAAAAAAAAAAGAAAAAAATAAAAATAAAAATGGAAACGATCGTAGAAACGATCGTAAAAAAAAATGAAAATGGAAATGGCCACCACGGAGGAGGAGAGGGAAAGGGATGAAATTAGAATACTTTTGTTGACGTTCGTTCGCTTGCTTATTTATTTCCGTTCGTCGCTGGTAATTGGAATTGCAGAGTTACAACAGAGAGAGAAAGAGAGAGAGAGAGAGAAGGGTACAACTGAAATTCTCCGGATAAATTGTAATTTCCGTTTCGATTTTAATCGTACGTTGATAAAATTCCTTTGGAGGAAAAAAATTTTTTTCTCTCGTGTTTTACAAATCGAATCGTAGCCCGCGTGGCATTCGTTACGCGGGGGGAGGCGGCTGTTTAATCTTACAGAGATGGGATAAAAATTTCCTCTGTTTGAGAGCTTTTTTGAAAAATTGATTGGACAATTTGTTTCGGGACGATTAAACCGATTCAATCGTAAATACGAACCAAGTTTTTTTCCACGATCAAATATTTGGTTTGAACTTTCGAAACATAAATCTTTGGTGGAAACAGACACCGACCACTTTCCCTTAACAGCCGGACGAAACGTTGCTGACCGTACAGATTTTACGAGTCGTGTCGTAAAATAACTCTCCCCCCCTTTTCTCACTCGTGCATCGAGTTAAAACGTTTCAGGAATAACAATCTCGGTGAACAATCTTATCAAGAAGATTGATTAACTATTCTCCTCGAAATTGCCACCAGTGAATTAATTCTACGTGAAAATATAAAATCAACGATCTCTGGTTACAATCGAAATATACCATTCTTTCTAACCAAAAAAAAAAAAAAGAAAAAAGCAATTAACTCGAATCATTTGATCTCTCTTCGAATGATTAATCGACTCGATCAAGATGCAAAACTTTTCCAACCCAATATCGATGATAAAAGTTTCCCTCTCGGTTCACTCTTTCTCGAGACAATAATTTTCTCCCTCTCTCTCTTTCGAGCGATTATTTCAAGCTTTGCAACGAAGAAGACGGAAACGAGACCAGTCGTGAAAACTCGGCACGCGTTTCCAGCCGACGTCGACATCCATCGTTCCTTCGTTTCCTTCGTCGAAAAAAGAAGGGGACAGTCTATCGCGAGGGCTTGAAATTTCGAGATCGGCGATTTCATTCGAGAATGTTCGAGAATGTGAGAAGAAAACGATTGTTACGTTCTTCCGTCCCCGTCCACGGAAAATTCTGCTTCGTTACCAATCGGAATAACAAGCTGGAAAATAGATAAAACCCACGTCCACGAGGCTCGAGAATCGAAGGCTCGAAAGGGGGGCTGCTCCTCGTCGGCCTCGAGAAGAAACCCGAAGCGCCAAGAAATAACGAGATCGAGCCGCCCCTCTTCTAGGCGCGAGCCTTCCTCGTTAGAACGCCTATGGAACAACGCCAAGTCTCTTTCCACACTTATTTGTCAAACGATTGCCTCGGTTTCCTCTTTTCCCTCCCTTCCTCCCTCATGCGGAATTTCGAGACAGGGGATCGATTCTCATTCCCTCCCTGATTCGTTTCCCTTTTTTTTCTTTTTTTTTTTTTTCATTCCACGAATCATTGACCGATTTTTTCGAATTTACCTTCCCTATAAATATAACGTGGTGGAGGAATTGATTGACGAAATTATCGGGACGAGGAAAGTCTTTCTCTTTTGCAAAATTGACGCGTTCAAAATCGGTAGAAAACATTACAGGACACGATTTCGTTTGAACAAGGACTGTATAAATTTACCGCAATTTCGACACCTCCATCGAAACCAAAAAAATATATATATATATTTCGCGTAGCGCATCTTTCATAGGTATTTTTTTTCCTTCCTTTTTTTTCCCCCGAATGTGTATACGCGCGCGCGCGCGCGCGTGTTAAACCCGAAAGGCAGGGAATATATTTCAAACGAACAAAACGAAATGGGACACTTTGATCCGTCGAACGGGGGAATTTGCGTGCGAAAAAGAGGAGTTTTTTTTTTTACCCAGTTTCGCCGGATGCCGGAACGAAAAATATCACGAGACGTTTATCAATGTGTCGATTTCACGGGATCCGTTCGCGATAATTGATTATAAAAAGGGGGAGGAGGGGTGCCGCGATAACCGTTTCCGGAGAGGAGGAGAAGGAGAGGGGAGGAGGGGCTCTTTAAATCGAGATTTTATGGCAGTTACACGCCTGATTTTCGGAGATAAAATTCCCGCGCACGTTCTCGCCCCTCCCTCCCCCCTCCGTGTTTTCCAGCAGAAAACGCGCGCGGTAAATCGTGGCGGACACTTTTTTTAAGCCCTTGACACGTCCATTTGCGCGATTATTCGCTAGCGCTATCGCAAACGGCGTTATCTAACCCATAGGATTTTTTACGATTGTAACAACCGACATCCCTTCTTCCTTCCTTCCGAAGTGATCACGCGTGCGGTATGTAGATCGTGATGTAGGATGAGAGGAGGGGGGGAAGGAAAAAGGAAAAAGGCAAAAAAAGATCGGAGGCCCGACGAAATGGAACGTCGATTGTATGCGAAGGTAAACACGAACGTTCTCTCCCGAACAAAAGAGGAGAGGAGGAGATCGTGATCCGAACGTGATCCGGTGTAGGTTTTTTTAATGGGTGATCGAACGGTGAGAAAGGAGGAGGAGGAGGAAAAATTGGAAAGGGGGAACTGTCGGAAGAATCAAAAATGAAAGGGGTTCGAAGGAGATTCGCAGTGTTTGCATCTTCGATTCGATCGAAGGGGTCGAGCGAGCAGAAATAATATATTGGAATAAAATTTGTCTTTGGGAGATTCGTACTCGAAAGACGAAAGTTTGTCGAGAGAGCACTTTCGTTGCGAGTCAATCATATTTGGAACGAGAAAGATAATAAACGTGACTAAGTGCCCTATCCTTTTCATTCCATATTCCTTAAACAATATGACTGAGAATGTAAAAATTGAAGAAAGGAAGTAATTGCCGGTCGAAAAGTTCTACGATCTGATCTTAAAAATAAAAAGAAGAAAAGGTGGTAAAACAATCTTTCTTTCCTTTCTTCAAAAGGAACTGTATTTTTCTAATGGATAATTGTCAGTAAGAAGATTTCCCAATTAACTCATTAATTGACAGACGTAATCTGATGTGGGAATAAAGGAGAGGAGGAATTGGAAGAAGACGTAACGAGGTAGGGCTTAATTGACGAGAGAACTGCTCGAAAAGTTTGCAGGGGATAGTGTTTCCTGCGTTGGTCTGACCCAACCCGATGTGGGATTAAACGCCAAAAATCATTCTATCAACAACGGCCGACAGCGTTTCGGAAAGTTCGGTTCCAAGTTTCTAATTCTTTCTCTCTCGTAAATCAACGTCTCTGCTGCGCGATCTCGAAAGCGTGGAAAATAACCACCATCAGAGCGTATATATCCTTTTTTAACCGGAAACAATGAAACTGGTGGAGGGTTAATTTCCCGAAACGAACATTATATCGATACCCGCCGATTCGACAAATGGATCGTAAAGTTAAACGCGGTTAACCGTCCGACCCCTTTTCGATCATTTAACGAAAAATCTTCGTGAAATTGCAAACTGGGGGGTGGGGCATTTGCTAATTTCTGCATAATTGTAACGATGACGAACGAAATCGAAGCCGTTATTACGCGATAATGGGAATCGCGTGGATGGGACAATTTGCAGAATCGGTATATCCTTTTCGATGAAATAATCCCGCCTCGTCGTTTAATAACGTGAACGTGAAATTTATTCTCCGAAAAGTGGGATAACGATAATGTTAAACTTTCGTCGAGAGAATGATGTCGACATAACCGGGCGTCAAGTGGGGGAAGAACCTGTCGCTTATAAAGTTTCCAAGAATTACGGCAAGCTTGTTACTAAAATCTTAATGTGTACGATCTGTACGCTTCTGCGACGTATCTCTTCTACCCGTGATATTAACTGCTACCGTCTTGTATGCACAGGACGAGTCGTAAAATAAGATGAAGTAGAACATGGTTAAATATTTCTACTCGGCTCGGCAATAATTTATTGTATCGATCGATGCAGAGATAAAGAACTTGAATTAACTCGTATATATATATATATATATATATATTAATTCGATAATAATTCAACGAGATCAGAGATTAATAAGATTATCGTTAAAAAGCGATATTTATTTCGCGGAAATAAACGGAAATTTAATTTATCGCTCGATTTAAATCTTGTTGAAATTAGAAAAAAACTTTAAACCCTGTTATAACTCTGAAAGATAATAATTTCTACTCAACGAATGAGGGAAGCTTGTTCTTTAAAACGCTTTTTCAATCATCTCGATACGACTTCCGGTCCTCGAGATATCGTAAAGAAAAGAGTAATTTTTGATCCGTTTACCAGGGATCTTTCGCACCTCACTGACCTATCCCAAATTCCAAACAAACGATTGTTACGAAGAGCGTAGCAACACGCATTTCCAGGAAGAAAATATAGGTCACCAGGCCATTCGTAATCACTACACAAACTTAAGCAACAGTAGACTAGTCTATTCTTCTATCTCGACAATCTCGAATGAGGATGAATTAAAAACACGATTTCGTCTCCTCTTCGAATCTTTCGAATCTTTGATTTTTGATAACAAAATTTTCTTCTCGCTATTTTTACATGAGGAATCTAAATTTAAATTTTGTAATTGGATTAAAAATATATAATGTACATGTTCATATAATATATAACAGATATCGAATATATAAATACAAATAAGATTTTAATTACACATTAAATACATAAACTCCTCTATGCCTGATATTCCTGGAATATTATTTTAAAATGATCGATAGACGCGTAAACAAATATTTATATAAATATTCCGAATAATAAATCGGCACTAATAATTATATAACATAATTATTATGTTTGTTATTGTTCGAGATAACAAATGAAAGGAAGGGTTGCGTGTACATATCGATGCGAACAAGTGCACCGCGAAGAGCTCGAGCATGCGATCGAGTATAGTGGAAAATAGGGGAAATTGATAGGAATGTTATGCCATTTAGCGTCGCCTTTCGCTAGACTTTGACACGTGATCGCAATTCCTGCCTGCGTGACATGCATCAATTTTCGAACAGCTCGCTCGCCTTCGCTCGCGTTTATACACATACCAGTTTAACAACTTAATTCTCCATTACCAAACGACAGTGTCGATCTCGCGTTCTACTCCACCACCGAGGCAAAAACTTTTCAAATTGGTTCAATAGGCCAGTTAGAAAACTTCTTCCCCGGTTAATTACCGTAATTTCCTCCTCTGAATAATTTTTAAACGAAAAGTTTTAATAAATCTACGATATATATATATACGTTATTCCTTTTCTGATCGAAAAATGGAACGATTTTTCCTCTCGAACGTATCATAATGGTTGAACATTTTCACAAATTTCCAATCCACTTTTAAAGATAAAGGGATTTTAAAACTTTACTTTCGCGTAAATAAATAGAAATTCGTAACAATCTAGAATTAAAGTGGGATTATAAAATAAAACTATTTCGATATTTCATATAATCAATAAACATTGTTAATCCCGCCGCGCGGTAAATTCTATTTTTAAAATTCTTATACGTGATTTAAATCGTCCTCGTTAATCCATTGGTCGATCCATCGATTTCCATGACTATTAAATTGTTCCCCGCACCCACCGTTCTCCCTTGTCCGTGGTTCCTAGTTTCCAGGAGTGGCGATAAAATTCAGAGATACGTCGGTACATCCATTATTCAGAAAGCGGGGAACACGATGAGACGAGCTTACACTTTATTTTTCCTGCTCGTTTTTTAAATAAAGTTATCGGCTTCGAACTCGACGAATCGCATAACGTCAAGTGAATTATGGAGCCCGGCGCGAGGGTCGCGTGCGCGAAAGAGGGGTTGCGTTGACAAAGCGATTTGCCTCTTGTTACCTTCGTCACGTAGAGTGGAGAGTCGCTCTCGAAATTGTTGGAAGGTTGAACGAGACTCGAAAGGATATACTATCTCTTCCGTTTCAAAAGAATTTGCAATATTTAGAAAAAAAAAAAAAAAGAAAGAAATATTATTATTCCCTCCGTTGCAATATGAGATCGAGAAAAATTTCTAACGAGGAATCACTTGATAAATTTGAGATTAAAAAAAAGAAAAGAAAAGATTAGAAGAAATACTGGAGAGTGTTTTTCAACTTGATTTAATCGACGAAAAAACAGTCGATTTCGAATTCAACCTCGATAATCCAATTTCACCCACCACTCTTCTTTTCCCTCTCCTCTACAAGATTAAATTTTCAATTATCCGTCCATCTATCAAGCGCCATCAACTTCTTCTCGCTTTAGTTAGACACTAGGCAACACACATACCGGTCCGTCGATCCATCAACGGAAACATCCATCGTTCGTCGAAATGTAAACTTAGGGATACGAGCGTTATTTACCGAAACGCGTAAATAGTCTACGGATTCGAGTGAAAAATCATCGCTGCGTTTTCCACCCCTCCCCTTCCTCCTCGAAGCGGAGAAGAACTCGAGGAGATATGCGGATCGCATATCGATTCCTATCTCACGGCGTGTGTACGGTAAACTTTGAACCCGCGTCTATATCCGTCGGGTTTATTAGAAAAATTAAGCAAACAACCGGCGAGAACGAACCATGGCTATTCGAACGGGTAATAAACATTATTGCCAAGGGGAGGAGGGAATCGTAATGGGCGTGGAGATGCATTCAACGAAACGAGAATCGCATTGTTTTCGAGAGAAGGGAGAAAACAGAAAAGTCGATTTCGACGGCAATAACACCTTTGGCTTTGTTGCGTTTATCGGATAACGTTAAATATCCGCATTCTCAATGCCTTCGTTTCCTTTTTTCCTTTCTCTTTTTCTCCTTCCATTCATTTCATTTCGTCCAATGTGAGGATCGGATCGTATAGATTGTTTGTCTCTTAGACTCTTGGACGCCGCGAGGTATTACATAGAAGATAGTAATTTTCTAATATACTTGAAAGGTATATCATCGTTCGAATATAGCGAAATTCAGAATCTTTTTTTTTATTTTTCTTTTTTTTTTTTTTTTGAGGATACGATAAAAAATTATTTTCACGGATATTTTCAAAGAATTATATTGGTTAATCGCGAATCAAAATTTTAAGATTTTAATATCTTTCTTTAATTTTAATATCTTTTTTTTTAGATTTCTCTATCGATTGATTAAATCATCGATATACATTGGAACGTTAACATTCCTATTCCTTGTTCTTCGAATATCCCTTTCTCTAACAAACATGGTAATCGAAACGTACGCTATTATTTACAATTCGACAATTCGATCGTCTATGCAAACTTCGTACCTCCGTTCGCCTCCGGCAAAATCCTGTGACAAAGTCTGGCCAACGCGTTCCCAACAATATCGTTACGATGTGAAAATCGAATAACGAAAAAAAAGAAGAGGGAGAAACAAAACAAAATCTCGACCCCAGGAAATATCTATCAACTTTTACCGAATTCATCCTCCGCGTCGCAAAAGCGTACAAACGAAACAGGTTGTAAGTATTCGACAACCGGGAGACATACACCATCCGATCGCGATGTAACGTTCGTACTCGAGCGTGGTTCGACACCGATAAATTCGTGAATTAATCCCTCTCGGTTAGTGGCGTAAATAGAAATCGGGTCCGTAAGGGCGGTTTGTTCCCCCCTCCTCTCCTCTTGTAACTTGTGTTTCTGATCCCGTGTAATCGGCTGAAAAATGCGCGCGAGGGGAGGGGAGAGGAGGAAGGGAAACGATTTTTCGATATTCGAGCAACGTAGAGAAATTTCGACGTTGTTTCCTCCCCTACCCGCGCGCACGAAATTTGAATATCCGCGAGAGAGGCAGGCCGGAAATGTATTTATTAAACAAATACGAGCCGCGCGGATTCGTGCGTGCGAGAAATATAAATATGTAAATACGACCTGGCCACGGTGCTCGTATTTCGGTGCTTTTTTTTTTTTCGTTCGTTCGTTTCTTTGTTTCTGTTCTCCATACAAGATATACAAAGATGGCTACTACTAATTCGAACGGGGATGGCGCCACGAATCAGAGAGCTCGTCGAAGAGGTTCTCGAATTATCGAGATGACTCGTTCTTCGACTATTATATCGCGTTTGCGTTTAGAAATATGGTGGCTTTTTTTCTTTTTTAATAAATTTCCACAAGTTGGAAGGACGTTGAAAGCCGACTATTCTTTTTTTTTTTTTTTTTTTAAGGGTGGTTTTAAGAGATATAAATTTTAATCGGTGTTTTGTCCGCGCTTTCCGCTTAGTAGGATTTAGAATTTAAAGGACGATGGTGACGATGTAGGAACTTTATTTACGTCGGATGTGTTAAATGTATAGGAGTTATAAAATATTCCGCGTGAAATATTCAACGCGAAACTTCATCCCGCGTGAAAATTGTTAATCCATTAAAGCGATAAAAAATGTATCCGCCGCGTTTCAACTTTTTATCAAGATTTCAAAAAGTTCGATATAGGTGGAAGGAGGAGGAGGAGGAGAAACGATTGTCAAGTTACGAGGAGATATCCATCTTCCATGATATTTTAGCCGAATATTCGCTCGATTTAATTCGTAATTCGATGGGGAGAGGGAAGGAGAGAAAGAGAGAGAGAGAAGCGAAGATAGGTAAAACGCATCGCGGCGTTAATCGCGCGCAATTCTCGCGCTTTTTTGTCGCGCTACGTTTATTCATCCGGTTGCGAAAGGCCTGGTCCAGCGGTAAATCAATCTCGGGGCAGTGACATAAATCTTTCTAACGATCGTGCGCGACTGGCCACCGGTGAATCTAACTGAGGGACTCGATCGATATCCGAGTTTGGAAAGGGGGGAAGAACAAAAAAAAAA
Organism: Apis mellifera; assembly: GCF_003254395.2. Classification (NCBI taxonomy): domain Eukaryota; kingdom Metazoa; phylum Arthropoda; class Insecta; order Hymenoptera; family Apidae; genus Apis; species Apis mellifera. The sequence continues at coordinate 20,881,782 of NC_037638.1, forward strand.
AAAAAAAAAAAGAAAAGAAAAAAAAAAGATCCTCGAAGAACGAAGAAATTGCCGTCTTTTTCCCCTAGGTTTACGTAAACTCGAGTTTCTCTCGTTTTTCTTATACCTGCTACTTGGAAAGTTGGCCTCAACTTCCCTTACATTCGAGATTTTTGACGTACGAAAGTTCGACTTAAACGCATCTGGAAATACCAAGTTGCAGGGTAAACCTTTCGCTTCTTTCCCTCGATGGGTTCGAAACTTTGAAATTTCTAAGCAAAGAGAACGTTATCCTCCCGCGACGGGATTAAACGAAAACCCGTGATAGTTGCGGGGATCTCGAGGCGATATAAACTAAGAATAGCGGTGTATAAGCGAAAAAAAAAAAAAAGAAAATGGGGATAGGGTAACTACCGCTTACCATTTTACAACCCCTCCACGTAAGATGTTATTAGTCCAAGGTTATAAATAATAAAGTTAGGGGTTAACGTTATTCTCAAAGAATAACGCTTCTCTCGAGTCGCGTGAATTATTCCATTCAACCCTCCCCCCCCACGCCCCAGTTTTAGCGCTTTCTTTATTTTTGAAATTTCCCCCTCGAGAAGAAATTTCGCTCGAGGCTTCGCCACTTTCATATTCGAGCTACGAATAATAGCTCGTTTCATCTTAATCTCGTTGGAGAAAGACGCGGAAATGCACGAGAGCCGTCCAAAAATCGGTGGTTTCGATCGCCAACCACGAACCCGTTCGTTTTTCCCCATCCCCTATCCATTCTCGAGAGAGTTAACGCGAAAGAGCTTTGAGATCTTTAACGATCGAGCGTGGTGTAGCGCGTGGTGTGGCGCTTTGTGTATTCGCGTTACGGCAATTCTTCACTGTCTTCCGAGGAAGCGTTTCTCATGGAACGAAGGCTTGCCTCGTTACACGAAACACCGTTCGAGCACCAACTCGAGCTGGCCCGTTACGTTATATTCAGGATTTACTATCGCCTCTTTGTCACCGTTCAAAATGGCCAAGCGAAAATCGCGTCGCGTAAACCCAGTCCCCCGTTTCTATTTTTCACCACTGGCTCGCATCGATCCTTCACGAGGGGATATTAAAACGAGGGGGAAAAAAGAAGAAGACGGGGACAAGAAAGTGCAAGGTAAGGAGAGAAAAATAAGAGGAGGGAGGAAAATTTGGTTATCGATGATCGAATATTTTCCGGGATGTAATTAAAAAGTGAGAACGGTGAACGTGTAGGGAATATTGTAATGGCGGTGGTGAACCACCGTGTCGCTTCTTCCAAGCTTTTTAAAAGCCTGGTATTTTCCTCCAACGGTGTTTCCTGCAACGAAGTTCACTTGTCTCTCAAGGGTCGCGTGAATCGCCGTGAACGAGACCGTGGAAAAATATTTTCGTCGGTAAACCTTGTTTAAATGCACCGTGAATCAGTTTTCTTTTTTCTTTCTTTTTTTTTTTTTTTTTCCCCTCCTCCACATGCAACAATATACATCGCGTACATCGTATAAAAGAGCTATATACGAAGAGGAAGAATATTTTTCAGAAAAATTTAAAAAGCATTTAGCAGCGTCAAAGCTTTCGCCGTGGAAATCAAACATCGTATTTCGCGAACTTTTTCATTATTCGCGATCGACGCGAATATTTAAAATGGATAACAAAAAAAAAGAAGAAGAAGAGGAAAGGAGAGAGAGAGAGAGAGAGGCGAATAAACGAACGAGGAACGAAAGAGGATGGAAAGATTCGACGATTTACAGTCTGCAAACATGAAAACCACCGCGAAACGTCCACTCGTCGATGCGAATCCACTCCACAAGGTGCTCGTATTACACTTGCAAAAAACGTGCTTCCTCGAGCGACGCGGCACGTTCCCCTTTGCGTATATTCGTTTTGCATAGCCCAGGACGGTTTAAACGTTCTCCGGAAGTTTCACGGAGTCTTCGTCACCTCATTTTCATTCGTTCCCGGAAACAGTGTCGCGCAAATAGGTGCCAGCTCCGACACTCTGGTTTCTGGCTGTCGTCGCGGATAATTGCCGGTGGTAACCGGTGTCTCGCAAACAAATTACGGATGAACCACTCGTGAGAGAGGACCTTTTCGTGTCCACGGAAACATTGCGTAACGTGTACCTTCGAATGTCCCGTGTGATTATTAGGCCAAGTTTCTTCTTGTTTTTTTTTTTTTTTATTGTTATCAGCATGTCAAATGGCATTTATTTGTTTGGAACTCCGATACCAAAAAAATAAAATTTTGTAAGTATGATCCATCCTGAGATCGATATTAAAAAAATTGTTTAGAAAAATGCAAAAGGTTTGTGTGATAAAAAAAAAACAAAAGGAATTTTTGAGAGAATTCTAATAATAAATAACGTTATATCCCGAATGAATTGATGTATTAGCTTGGTTTATTAAACGCTTCCAGATATATCGCAACTTTAAATAACTTTCGTGCTCGAGGATACAAGAATAGAAAGAGTTTTCAAGGGAAATGAATATTTATCACGGTGAACAGTGTGCCGTGTTCAAGTAACGAATAGAAGCCTGTTGGATTTTATCCGATATCGCAATTACATTCGTATATAAGCCTCATAAAAGCCTATTAAAATCTTCGATCTAGCTTATCTCGGACTTTAATTCTCGAATCGAGATTTCGCGTGTTGCGAAATACTGAAAAGTTTTATATATATATATATGTATAAATATGAACGAATTCTTGAAATATTTTTAACAATCCGCGTCAGAACTTTGGACGGAAGTCGTAAATTTCAGGGTGTGCAAAAGGGAGATTTTGAGAAAAAAAAAAGAAAACTCGGTCGTGTTCTATTTTTCATCGAGCAATTTTGCATAACGAAATAGTACTCCGTTTGTACTACACGTAGGTTCATTACCTCAGAAGGTCTAGTTTCATACAACGTCAAACTATATTCTCTTTTCCAACCGACAGACGAGAACTACGAGAAAGGATCTTTTTAGACACATACCTACCACTAATTGTAAGACGAGGAGGGAGAGGAGGAATCCTCTGTTTAATCACATTGTTACATTCAAACGAAAAGTAACAAAAAAATTTTGTTTCCTCCACGTCGCCATCTTTTATAACAACGTACCTTACAAGATTACATTTCTATCACCACGATTCTATTATTTTTCGCGCAAATTCTGCAAAACGATAAAAAAATAAATAAATAAATAAATAAAAATTCGATTAAAATTTCACCTCTCAAAACTTCGTAAACTCGCAATTTTCGCGTGATATTTATAACAACGGAACTCGCGAAACTCGACTTAATGTCGCGTTTCAGCTGCGGTCGACTGCGCGGCCTCGGTCGGCCGCGTTTGCTTGAAAGCTGCCGAAGTTTGTCGAGGAACTTGGCAGACCATCGCGTGGCTGCCCGTCGCCTTTGAACCGTGAAAATCGCGCGAACAATGGAAGCCACGGGGGCGAGCCGGAAACGGAACAAACGGCAGCAGACAGAGAAGAGACGCGAGGAGGGACACGGAAACCGCGCTCGCATGGAAACCCGGTGAAAACCGGCGTGGAATTCAACTCCTTCTCGCACGATACTCTCGCGAGATAGACTTTAAAACGCGTTAGAGCAAGCGGACACGTAATTCCCCCGACCGCGTTCATCCATCTCGACCCCGATTCGACCTCTCTTCTCCTCCTCCACCCTTCTATTTACGACCCCGGGAGAAGAAGCTCGCGTGTATAAGCGGCTCTTGAGATCACGATTTTTCCACGTCTCCTTGTGCGAAAAGCCATAGCCCCATTGTCAACACCGGGGGATCCAAAGTTTCGCAAGGTGGAAAGCGTTATTGTTAGTGCAGGGACACCACCGGATCCCTTCGCGTTTCCGCTGATCTCCGTGGATTCTTGGAAAAGGGGTTTGCGAACTGTGTGCACCGTGAAAGGAGCAGGTTTGGGAAATGTGCGCCTCGTCAGGATCGGAGGGGTGGAATCGAATGGAACGTCGGATCCATCCCCCTCGGCTTCCCTACGGCGTTGTAACCAGTCCGTTCCGGGATATTTCGCTCGATAGAATTTTCGTTGAAACGAGGGGGATCGAATATGAGAGAATGGAATGGGATCCTTCCGTTCGAACGAATTTTTTAACGATCGTTCCGATTATCTGAATTATCGACCAGCTTCTCTTCCATATATATATTTAACCACTTCGATACAGCGACTATCGGCCACGAAACGTCGCTTTTGTCAACTGGGCCCATTGAGTTGCTATAAATATAAAGAGAACTGAATATAATAACTATTTTACAGTGTAAAAACGTCACAGAATTGTGTTGGATTGAGCGAAACTAAAATTATGCGAGCGAACACTCCGCAACTTTAGAGATAAAATAAAATTCCTGGCTAGTCGACGCTACCGAAATAGTTAATAGAATAGTATTTTCGATACAAGATTTTATTAATTTATTTGAGTTTCGCATTTTGGAGAAGATCACGAGTACTGTTGATGGAAAGAATTGGGTGAATAAATCTTTTCATCGTAACGAACAATCTGATTATGCGAATAGTGAATCGCAAAAAAACGCATAATGGAAATGCGGAACACGTAATGAAATACGGGATTAAGTTGAAAATTAGTCACGCAAGCTTTACAAGTTCGCGTCATAAATCTAGAGTCCAGACAAAACTGTATCGTTTCTCATCCCTGTCATTCAGACGCGCCATTATTCGATCGTGAACGCGTGGGTAAAACTCGCACGAAACGAAACGGTGCGATAAATCGCGAATTTCCACCGCATTCCGCCCGTTTCGAAGATCAATTTCGGGGAACGAAAAGGTGTGATGGTATGAGCGTTCCCTATCTTGGATGAACGTTACCTTGCATTCTTCTCGCGTTTCCAAAGTTGTCTTCTTGCCTAGCTACTTTTGTTTCGCAACTTTGCGGTATTTGAGGCCGAGGGAAAGCTGAAAGGTGACTCTTTCTCCTCCTCCTCCTCCTCCAAGAAGCGCCTAATCTTATTTGCACTCTTCTAAGGCTTCCTCGACTGAATTCTCTTCGCTACACCAGACAATACCACTCCAAAAATTTATGACATTTACGTTTCATTTTCAAAATTATATTCAGTCTCGACGGCATCGGATTAAAAAATTTTGTCGCAGGAAATTGAGCGAAAAAATTCATTGTGCATACCTTAATAACTTTTTTCCTCAACTTTTCGAATTAAGAAATCCAAAGTTAAAATAAAAGTGTAAAAATACGGAGAATTATTCATTATCCTATTCCACCTCCTACTAGATCTAGATTCTTAGACTCGAAGCTTCTTAACCGACATTCTTTCAATAGTAAAAAAAGAAATTTCCTTTTTCCCCTCTCTCTCTCGCAACAAACAATGCAACGAACGAGTGCAAAATCATCTTCTAACAACTTCTACTCTCCATAAAATCCACGAATGACAGAAATGTATATACTTGAAACCACGATAGATAAACCAGATCACAGCCGAACACATACGTATGCATACGCTTCATCCTCGACGAGGTTCGCGAGGACGGATGAAAAGTTTCCCTTTCAGGATGATCGAAACTGATTTTTTCCCGCCTCTCTACGAAGCTGATTAGTGACCCAATTACCTAATGTAACGAGCACAGGGTGGAGGGGGCGAAATCCTGGCCGACACTTGACTCCGGCGGCCGATTAAAAATGCACGCAGCACAGGGCGGCCGATCCCCCTCTTTGAGAGAGGAGGGAAATGAAAGTCGAACTTAATTATTTTCGCATTAGGTGGAAGTAACCGCGGTATCTGACGCGGCACAAAGGCCAGCGTTGCCGGAGGCGACGTCCAACGAAATTCCGCCGCTGCTTTTAGCGGGCATCGGAATTAATAATCCGCTCGAGGCCCGAAATATTTCGTCCGAAAAAAAAAAAAAGGATCGCCGTTGGGGCGACGATGTTCTGCGGGATCTATGGAGGAAGGGAAGGGTGGAGAAGAGGCGAGCCTCGATGAAGGAGCATTGTATAACTCGCTTTCTCGAGTAATAAACGCCCGAAGCGGCGGAAGTTTCGCGGCGAGTGCCGCCTTCAGAATTTGCCGCGGTTAACTTTCGGCCGAGCTCCGGGTAATTGCGTTCGCTCGTTCGAACGGCAAACGTTGGCATCGTACGAATAATTCGTTGAATGGAAGGGGTAGGAGGGAAGGAAGAGGCAAGGGGATGCGATCTTTAAACGTTGGGGGGATGTATAATTATATTAAACGTTATGTCGAGTGACAAAGAGAACGTTCTTAATCCGTACAGAGTTGTTACAGAGACGACATCGAGACGACTCTTCTTCTTCGAGCGAGCTTGTAAGTTATAATTACACGACAATTTAATTGAAAATAAGGTATTACTACTACTACTACGTAGGTAGCGTTCGAGAAAGGGACGATTAAACGTTTCGTAAAGTAGCTACGAGAGTAGCAAACATATTAAAATTAAATATCAACTAAGGAAAGATATTACAATCGGGATTAAAGAAATTAAAATTCAATGTTGACGAAGTGGGATATCAAAACGGTTACGCGGTATTTTTAGATTATCTCCTCGTCGTCGATTTAATAAACTGTGAAACGAAATTGCAAAGAATATTGCTATAGGGGATAAAAAAAGATATTGGCCTCGTCCTATAGAAAAGCTTGGTCCCATTACAGGAAAAACGGACGGTTTCCTATCGGTATGTATCTAATTAACAAGGTTGTACAACGTGTATAAAGGATCGCAAATCTATCCGTCAAGTCAAACAATTCCATTTAAACTGAATCCCATAAACGCTCGCGGTCACACCTAGCGCCTTTCAAACGAATACCAGCAGGTCTGAAAAGAAGCATCCCCCGAGAGGGAACAAAGGTTGATGGAATAGAAGAGGCGAGGCGAGGAGAGAGAAGGGGAGGCGAGGCAGACGCGGAAGGGAGCAGGAGAAAATTTAATAACAATTTCTCAAAATGAGAATTAGCCGCTTTCAAGCGTCGTGCGGCTCCCAACGGTTTTTCCCTCCGTCGTTGTCCGCCCTCCCGCCGGTCCGGCCTTGCATTTTATTTAATATTAGCCCTGTTACCGGGTTAAATTGTCGGGCGGGGAGGCTGGAATTTGCATCTTAATCGGACCCTATTACGGTAACGTCGTTGCAACGGTTCCAGTTTCAGCCATGCCGTGGCCTAACCACTCGACGAAACACGCGACCATCCCGCCGCCCTCCTCATCCTCCTCCTCCACCTCGTCGCAAATCCAAAAGCGGTTTTGACGCAACGCCGCTCTGCTCGAAACGTTGCGTCGTTGATCGCCTCGTATCGGATAATCGAACCGATTCACTCGCGTGAATACGCCCACCTGATTGACTCCCATTGTTGCCGATCATTCATCGCTTCCGCCACCGATTGCATCCGCCTCTCGAAACTTTTCCATCTTCTCGCGTGTTCCTCTCTCTCTCGCTGCGCCATTCTTTCTTCAAAATTGCGACGTGTTTGTCCCGTTTCAGATCGAAATTTTCCCTCCATCCTCCTCATAGTTGCGATTCATCCAGCTTTCTTCTTTCTTTTTGTCTTTTTTCTTCTTACCGGGGAAGGAGGAAGGAAAATGTGAATCGATTCGATCTCGATGAATTTTGTCGAATATATATATATATATATATACACATAGAGGGATAGGGAGACTTTTTGAACGCGAATCGGGAATCCGAGGAATGTTTCGACCTTGATGAGTTCGGCTTGAGAAGGGGTTAATGGAATTTTTGGAATTTGATGGGTGTTTCAACTTCGATATGGTGATAGGATAGGAAGTAACTAGGACGGTTTTTAATGATAAGAATTTTAGGAATTTTGTTGATTATCGATCGATTTTCAGGCTCGTGTGGAAAATACAAATAAAACCGCGTTGTTCAATCGCTCGATTAAACTTCCCTCCATGTTTTATTAACCTTGATTTAAAAACAACGGCAAACAGATGTTATTTTCCATCGAGAAACAATATTTCGTTATTCGTGATAACTGGTTCTTTTTTTTCTCTTTTTTTCTTTTTCCTTCTTTATATTAATTTTCTCGTTTAATTCATTTAGCAAACTGGCAATACACACGCTCGATAATTTCCCGGCTTCGAGAGAGTACACCGTAATATTAAACGTTTATCCCATCAAACATGCAAACAAAATTTATTTAAGAGTGCAATCTCGTTGTCATCGATAGCGATTTCGTACTCGCGTGCCCGGATCAATTTTTTAAAATTTCATGTTTCGCATAAGCTCTCGCTATTTACATCCAACAACCGAGTACACTTAATTATCTGTCCCGTGTAATATCGACGAGATTACAGGTAGATTCCCAGATTAACCCGCCAGCTTACCACCAGAAGGTAGAACCATACCTTGTTTACGTTAGTTAAAAACAAACCAGCGGGAATATAATATAATATAATATAATAAAAATAAAATTCGAAAAATAATTCCTCCCCAAATCCTGTTCCCACTCTAAATATCAAAAATATTAAAAAATCTTCCTCTTCTTCCTCACCTAATTATCGTCAGAATATCATCGACAATTCGGCACATTGAATCCTTTTCATTGATATTCTTCAATTCTCACAGATCTCTCGTCTCCGCGAAATCGAAGAACGAAGAGGCGCTTGGAAGACACATCAACACGACGAATTCCCAGATAAATTAACGCGAGGTGTGTGTTAACGCATACGTGCGCGTGAAATTCTCGCGCGGAATTACTTCGTTTCCACGTGCATAATTGAACGCGAGCGTGGGGTTGAATGTTAAAAAGAATCAGATTACGCGTGTGATTTCTTCGCCGCCGTTCGCATGCTAAACGCGCCGATTAATCGCGTCAGGATTGTGTTACGTGAATTTTATTTTATTTTCTCTCTCTCTCTCTCTCTCTTTTCATTCGATCAAACGCACGCGAGCATCTCGCTCGAATCCGCGGGGGAGGAGGAGGGGGGGGGGGGGAAACAAGGTGGAATTCGCGTGGGCATCGATCGCATCGCAGCGTACGTAATAAAGGGAGCGAGCCACTCCACCGTGCGTGGAATGGGGCGGCAGATTACTCTTGTTTACAGGAGCGGCGTTTTCACGAGAGGCGAATTACGAGACGACACGAGTAACGAGAGCAAGGTTTCCAGAGATTTTTCAAGATTTCTAAGTCGTTGAAAAGTCGGGGATGGGGAATGGATACGCTTAAAACGCTCCCTACTTACTTCGAGGGTCGATTGGAATTTACGGGGCCGGGTTTTTTAACGAAGGAATCCTGAATTAGAGGATTATTTGCCCGAACAATCTGCCCGAAGAACACGTTGAAATATTCGAACGGCCTCGACTCGTAACTCTAGCTTCGTTTTTAATCGGGCGAATGTTAACTTGGAAAGTTGTAAAATTTGTAAGCAAACAACTTATTATTGGAAAGAATTATTCTTTAATTCCTTATTAGATGTATGGAAATAAATTCCATTTTCGAATTTAATTACACGAAATGGATATTTTAATCGTTTATTTTCTTGTAAAAAATACTCTTGCCAGAATCGATAAAACGTTTCTTTCAAGCAGAAGAATAATATTCCAACAGATGTACAAAATTTAATCAAGAAATCTCGTAACGACGATTTCATAACTTTTTAATAAACAACTGTTAATAAAAAGTGTTCGTACACACATACACATATACACGCAGAATCACTTTATCCCGTCAAACGTCTACATCTACCTTACGTACCTCTCATTCGCAGGATGAGAGAAAACAAAATAATTAACGAGGCAAATTAAAATCCCGCGGGGGAAGAGGAAGTCGGATCTTTGCGAGTCTGAGCAAGTTAAGTTCTCGAGGAAATAATATTAGAGGGCGAATTTATCTGCAGGTTGAACCGTGGATGGGAAGGAAGTTTCGATCGTTTCCCCTCACGAGGGGAAATTAACGAATTTATCCCTCGTTCGACGAAAGGAATTCATCGGTGTATTCCTTTTCCTCGTAACAGGTTGCAAAGGAAAACGTTCTCTCCCTTCCCCCGCCTGGCCAACGACTCGCGCAATTCCACCGGCGTCTAAGTATTATTGAGCAAGCCAACCTTGCCTCTCCCCCTCTCCCAACCCGTTTCATCCCGCAGGCATTCGTATCGGGGAATTCTCTTGCGGAAAAGTCCCCTTTGGCCAGCGAGCAGTATTCAGTGATGCAGGTATTCGAGCATGGAAGACGAGAGGATAGGAAATTCCAAAGCTCGTCTCGGCTTCGTTCTTTTAACGCGTCGCGCGTCTGTGAAATCGCGAAAGGAATTCCGGATTATCGCGTGTCTTAAGACGGATCCACCTCTTTCCTCTCGATTCCATCTTCTCTCCCGTGGGGGCGTTCCAATTTACGCCTTAAATTATTATATATTTAATATAAATTTATAAATCGATTTTCGCGATCTTCCACGCCAATTTCCAATCGACGTAGAATCTCGAGATGAGGGGAACGACGATCGTGGAAATATCAATTTTCTTTTCTCTTTATCTCTCTCTCTCTTCTTTTTTCGTAGAAAATTCCGCAAAAGCTGCGAGAATTGATAGATGTTTGGAAACGAAGGCTCGTTTCACGAATTCGATCAATTACCGTTCGTGAGGCTAATAGGAGAAGAAACTATAAGACGCAGCATCCTTCCTCATCAAATTTTTTACGATCGCCAATTTAACAACGCAGTCCGTTTTATTCCGTTCCGTAATTTATATAGGCAAGCAATCATCGCTATTTGTTAGAAATGGAAACATCCCGTGTGTTTTCGAACCATTAATTTCACAGTGCGAAACTATGGCCCGTATCTTCATTATCGCGTTGAATCGAGCAATTAATTGCGACATAACCCCGCTAATGAATCTGATAAACGAACTTCCACTTATATAAATCGCTCCATGTAACTTATTCAATCAATAATTCAATTTTCCGCCGATCGCGCCACGCTGTGCGTGAAATTTCTATTAATGATACTAAAGATATCTAGATTAAACAAAATAATTTCCATTCGCGTCTGTTTACTCGTTAAACCGGCGGCACAAATGTTTGTGAAAATCGATTTAATCCGAGAGAATTCCCGGAACCATCCTGTCCTATCTCCGCTCCTCCAATGGATTGACAAATGATTACCAAAAACTGACCATCGACAACCGATCACGATCTCTCTCTCTCTTTTTCGCATCGTTCACAACGCGAACAACGTTCCGTTCTGTGATGTGGCCAACTTCTCGAAACAATTCGAGAAGACTTTCAATTCCGCCAGACTTTTACGCATTTTTATTCCTCGCTCGAGAAATTGCGAGGTTTTGCAAAATTCTTCGAACCCGTGAAATTCAAGCGACAAATTCCATCTCTCTCTCGTCGAATGGAGAGGAAAGGCAGAGAAAGTAAGCGAGATCACTTCCTTCCGTTAAATTCCAACCGATTTTTATCAATTTTTATAATTGCGATTCTCTATCCGCCGATTTATTCCCCGTAATTAACAAATAATTGAGACGAGATGATAAAAACGCGAGGATATTTAAACGCCTCCGTCTAAACGCGCCGCGTACAGAGAGCGACAGTTTCTGGATCGACATTCTCGAACAAAGCGATCCAATTAACCGCAATATGTCGGTCAGATCTCGCAAGGTGGAAACCGATCGTCGCCGGTGACGTGTAATATAATAACAGACAGCGGCGCGGATACACGTGTCGGTTGTATACGCGAACAATGTCTCGAAGGGCCGCGTTGTCTCATTAATCAGGACAATCTGCAGCCACAATATTGAAAATTCCATTGCGGGGGCGTGCGGCGCCGCGCAGCCTCGGCCGACGACGCGGCGCGATTTCAAGTATTTGCAAAAGGAGCAACCGGATATCCCTCGCCTCTGGCCTTTTCGTGCCACCAGAGAGGCACTCGCATACCCGCATACACGCACGCACACATCGTCTCGTGTACGAGAGTGGCAAGTATATGGCGCTATACGCATCAAGAGTGCCGTTTCCTTTGTTCGTCCCTCTTCTTATTTCTTCTCTCTCTCTCTCCTTCGCTTTTCACTTCGTCTTCTTTCTCTCTCTCGTTAGAGAAGAGAAGAAGGCTATATCATCGTTCTTTCGCTTCGAGGTACACGCTCGTAATGGGTCACTTCGAACGAGGACGTAATTGCTCTCGATTTATATGGAGAGCGTTAGAAAGCACGGAGGAGGTGCAGGTGCACCGTGCTGATAATCGCTTAAACGCGACTCAAAGATCGATTAAGCGCCGGCCTGTCTTTCGAGCGAGACAATACGAGGGGGAGTTGGCCGGGGGTTGGTTTGGCGGGGTTCAATTTGTCAACGACCGGTGTCAGAGGGAGGATGGCTATTAATTATGGCGTAATGCGACTGAAATGGATCGAAACGGGCGCGCTATTGTTTTTCAGAAACGCGACATTCTCCTCTTTAAACTTTTAGTTTCCGATAAGTTGGATCGATAATTTAAAAGGGATTTGACGAGAGAGGGATCAAGACAGACGAGTTGGGATCATTTTTTCTGTTTTTATCAACATGTCAGAATTGTCGAGAAAGAGATGGAAATTACAGAATATCGTCTGTGTTCAATTTTCCGCCAGGACGTGGCAATTTCGACGAATTCCTTCGATAATTTCGAGACGAATATATATATAACGATTACGTGACTCGATCGCTCTAATTGCGGGATTTGCAACAATGTCTCTTTGCAGTCTGCAACCGTCTGACAATCCAAAAGCTTGTAAAACGATAGGCAACGCACAACGCTTGCAAAGCTTATGTCATTCGTTCCGCTCCAATTATCAAAAGCTCGGTGCATTTGCGCGTCACGAACGAAGAAAATGGCGACGGGCGCCATCGAAAGCGTGCGCCCTATTCGTAATTTCGGGGTCTGACGTGCACAGAGACGTTCAGAGAGGCGATATTTGGATCGTCGGGGAGGAGGGGGGGACAGGAGGGGAGGCGGAGTATACATTAAACGTGTGTTATGCAAATTTTTCGACCCATTAAACGTTCCGCCATCATCGTCCCTCCATCGCCAACCACCATTTCGGATCTCTCCATTAGTTACGGAGCCCTCGAATGGCGTCAAGCGAGCACCCATAACGCGATCATCGCATCCATCCTCTCCTGATATTTCGTCACGTATCGTCACGATTATCGCGGGATATTTTCGATAGAAATCTTCGAAGAATTGGAGGAATGGAATGAAATCTAGATGAAACGATTTAAAAATTTGCCATCGTGTATGATGAGATGGAATGAAATGATCGTTCATTACGGATGATCATTGCGAGTTAAGTACTTAAATTTGGAGACGTAATAATTTTCAAGAAAGAGAGAGAGAGTTGGATTTCAATTTATTCGATCGCTCGCACTTAAGATAGTTGCACGAGATTTTTCATTCTCTTCCTTTCTTTCTCCTTTTTCAATTCTTTGTCACGTTATATAAAACGGCTCCCTTCAATCCAGGAAATCTCATTCAATTTTTCTTCCACGATTTTTAATTAATAATTTAGCGTGTAACAACACAGAGTGATTCGTTCAAACTGTTACACCCCGATGCTATTGAAATCACATCTAAAACCTATACCTCAAATTCTCGTCTCGAATTTTAAATGTGACCCAGATCTCTGCAATCTGATCCATATCTCTTTGGTAGCGATGGAAAACATTTTTACACGACGAGTAGGGACGCAAAAATCCTTGCTTCTTTCAGAGATAGATTTCTTGAAAATCCGCATTGAATCATTTCTGCGGTAGATACAATTCAAAAAGGACGCGTTCCACCACTTCTTTCGCTTCTAGTCTTAATTACAATACGTGGGGAAAAAAATTATACGTACGTTTCTCGCCGATTTCACACACATTTCTGGTAACAAATGATTAATCACTCGGCACCGCTCTAATAAATTTCCCGTTAATTCTCGCGGAAACGTTCTCGCCGTGAAAAAAAAGGAAACGCGAGAACGGCGTCCCTTTCAACCCTCCCCTCCCCCTTTCTTTTTTTCCATTTCGCTTCTTCCTTTCTTCCTTCCTTTCTCTCGTTCATTTTTTGCTGGCCGGATAAAATCGTTGGGCGGAATTTCGGGACGACGAAAAGAAGAGACGACGATCATCGTTTCGCCCTCTTCTCCGGGACGGGACGAGTATGGCCGCCTTTGGAAAACGACAAACCACCAGCCAGCCGCAGGATCGTTCTCTTGAAACAATTGAGCCTCTCTTAATTTATCACCTCGCCAGAATGCAACGAATTCCACGGGAAATAAATTATCGTGGATAGTCGTGGGGAGGGCATGGGAATTCGGGAAGGCAAGTAATTCCAACGAATTTGTTCCAATGCTACCCCCAACCCCTAATCCCCTTCTTCTCTACTCTACGAGCTCGTGAGCTTGCTAGGTGCGAAGAAAGTAACGCAATTCACCATTAAGGTGCGCGTATTTATTCCGTGGAAGATGCTTAATCCTTTAATTATACGTATGCGTAATGGCCAAAGTTATTCCAAAATAACGTGTTATACAAAGGAAATGAAAATTGTAATATTGTAATATGAATCTATGATTTAATTTTTCTGTATCTCATTTAATTGGATATTATAATATTTTCAGAGAAAATCTGATAATCGAGTACTCTTCTTATATTTTGTATATCGAATTGGCGAGATATTTTGCTCTACGATTTATTCCACTCTTCGAGAGTTTGTTTCAAAATCCCATTTATCGAAATCCGAGGAAAAAGCGATGGATGATAAAAGTGTTTGACGACAAATAGAAATAAAATTAGTGGATGATAGTGTTTGAACAAGGAGAAATCCGGTTAAAGGGGATGAGCATCAAGTATTATAAAGAAAGTTATAAGTTAAGCTTATTATAGTATGGTATAATGTAATCCTTAATTGCAAAATGTACCTTGTTATATACTTTATCGGTTTCTTAATCAGCTTTTCACCATGCCCCGTATACTTATCGTTCAAAAGATTCTTCAGTTTACCATCACGTTTAATCATCTAAAATTGTATTATATCGATACAGGCGTGGCGATGATGGTGTGCAAGCTTTCAGAGAAAGTGCATGAAAGATGCATCAATCGCCCCGTCGCTTTTTTCCCCCTCTTCTCTTTCTTCTTTTCTCTTTTTTTCATAACTTCAACGAAGAAGAAGATCCAGGTTACAAAGCAGTTTTCATTCCATCCATTGGTAATGACGTCGAACAGGTTTGGTGTAAAAGTCAAATTTCTAAAATTAACGTCATATTTACGTTACATGATTTTCAGACAAAAATGTAACAATTTTCTTTCTTCTGTTGATTTATTTATGAAATATCGAATCTCTTAAAATAGCGAATCTCTTCCAAATTTTTCGAAAAATATACGTATACGTACTCAATCTTTTAACAAAATTTCGCTATTTATTACTTGATGAAGATCATGATGTATTTTTAAATCGCCTGTATCTATCGATACATCCGTTTCTTCCCCATTTTTTAATTTTTACCATTTTTAAATCAACATGCTGAACTTAATCCATACGCGTGTAAACAATTTCAATACCCAAAATTTTCGTAATTTTTCGAAACAACGAGCCGAAAGGAAAGATGCTGATCGGGCAGAGATCAAATCTTATCAACCAGTCATCGAGTCAACGAATCGAGTCCCTTAAGCTCGACTGACGAAGCGACAAGATCTACGGTATTACGGTTGATCCGCTTATCATTCCCCCCGATCTCCCTTCTTTCATACGGCCCCTGGTTTCGTTTCTGGATCCCGCACAGCTTCTCCATCCCCTTCGCACTTTCGCCCTCCTTTCATTCTCTATTTGTTCTCTCGTTCATAATGCGCGCGAACGAACGGAGCAGTGCGCGGAGATTGACGGATAAAGAGAGGAGAGGAGAGGAGAGGAGAGGAGAGAGGAATCGAGGGTGCAGAGGGGAGAAAAAAAGAAAAGAAAAGAAAAGAAAAGAAAGGGACTCGCCTCTCGGCCATAAAAGGTTTATTGGAAAAATGAAATGACGTCGAGCAATCACGATGCATCGCTACGATATAAGGATTTTATCCTTTCAATAAAGTGCGCTCGTGCAAAAGAGAGAGAAAGAGAGAGAGAGAGAGATAAAGGGAGGGGAGAAGAGGAGAAAGAGGAGAAAGAGAGGAGGAGCAGAGAGCGGTGAAATTACTCGTAACTTTCGTAATATGTAATATCGCGTCTTACCGTGTAAGAGTTGTCGCGCGAGCGAATGAAAATCGTGTAATATCGTTAAAGTTTATGCATCGTATACCGGAGAGGCCATGCCTGATCGCGGCCTTTCCTTCCTTTAGATAATTCCGACCGACGAGCAAAAATCCTTGGAGAAAGGATGCAAAACAGCAACAATAAATGAAGCATAACAGCAATAAATGCTAGAAAATATGAAATCCAATCGAATACCAGATATCCCTAAACCATACTTATATCGCATTACGCAAATACATCATATGATATCACATAAAGAAATCTGTTCGAGTGCACTCTATTTCGTGTACTATTACTACTACTACACGACAGTAGTAATCGCGCAATAATATCCGTAACACGGATACCGTGTAAATTCCACCGCTAATCGGCTGAATAAGCCCTGTTCGAACAGACGTATCGCTAACGTAGCGCATAATCAAGGAAGACGACATTCGAAGTACGTGTAACGTGTACAACGCTACGAATATACGCTTTGAAACGAGGCGACACCGGCCACGTCAAAATCGCGGAAGCTATTGTCAACGTGGCCGCCCGTCCCCGTCCATCCGTCCATCCGTCCGTCCGTTCGTCCGCTCCTCGTCGACATCCGCGATGACACGTAATTTCTGAAGCCGATTTCCGATTTCCCCTCCCCCGCTTACCGCTTGTAATCGAATGTAATAAGCGGTGGCCCCGATACACTCGCCTTGATATCGCAACGAGGCCGCTCGTATACTCGCCAGTGTATACGTGTTGTATACAATGGGGAGGGAGCAGGGAAGGGGGGTAAATACGCGGGCGTATTTAGCAGCTACGCCGGATTCCGCGGCGGCGGCGAGCAATCGATGGTCCTACACGGTGCGTGACGATTCAATTACGAACCGACGACGCAGACTTGCCGGGATTAACAGTGGATAAAGCCGAATCGAATTGTCACGATCGAGTGTCACGGGCAGGTAGCCGAAACAGGGCTTACCTGTGCGCGAGAGGGCCGCAACAAGCAAACCCGTCACCCGCCTTGACAGGGGTATAAATATCTCGCGTGCAAATCCGGCGTGCCGTAAATCTTTAAGTGGTGGAGCGTGGAAACAGAGGGAGGGAGAGGGAAAGTGGCTCGAAGAAAAGGCCAGTAAGCGGACAGTGGCCAGATTTATCGAATATAACATTGGAACATGGGGGGACGGAACGCGTTTATTTCGCGGCTGTGCGCGGATAAATACGAGGATGCGAGGAGGATTTATTCCGCGTGGATATCCATCGATTTCGAAATTATACGACTCGCGCCAGCTAGGGACGGAATCGGGGATAAATTCTCCCGAATCCGCGGCAGAATGTTCAACCGCGCTCTCGTTTCGAATCCGCGACGCGTGATTCCGATCGTAATAATTTCTTGCGATACCATTCACTTACTACGAGTTTGTGCTTTATCACGTTTTATGGCGTTATATCTCGATTACCGAAAAATCTTAAGAAATCGATTCTTCGTGACAATTTTGTCCATTGATACGGTACGCGCTTGGATTCGTAAAAGAAAAAGAGAAGAGTTTGAACGTCAATAATTGATTGTTATCTATCTAACGATGTAATGCTAATCACGTACGGAAAAAGAGAGTGGAGGACGTATCGATAAGATCGGGGAAAAATTTATTCGCTTCTATATAATACCATTTCAAACGAATCTCGAGGAAAAAAGAGGGATGGAACGAAATCGTTGGACCATCGAATAGAATTCTTTGTCACCGATTCGATGAAACAGACGGAAGATTTCGAAATAAAGACTTTATCGCGGGACAGCGAATCGTTTCCGAAATTTCAATCGTACTTTTCGAGCATCCGCATCCACGTTTCGTCGTGTCGCGCATTCTGTGGTCGTGGATTGCATCGTGTTTCCAACTTCTTCGATTCGACGGCCGGGGGGCGGAAGGGGGATGAAAAAGAGAGAAAAAGGAACGCTCCTCCCTTCCTCCCTTACGCGCAGCATCCTTTGCCGGAACTATCGTATCTCGTATCCCATAATTTCCAACGCATTCTCTAACCTACTTATTAAATTCCGCGCGAATTCATAATTTTCTCCACTGTGACTTTTATATCTTCCCGATTGAAATTCGACGCGCAACTTTTAAATTAATAACCATCTCCTTGTCGAATCGATATTAAACGATAAATAGAAATAAAGAGAAATGTTTGATTAAAATTGATAAACATAAGGAATGAGAATTTTATCGTTGCCAATTGCACGGAAACCTCTTAATTATAATTTAATCTACTCGAAGAATAGAAAACTATCTATCATTTTTATACGCATTGTAATTAACTTGCACATTGTAATTAACGACGTGATCAACGCCACTAAATCTCGAAGACGAAATATTAATTTTCCTCTAACCGTTTTTCTTTCATATTCTGAAATATACGATGAAAATTAAAAAACCACCACTTGTTACCGACTTATTTTAAATCAACCATCGAAGATCGAAAATCGATCCTCGAGATGGATATCTCGGGCAAGTCAGCCAACGAGCTCTGACAATAGTATTATCTAGCTTGATAGATTTTACGAAATAATACGGGCGAAACGGGTGGCAAGCGCACAATTAACGCGAGCGTTCAATCGAGGCCGATGCCTGCAACTACTTTGCGGTATAACCGAAACTCGCTCCACGGCTATTTATCCTAGTTTATGCTAACCATACTATACGCCGAAATAAACAATCCATTATGCGATTCGATGCGCCAATATTTGATGGCAGTGCCATCGGTATCGAACAATGGAGGGGCGGCAGCATCACATTTACATCGCGAAAACAATTTCGTTTCTTGTAATTCATCGTCGCCTGTTCTCCCATCGAAGGACAGGGACAATCGATGATCACGGAACACAGAAACCGGACCGGTGCCTAGTTACCGGGCTAGGATTTTCGTGTGGACATAGCTGGTCATCGAAACCGATTGTGTCAATCGGTAGCGGGTCGCTTGCAAACGATGAAAGGACGATAATCCACGAAACGCGCCCCCTCCCCCGCGTTCGACCAGCTTTCGATGCCAACTTTGTATTTTCGATCGAATCGTTCTAGCTAGAGAGAGCGCTGCTTTCATCGCTCTCTTTCGAGTATCGATGAAATTAAATCCGACGGTATTTGTTAGGACAGAAGCTTGTTACATTGTGTGAATTTTATGCAATTTTTGTCTTGTAACCGTGGCTGTTAACCGTGTTACGTATATATATATATATACAACTTTGTCGGGATCGTGTTTCAATTCGAAGTTACTATCAAAAACAAAAAAAAAAGGCACGATTTATAACGACTAACGTTATTAAAGGCCGGCCATCATTGTTGACGTTGATTCCAGGGGCAATTTTATTGAACTGAAAAAACAAAAATGGATAAAACAACGTCAATAGTTGAAAAAAAAAATTATCCATAATAATTTATTACGATAATATAAATCGAATAGCTTGTATTTCTCTTTTCTTCTCTCTTCCACTCTTTCCCCTTTCTCTTTCTTTGTTTTACACACAACTCTACTCTATTCCTATCCAGGGATAAAGCAATCAACTACAAGCTACGTTCAATTTCCATTCATGCAGACGTACGTCGTTATCAGGATCACCACCGGTGAAAACATCGCTGGAAACAAAAGCGTATTTTCGTAACAGTGTTCCACCGTTTCACCCTCCCGGCAAATAAGCTGTCAAATAAAACTCAAATACCCGATACGAGGCGCGGCGATCGCGGGACGGAGTTGCATAAAGGAGATCAAAAAACTCTGCTGACACTTCCCTGGCCTTGTATCCGGCTCTCCACAGATCGAATTCCATCCTGGATCGAACCAAATGTACCTAAAAACTTTATTCCTCTTCGCGACACGAAAAAAGAAAAGAAAAGAAAAGAAAATTCGTCTCTGAATCTATTCTTCGATCGATCCATTTAAATTTCCTTTCCGCAACGAATCGTGGACACTCGCCCTTTAAAATCCTCTTTTCCATTTGACGTGGCGACGCGTTGCTTTAATTAAATTCCCGTCGATCTCGCGCGTTTCTCGTGCGGCCAAGTCGGAATTCTCATTCTCCTCGTGAGAAAAGGAGGGGGAGGGGGAAAAAACAGGGGAGAGAAAGTGGGAGGACGAGGCGGAGGGGAGGAGTATGTACACAAGGACTGTTGAACACGTGCACACACGTGTGTACATTCCATGTTGAACGTTGCTTGACCCCGATTAAACGCAACGGTGTGTGCAACGGTTGGAAACTTGTTGGATAGAAGATAGAAACGTAGATATACGCGGTTAACGTTGAACAAGGATTCCTGCGGTGTGGAATATTATCGATCGTTCTGGCGCGGAAGAAGATCGAGAATGTCTCGCGCAACTTGGAATTCTAGAGTTTCCCAAGTGTCTGGGAACACGTTACACGCGGGAGAAACTATCCGCGTACAAGAAAAGTTGGAGATGCGTATAAACTCGCCTGCTCGCGATGTCGTTTCTTCAACTATCCGTATATGTGTATATATATATATAAATGAACAATGGACTTGTAGATCGGTGTCTCGATTCGACGTGCGAGAACGTATCGCGTCCGTTCAAATTGTTGTTTCGTCAAATTTTGAATTCAATTTTTCTAGAATTCTAGTAGCCCGGTAGGATTTGAAAAGTTGTGAAAATTCGAAATAAAAACTGCCTAGGCGAAAACGTATTTCCAATTACACGTATGGTTTTCTTTTTTTATTTTTTAGTTTCGAAACGAAACGGTCAATTCAAACGAATTTGATCAGTTTAATAATCACGAATCGAAGGGATTCCGAGTTCGAAGGTATCGAAGGGGATTATATATCGCGAGTTTTTTTCACAAAGAAAACTTCCCCCCTCCTTGCTCGTTCGTTCGATGGCGAACAATTGGCGGGATCGTCAATGAAGTGAATCAATAGAGATCGCCGGAGGAGCAGCAGCTTGTCCGAAGGAGAGAGAGAGAAAGAGAGAATGGCAGGCACCGCTCAAATATCGCAATATCCGGCCATATCTGATCCAAGTTTCTATTTTCCCAAAGTCGCGCTCCATCAAAGTTTCGTCGAGCGTACATCGAGGAAGGGTGGAGAGAAGGGTGGTTGGCGAAAGGGCGGGGTCGAAGAGTAGTTTGTGGGTCAACGGTGTAATAGAGCGGACAGAGATAGAAGGGAGAAGGAACGGAACAGAAGGGAAAAGAAAGAAAAAGAAAGGAAAAGAATCGGTGGAGGGGGAGAGCGTGACTGTAAATTAGAATCCCCGTGTTGTAAAGCAGGGAGGAAGAAGAGGGTGGAAGCGGATGGGGTGGCAATGGCGCGGTTAAGGGTTGATACAGAAACGTGTGGTGGACGAAGAAGAAGAAGAAGAAGAGGAAAAGGAGGAGGAGGAGGCGGCGGTCGTCTGGCGGCGAGGGGGGCGAGATGATCCCTTCCTCCCCTCCTCCTCTAACGGCACAGATTGTTAGTGGACATTCAGAACTTTCCACTCGTGACTATTGCTTCCCCTTCGAAGTTTTCCCGATGTTTTCGAGCCGGCGTCGCGATGGGAACCACCTCGAATCGCTTTCTTCCCTTCCCACTGACATATAGCCGCCTTCCACTTCGACCTCTTCCTCTCGCCGATCACGTTATCGAATCGCAGACCCCTCCCCCCCGTGTACTCCCTATTGATTTCTAGATTCTTTCAATATATGTTATATTCACTCGTGAAAACTTTCGGCTTTTCGTTTATTTCGTCTCGTTACGCTCGATCGTGGTAGTTGGTCCGTGAAATAATTTGCCTCTTTTTTTTTTCTTTTTTTTTTTTTTTTTTTTTACGTATAATACTATCCAATTTATAAAACAAAAAATTGTAATTGTTACAAATGATACCGATCATATCGGTTTTTCTCAAAGTCATCCAACAATAAATATATATATTCCGTTAAATCCCGTTCTCGTAAGATAATTAATTATTCAACCGATCTTTTTCTCATCTCTCTCTGCCTCTGTTTCTTTATGCAATTTCCCCGAATCTGTGCAAAAGAGAGAAAGAGAGAGAGAGAGAGAAAAAAAGGTTATTAATTATACGGAGAACATCTTCCAATTTTCCACCCTACTTCATCCTACTTTAAAGCAAAGAACGCCGAGATTCTTCCAATTAAAAGTTGTATAATTTCGAACGGATCGCGCGACACCTAACTCTGATTTTTCACCGCCCCTCCCCACTTTTATTTTTCATTAAAAAACTGTACAACAATCGAATCGCGTCGATGCCGAGAATTTCAACGAGCCAATAACGAATTTAATTAAACATGAAACTGTACCGTATAGTTTCGAGGAAAAAAAAAACAAACAAAAAAAAAAAAAAAAATTCAACGAGGGGGTTCGCACATCCACGCTCCTCCCCGGGAAAAGATCGACGATCCATCCAATTTCCAACCATAAAATTATTCCCCGAAAAAAACTTTTCGTTATACTTTTCGGTATAATTTAGCGATTCGACAGGATCCCAGTTTTGCCGGGCACGGGATGATGTTATTAAATTTCGCGTTGTGGGGAAATTTAAGAGGCGTATAACTCGGGCTGCCAAGTGTATATGCGATGAAGCGATTCGGAAAATCGTGCGGGTGGATCGTCTCGAGCGGGAAACTCGGTCGAAGTACGGTTAATTCCAGTGTCAATAAAGCAGAATCGTCCAATTACTAGAGACGCCGCTCGGTCGGCATGGCCGATTTCTAAATCAGAAAGTAGGAATACACGTGGTGGAGGGAGGAAAGAAAAGGAAGAAGAGGAAGAAGAAGAAAGAAGGGATGGAAAATCGGGCGGAAAAGAGTTGGAGGGCGGCTCTAATGCCGAAATTAAAGCCAATGAACCGATTCGCAGGGGGAACGAAAACAGTTCGAAAGGGTCGCTTTACTCTTGAAAACTTTCCGCTGATCTTTTAATTAAAGTCAGATCGATGTAATTCTATGCCGGAGAGGAGAGGAGGTCATCCGAGGGGAAACAATTACCACGCGTTTAAACGTGGATATAAGAGTGTAGATTTTCCCCTTTGAATAAATGTAATGTCCTCCCTCTGTTATTTGAGAAAATTATTCGATAAAAACGTTGCAAGTGGAACAAGTATATTCTCTATTAACGCAAGAGAAAAAAAAAATTTCAATCCCAATTACGCGAGCTTCGTGAAAAAAAAAAACTATCACCAAGGATTGTCGTGGATATAATTATAAAAAAAAAATGCAGAATACGAAATTTCGCGCAAAGCGAATAATATCGACAAACAAATACGCGCGTACGCTCTCGTATCGTCGTTTACCGAATTTATGATCGCGCAGCCCAAAGCGATTGGGGGCCGCGCGATTGTGAAATGGCGAAGCATTACGCGTACGTGTATATATATACGTAAAAGAAGAAAAAAAAAAAAAAACTCGCAGAGAAAAAAAAAATTGCGAAAAAATTGGAAACACCCTTGGCTAAGCGTGGAAGGGTGGACCGGAGGAACAAAGGTGGTCTCGTAGCGAATATTAACCGGCGCACGCGATATTAATGTAGCTGGTCGCGAGGAAAATAGAGAAGAGCGTATCAAAGAGAGAGCCCCCGTATATAAATGCATTCGATGTGATCAAAATCAAAGCGCGGTGTCCAAAGGCGGAAAATCGTTACATAATAAAGCGTATCAGCGGAAAACTGGATGCCGTACAAGCGTAATTGATTGCAACGAAAGCTGGGAAACGGGGTTGCACACGCTAGAATCAATTAAATATTTCCCTCGGCGAAATTGGCGAGCGAACGGGAGGGAGGGGAAAGGGAGGGAAGGGGGAGGGAGAGGAGGAGGGAGAAGCGCGCAGCACCGCTCTCTCTCCAAAGGTCGAAAGTCGGACGATTGATCGATCCCAATTAAAGCCCCCATAAAAGATTCCCTTGAACCTTAAGGATTCCTCTCTCCTCAGACCAGAGACGACGAGCTTCCTTCGAATCAACTTCGTTACTAAATCATCTCATTATTGAGGATTTCATTGATCGTCTCAGCGACGCGATAGCGCACGCACCCTCCTCGGCAACGCAACTTCCTCTCTCTCTCCCTCGTACGAACTTCGCGTCTCGGGTTTCATCGGAGGAAAGAAGACGTACAAGTGTGGGCGAAGAACGTTTTTTTTTTTTAAGAGAAGGGAAGGGAGAATATGGGGGAGAGAAGAGAGACGCGTGGATCGAGGGAGGATTGTGCGGACGCGTTATGCAAATTTTCGGGAAGGATAGTAAAACGGAGACGTAAAGATCTCCGTTTGCTCCCTTATTCTTACGCCCAATAACCTCTCATAAATTTGACCCTGCCCTTTATCAACCAGCTCCCTCTCTCCCTTACACAGCGTATTCGTTTTTCGCGACCTATTGTCAGCCACATAACTTTTCCCATTCTTCTCTCCATTCTCGCGTTTCCCTCCGACTTCGAGTCGTTTGTTACAAAATTTCTATATGATTCCAACACTCGTGGACGGATCCTGAAGTTATTACTACGTAGATACAGATATAATCTTTTTTAAGGATCGATTGAAAAAATTGATTTCCTCGTTGTTCCTTCGATTCTCGATGTAACGTTTCTCGCATAGAATCTCGCGTGCAAACGAACGATTGCGACGCGCACATTGAACGTTGACACGAGCGATCGCATGGGAAAGTACGCGACGTTCGATTATCGCATTAATTCAAATATCCAACTAAATCCATTAATGTTGGCGCTAATTAATTTATACTTCCGCCGCGGTTTAAGCTTTTAATAATTTATCCGATGCTGATTCACGACGATAATGCGAGTTTGGTAACGTATGGTAACGTCCTCCCTCCCTCCCTCCACGCTCGAACTCCCCCCCGTGTCCCCGTGATCCTTCGTAATTTTCATCGGGATTTTCCTCGTGCAAACATTTAAGTAACCTAATTGATGAAACTGACGCCGATGGGCAAGGGATAGCGTTACGAGCCAGGATAATGTAAGCTTTAAATCGGGCAACGAGGAAACGTTTGAAAAATGGTTATCGTTAAATCTGGGGAAACGATACGTAAACGATAACGTTTCGAGAAATAACGTTCCTTCCGCCGCGATTGGATTACCGCAATTATACAACACGATATACGCATAATTGAACGAATTGCGGCTGTTTTTTTATTTTCATTTTTATTCCTTCCTTTTTTTTCTTGTTTCTTTTTTTTTTTCTATTTTCCGTTAAAGTATATGTACTGAAAAAATATTGCGTTGGAAATTCCCGTGTTATTCGATCAGACATTTTTTCAATAATATTTCTTGCGCGCATGTTCGAAAAGCATTTTTCTAATTGAATTATACGACTCGTTGCATAAATTGCTTTGTACATGCAGTCGTGATAAAATGTAAATATTTTACACGCCGATGCCATGTTTCATACTCAAAAAATTAGTCCAACGCATCATACAAATATTTGAACATTCGACAGCAACTGTCAATAACGTATTTATTCGGTAATATTTACGATTCCCCCCCCCCCCCCGCTGCGTTCTTATACATTATCCGCATTTTACGCATTGCCACTTTAAAATCAATTGTAAATATCGTTTCATGGGAAAATATTTGAGAATGATCGGATATATTCGGTGTTCTTAAATTTATTCACTTTCAAATTCATCTTTCGATCCTCTCGATTCGATTCTTTCGATTCTCGAACCAATTATTCGTTCACCGCGAGGGAAGAGAAGAAAAGGCACGTGCTCGAAATGGCAACCGCTTCTGGGCGAGAGAGAAAATTCGAAATTGCTGGAAATTTGGAGATTACTTTGACGATTCGGTGGAGGAGGAGGACATGTGCCAACCGTGTCCGAACGTCGATGCAATTAGGAAACAACTGCGTTGGCGGGCAGCCACGCGGTCCGCTGGATAATTGGTTTCCTCTTACCTCGTTGTCTCGATTGCCGCTCAAACGACATCCGCGAACTGCTAATTGGCACAGCGTGTATCCCCCCCTGTCTTTCCTTGCCTATTTCCACCCGATTCCCATCCTTCATCCTTCTTTCGAGCCCCGTTACGCTGCCGTGCACGGCCGATAGATTAACAAGAAACACGAATGGACGAAGGGGGTGAAACGGGGCGAATGGAAGGAAGGAAGGAAGGAAGGAAGGAAGGAAAGGGGAGAGCGATTGTCTGATCGATTAACTTACCAACGACCAACGATTGAAGCGATTTCCTTGGTAAAAGCTTCCCCTGTATATACCTGCGGCCATGCGCGAATAATTCACCGATAGAGAAAGTAAGTCGAACTCGTCGAGGTCGACTTATTTCTTTTTCTTCCCCCTCCTCCTCCTCCTTTCCTTCCATTCCACCGCTTCTCTCTCTCTCTCTCTCTCCCTCTCGATCGAGATCGAAGCTTCGAAAATGGGTCGAGTCGAGGATTCCAATCCATCCTTCCTCTCACCGCTTCTCCCCAATATTGTTGCGGATAAATTGAAAAATTATCGAACACACGAACGTCTTCCATCGAAGACGTTGCGCGCATGCAAACCTTCCCCCATCCAACTCCTTCCCTTTATATATCCCCATTTTTTAATCGCTCCAACTTTTCTTCGACCATTTCAATGGCATTCCTCCCTCCCTCCCTTCCACAGGAAACACATTTCGCCATTACCTAGCGGACAAAAGTGGAGCGTTCAAGCGACCTGACTGAAAATTGGTGTTTTTTACCCGGTTACGCACGAATATAATAGCGGTAGTTGGCTCCATTAAAAACGCGTTCTCATCGAGCGGGCGCAGTTAGTCTCTGAAAATTGCTCTTTTTTTCTCTCTTCTCCCCTCTCGATAATAAACCACCCTATATATATTAACCCATATACATATATATATATATATACAATTTGGCGTATGCATACGCTTTTCCAACCCGGTGATCGACAGTTTTTCCACCCTCGAAAAATCTATACGCGCGGCCTCCCGCGAAAATAAAAGCCAAGTGGGAGGGGAGGGGTCCATCATTATCGATAAACGGTCCATTAGCCCGATCGAAAATCACTGTTTGCCGCCGCGTTACGTAAAACATAATACGTTCACGCGCCGATGCACACGTTCACGCGCGTTAAACGAGCCGAAGTTGCACGAAATACGCAGAGAGCCTATAACTCGGCCGCTATAAATATCCTAAATATTTGCGCATCGATATTGGCGCAGGTATTTATTAACCATCCCTGCCTTCTCCTCCCTGAGAAACGGAAAAGGGGTTGGATCGCGAGACCCCTCCTAGAGGAAGGGTTGGTCGAACGACGGCACGCGGACGGCGCCTATAGAGAGGCTTCCTGCGAGAGGAAAAAGTAAGGAGGACGGCAAGGCTGGCCAAGACGCTGCCGCGATAAAGGAATTTATGTCCGCGCGAGATTTACGTCCCCTTATGCTTCCACGAGATACAACAACGGGTGGGGGGGTGCAACAACGGTCGCCACGATACACGGCCGCTTTGCACCGTGCTCGAGCACGTGTACGTGTGCCGGGTTGGCTATGGTCGAACGAGAAAGGGGGAGGAAGTTGAGAAAAATATGAGAAAAATACGCGATAGAGGAGAAAAGTAGGGAAAGACGTGGGGAGATTGGAAAGTTTAAGAAGAGAATCGAAGAGGGGAAGGAAAAATGAGAAGTTAGAAATCCAAGTCCCTTTCGAGATCGATTTAATTACAAATATATCCTCGATAAAGAATCAAATTTCGAGAGAAATTTATCAGTGCTTATTTATCGTTTCTGATAGATGTTACGATATCGCTCGCGTCATCTTGCCAGACCTTCCTCTCCATTTGTTAAAAATTTTCCAATCAAAAAATTCCAAGCTATTATAAACTCTGCCGACAAAGATCTTGCGGTTCTTTTATGATACAGGAATGATAGATACGCCGCTCAAGGCGCAACAAGATCTGCAGGGAAAATATAAAAAGGGGGGGAAACACGGTGTTTCCCGAAATCGGCGCGTAATTTCCACAGATCCGGGGGCAATTTTTTCGCATAAATTTCAAAGGATTTCGCGGGATGGAAATGGAACACGAGCAAAGCGCGCGATAAACGCGCGCCAGGTGGGAGAACACAAATGTAAGAATGGTGTGATAGTTTCGCGATATCGTACGTACCCACGCGGGTTTGCATAAGCCCGGCTGCTTTATGCTTTTATCGGGGACAATCTCGAAAAGGTTCGGTCTCTCTCTCCCTCTCTCTCTCTCTTTATAGTTAGAACCTGGTGCACACCGTGCATCTCTAAAGCTCTTCTTCGTCGGCCGTGTGTAGCCTTTTTCGAGATGCCGGCGAGAACGCGCCAACCCTTAACCGAGTTTACTCCCATCCAAGACCACTTCTTCCACGCTACCCCGTTCCTTTCTTTCCCGCCACTTCTCGCCCCTTCATTCTCACTCCATTTTTCTTCGCCACCTTCCTCCCTTCTTCTGCTCTCCCCCCTTCTGTCACGCGAAATCCAATCCAATTTGTAAAGCGCGCGCATTAAACGTTGTTTATTCCTCGAATCGATTCGTCTTTCGCTTCGATTATGATCTCTCGTCTTCGTTTTCGGTGGAGAGAAGAGATCTGGTTAGTTGAAATAAATTTCTATTAAATGTATAATAAAAGAACAGGAAAGAATATTTGTTATCATAAAATTCAAGGAAACGGATCCTCTTTAAGATAAAATAGAAGGGTATACGAAAATACGGGGATCGATTATAGTCGGTGTTAAACTTTAGCGAGTTACTAACTAGAAGCAACT
Source organism: Apis mellifera (assembly GCF_003254395.2). Lineage (NCBI taxonomy): Eukaryota > Metazoa > Arthropoda > Insecta > Hymenoptera > Apidae > Apis > Apis mellifera. The sequence goes on from NC_037638.1 coordinate 20,910,663, forward strand.
ATCCCGATGATGTTGAACGATAGTCGAGCGCGAAACACACAGTGTTCGCGATCGATGACAAGAAACGAAATATTTCTGATGGAAGCCAAGTGTCTGGCAAGCGAGCGGGACAAGGGGGAAAGGGAAGCCGTTCGCTGCTCAAAGCGTAGTAAAGTCTTTGATAAGCAACAGCTATGCGGAAGAGAGGCGAGGAAAGCGGTCGATTGCGAGGCGCGCGATAAAAGAGAGCCGGGCTACTCGGTTGAATGCGGCCAAAGTTACCGGAACACCGCGAGTACGTGGAGAGGAGAAAGGCGAGGAGCAAGTCGAGGAGAACGCGAGAAGTTGCGCTGCAACGGAACAACGTGAGTGAGCGGGGTGGTTTCGAGCGAGTGGCGTGTTACGTGTAGCTGGAACGAGTAAACAAAAAGAAAACTCTCTCTCTCTTTCTCGTGAGTAAGCTTCATTAAACGGACGCTTGGGGGTTGGTGTTATAGGTAAATGGGAGGGAGGGGAGGATGGATGGTGGAGAGGAGATCCAAGTATCACGATGCGATGGAAAATAAAAAGTAATAAGGGGGAGGATGGAGTAAGGAAGGAGAGAAAGGAGTAAGAAAGGGAGGAGGAGAAAGAAGGAAGGGGGTTGGCATAAACTGTCCCCTTTGTACGGGAAATTGCGTTTTAATTCCCGCATTCACGGTTCCCTAGTACCAGCCCGGCAGCGCTCGTGTACACGCCATACACGACTTTCATGCATTTTACATGGTCACCACCTGCCGGCACATTTCGCCTCGGTTGTGTGTAAAGAGCCGTCGAGAGAGCACGATGGCCACGGCTCTCGAAACGAGCCGCTTATCAAAAACCTCTTTTTCACTTTTTACCACGACGACGATTCGCTAGTCATTGCCAATTCGACGAAACCATTACGAACGAAAGTACGATTCTGGGATACGCGAGAGATAAAACGTGGCTACCTTATAAACGTGGCTTCGTGTAATTAACAGGTTCTCGAATAATCGTACAATCAAATGGGAACGACGAGAAAAGATATCGCGAATATAATAAAATTGTTTATGAAAAAAAGTATATTTAAATTTTCCTTCGGATAAAGAAAGACTGGCGAATAAATATTTCATTAATTCGACGATTAAAAGTTTTATCTCGTCGATTAATTTCAACGACCGTTTTATTACATCCCGCGACAGAAACGGTCAAAAGCACGCAACACGGGTTACAGAGAATACACCCTTTCGCCCTCAAACGTGTAAAATTCTCTCTCATAAAAAAAAAATCACAATTAATCGGTTACGGAATCAAAAGCATACATATATATACATATATATATATATACACACAAAATAAATACGAAAAATCGTCAAAGGAATAGTTCGCCATTGTATCACAAACCCGTACTTCCGTACTTCCCCTTTCCTGACCGCTTGAAACACATGCAATCTCGCGGGGGAAACAGTTTTCGGTTCCGACGCGAGAACAGCGATAGGAAAAATTTATCGACGCGTATTCGAACGCGCATCCCCTCGGCAGACGGCGAGGTTGCACGCTCCTCGTTTATTAGTAATTGTTCGCAAATCTTTCGAGAGCGAGAGGGTCAGCCGGGCAGAAAGCAGTTAAGAGGGAGGGTGGAGAAAGAGAAGAGCGAGAAAGAGAGAGGGTTGAACAGAAGGACAGAACTGAACAAACCGTAGATAAGGGTTGCTGGTGATTGCTCCATAAAATATGTATGCTACGAGCGTCGACCTTCTCTTCTTCTTTCCTCTCCCTTCCCCCCTTCCGTGGCCAACCCGCGCCCCTCTCGAATTTTTTTGCTTTTTATACGCGGCACGGACGTCTTCGATCCCTGGAGCGACGAGATCCATCGCTGAGATTCATGCGGCTCTATATGCACACGTGAAAACGCACCTTGGCAGCATGTATCTCGTTCGTACAGATTCGTGGATTCGATTTTACGTAGAAACGTAATATTGTAAACGATAAAGTCGTTCGCGCAAAATTGCAGCAAAATACATCGTGAGAAAAATAAACGCGAAAGGAAAGGATAAAGCGTACGAACTCGAGCAAACACCATATACGTGCATATACACACCGTCTATAGCCAGACACATTTCTCAAACGATACGATATAACGCTCTACGTAACCAACGCTTTTTTTCCCGCGTTATCCCCGCGGAAACATTGTCCGCATCAACGGAGAATTTTTAGTGCCGTAAAAAAAAAAATCGGGGGGAGGGAGGCGTCGTTCGAGTTACAATGCTATTCATCCTTTTCACGAGGAACGTGCAATCTTCCATGTAATATGCAAGACCCTTTCATTTCGCTATGAATTTTAACAAGAATGCACTCCATGAATCTTAATGCATCTCGTGGCCAATCTTACGGGGTGAAATTAACGGGACACCCTGTATAACCCCGCCACGGGGTTCCTCCTCCCCGCGCTTCCAACCGACTGTTTGTTTCCGTCCGTCGAACTGCGTTCGACCTTTCCTCAACGTGTCGCGTTCTTCCCTTCCCTTTTTTTTTCCCCCTTCCCTTCCTCTTTCCTCTCCCCATCCCCTTTGTCATCGTACATAGGCCCCACGACGACGCTCTTTGCCAGAAGGGCTCTAAAGGGAGGAGAAGAAGATCCGCACCCGATGCCAATATTCCCCCGCCGATGAAAACAGAAACTCAAACTGCGAACCTCCTCGTGGCAATCTCCTCGCCATCCCTTTGCAGATGCAAATTCGGATATGCGTCTGTTCGAGCGTCTGCCTCCCACGACGACAGATAGGTGTCGCCCAGCGTCGAAAAATATTTTCTCCATCGCGGAAATCGCGTTTTACTCCTCCTTCCACTTTTGCCAATCGTAATACATATACGTATATATATATATCCTTCAAGGATGACGAATCGAAATTGCGATTCAGAGAGTAGTAGTATATACTCTTAAAGGGAAATACGAGGTTTTCCCTCGACACGTGTATGTCTCGTTTCTATTACGAACCGAATTAACGAAGCGAAATTTTCCACCGGGCAAAAAAATAGAAGATAGAAAAATAGATTTTCCATAGTATGCAAACGAGTACGCGTGCAAATTAAACTCCGTCCACTTCTACGCGAGAGATATCCACTCGTCCTTATCCAAGAAATAAACATTCTCGAGCAACAATGGAATTGTTAACCTGTTTATTTATTCCCTTTTTTCGCGAGGAGGCTCTTAATGAGCTCAAGCTGGAGTACGGAATCGGAATCGCGTACGAGTACACGTAAGTGTGTAGAGAACATGGTGCTCTCTACACACTTACGTATGCACAATTAAAATGCCACGTCACGAGACAGCACGTGAAGCAGCAAATTGGCTCGATGCTTCTTGCGTCCGTCCGGTCGAAAAGTTGAGGTTACGAAGTTCGACGCGATGTGTATCGAAAAATACACGGGGCCGAGATACATAAGGGAAGAGAATAAATAAAGCGGTTAATAAAACGTTAGAGCGGTTTGTTTAACGAGACGCCGGAGAGTTGAATAATATCCGCGCGCGGATAACGAGCTCGAACGAGCGGGAATAACGCGTAATAAAAGTTAGATTGCGGGAATATTTTTCGATCGAGCCGCCTCCTTCAACGATTCATCGTGGAAATTTTCTGATGCACGGGATACATCTGAAATTTAAATGCGCGCGAATTTGTTAGATACGAAAGTCCGTACGAGATGTATCGGCGTGGAGGAAAACGCGAGGCGAAAAAAAAGGAATGGAATAATAAAAAAAAAGAAAAAATTCGAATGATAAATTCCACCGGATTCTCGATCCGGTGACAGGGGAGAATGCGTTGTGCATTCGTTTATTCCTCGACGCACGAGATACGAAATATCTCGAGGATATTTCGCCGGTGAATAAACCACGCGAAATAGAATAAAGCCAAATAAAGGATTGATGCACGATTTCGACGGGAACGAACGTTTCCTTGTTTGCGAACCTTCTCGCGCCCGTGTCTTTCGCGAGCGTTCAAACGCAGTTTGTTAAACTCTCGTTCCTTTGATGGAATCACGCTTTCTCCGATGAATTTCAAACCGGTATTATTTTCAATCTGCATCTGAGTTCCTAATGCGAATCGCCGGTTCATCGGTTCTAATGGTGAAAGATAAACGCGAAGGTCGTTGATGGAGATGATAAAAGGAGGAACGAGTTGGCCGGTGAACGTACAAAAAAAAAAGGAAGAAAAATTGCGAAATAGAGAGAATGGACGGGGAATGGTGGAGCAGCATGCGAGAAGCGCGGATGGAAAATGGTATTGGAAGTGATAGATAAAAGAAGAAACGTGTTGCGCTGCCCTCATAATCAGTAAAAATAGCGTCATATAACCGGGGAGGAATGTCAAATATAATCCAGATGAACTGCGAAAAACGTTATTTTTCCCGTCCGATGATATTGCACGCGTCGAACTCGCAATAACGTAAATATCTCGATGAATATATCCGTAAGAAGATATATTTATATCGAGAAAGAAAGAGAGAGAGAAAAAAGCAAGAGATTCTTTCTCCTCTGAAATAGATCGCGAAGAACATCGTTGACGTAGAGGAGATTCTCGTTTCCCCATTTTTCCTTTTTCGACTTTCAAATTTCTTCTTAATCAATATCAACGCTCCGTTCCTGGAAGCTTCGCTCGCTCGAAATTCTTCGGCCAGGATACCTTGGCGTATAACGATCAAGCCCAAAGCACTTGGCGAGTTCTCCACTCGGATTTATAGCTCTCCCTAAGAAACAACGGGCGCCGCCATTTGTTCCTCGGCCAGAGATCGTTATCCCCTCGAACGGGCTCTGCGATAATTTCAAAAAAGAACCGATGAAATATCACCTACCATTAATTCGAATTCCCAACCGAACCGGGGAGTAACAGGTATTCCTTTTTCACGACCGCGCCGGTGTATATGTCTCTGTCTCCCGAATACGATCGGAATACGAGCCGTGTCACGCAACAGCAGTCGACTCGAGGGGTACGTCGTCCAACCTTTGAACGGCGGAGGACATTGCATAAGCGTGGTGAAACGGCACGTGCGTGAAAACGAGTGGACGGCGATTATTCGTTTGGCGAATCGATCGGAAAAACCGAGAAGGAACAAAGGGAGATTCTTGCGTGGACTTCAAAAGAAAGAGAGAGAGAGAGAGAGTAGGAAGGCCGTTAAGTGAATTTTATAAAAGGAGGAAGGAAAGGGGAGGAAGTCGGTGATGGGCGATGCGTCGCGCCGGTTACACTTCCGTCGTCCGTGCATTCCGCCACGTATCTCTTCCTCGTATTTTCGTCGTGCGGGTCGTTCGTCACGGGGACGAACCCTCGTGACGACTCCATTTCTCTTACGAAATACGACGAACTCGAAGGAATCTTTCTGTCTAAACGTCTTCACGAAAGCCAATGAATACGTATATAGATGTTGTTCAAACGAGTCTATGTAAATTCGCAGTAGAATTCTTGAAAGGGGAAGGAATGATAATCGTGAGCAAATTTCGATGTAAATATATAATACAAGTTCCATCGGGTCGAAGGGAACACTGGTTATTAATTAAAATAATTTTAACGAAGATTCAAACGAAAGAGCGTGATCTCTTTGTACGTCGATTCGAAAAATCCATCCTTCCATTGAATATTTCCAATTCAAATCGAATCTCTGGATAGCATTCGAAAGTTGTTCACGCATCTTTTATCATCGTGTTTCAATTAATCGTTATAATCGACAAATTTATCCTCGCCATAAATAAATCTCTCTCTTTGATTTAAAAAAATTATATCCAAGAAAGAGAAAACACGTGATGTGTAAATATCGAGCGTTGATCCAATTGTGTATCTTCGAAAGAAAATATTTATATACATATTTCGCGTTTAACGCGGAACAACAATTCACAGGGACGCGTGTATAAATATTGAATTCGCGAGTATCGCGAATAATTGCTCCTGTACAAGTGTTATCTGCCGCCAATACCATCCAACTTCGATAGTTCACCACCCTCGACTTACAACCACCCTCTCACTTGCGACACTGCGTTTCTCCTCGCCTAGTAGCACGGGGCTACTTACACGAGCATATCGACCGTAGGAGTTATCTTGTGACGTAATTATAACTTGTAGTTTCTAGTACTTTAGTTCACAGAGGTTAGTGCAAGGAGGAACACGAGGAGAACAGTACCCCAAGTCTGAGAGATCGTCATTTGCCTGTCTCCGTTGAACGGAGATAGCGCGAAAGAGCGGGACAAATAGAGGGAGGAGAGTGGAAGATAAAAGGAGAGAGAGATTCGAGACATCGTAATACTTGTAACACAAAGAGAGAGAGAGAGACGAAGAAAGAGTCCGAGCGACGAAAAACCGGTAAAGAGAAGGAAGAGCGAAAGACAGAAGAGAGCACGCTGTGCTTAGAAGCTCGCCAACTTCCTCTTTACCAGCAACGACAACTTGGTGACATGGAACTCTCCTAGAATCCAGTCATCTCCTTCTGTTGTCGGTAGGTGAGCCACAGTCTTTGCCTTTACGGTGAGTGAAAATGTAAGCGAGCAAGGATACCGTATTTTCGCGATAATTAATCCAGTGAAATCATCCTGTCGAAGCAGCTTCGCGTGTGACTAGGAATTGTAATTTGGTTGGTTACCACACGCGTTCTTTCGAAAGCGCAAAACTTTTCGAATTTATCAAATATTTGATCTTCGCTTTTAAACGGAGGCAAACGTGTAAAAACGAAGAACATCGATGTGGAAAGAAATAAAAAATAAAAGAGAGAGAGAGAGAGGTAAAAATTCTGACGTTTCATTTTGGATTTGTTTTTTTTTTTTTTTGGATACTGTTTAACACGGAACAAACTTCCATGTAGTAACCCTCGACTCCACACCTCAAGCGTTGTTGACCACTGGAAAACGAACAACACTTTTTGCCCCGCTTTATTTGCTTTGAAAGCCTCCGGGATATGCGACGAAGACGCAATTAGTGATTGTCCAGGTTTTCAGCAATTAAGCGTTGTTGAAAAAAGTATCTCGTCAACTGTCACGACTAATTTCTCTTCTGTTCCCGCCCCATGGTTTTCACGGTTTTTAGTTTACAATATACTTCGTTCGACCGCATTGATGAAAAACGAGAGAAAAAGAAGAAAAAAAAAGAAAAGGAAAAAATGAAAAATTTCCTCGAGTTACTTTCACGAGTTGAACGAACGAAAAGTAAAAATAAATAAATCGTAATAAATCGTTTTCCTTGCGAAACTTTTAATACGATAACTTTCTCTCTCTCTCTCTCTGTGATTAAAGAATCTCGAGATAAAAGAGGGAAAGAGAAAGATTACACAACACAGGTTGGATCGCTATCTAATCTGGAACGTAACTCGTGTATTAATTGCCAGTTCGCTACGTAGCAATAACCGTTTATCTATCATCCCACGCTATATTACACTATTTAGGTCTTTGCTCGATATATCTTGAACGCTTGTCGGATCAAGCGCCGCCCTATTCTACTTGCCAAACCTGTTATTAGTCCTCGCTACTTGTCCGGTCAATAGCGCTTCTATTTTAGTCACTCTCGACTAAACAAGCTCCTCGCCGAGTCTGACCAGAGGCGATGCTGTACTACTTATCTCGCTACCAGTGCGAATCTATCTCGCTTATCCAGTGAAATGGAAATCCAAACAAGATATTCCAAGGTATAAATAATTTCACCAATCGGCCAGATAAAATTTAACGCCGCCGTGATCAATTCTCAGAAATAATTTTATACGATAATATCGATTAATAATAAAATTATTGATTTCACGACGATGCGAAATACAAAAGGAATGTATAAAAAAAAAAAAAAGAAAAAAAAATTGTACATATCAATAAATATATTTTTGATGGAAGGGGAAAAAAAAGAACAACAACAACAATCTGGATACAACGAGGTATGACTGGTAATTAACTGAAAACACAACGATCGGAAAGATTGTTAATTCCCAAAGTTAACAACAATCGACGACAATCAAGGGGGGCAAGCAAACGTACGATCAAAAGTTTTCGAATAACGAGAAAATTAGTTAACTAAAGGGAAAACTTGTTCACCGAGCGAATAGAAGCAAACCGCGCAGCTATCACGTTCAATTTAGTTTCCGGTTACTGCAACGCGAGCACGGTGTCGTCTTACAAGGCAAAACAACCGCTCCGTGTATTTGTAATTTTCGTAATACAATACGCGCGCTGCCAATCCGGGGCGTGTGGCGGCGGCGGGGTCCGACCTCGCGCGTCACACGATTGACAAATTTTCAACCAGAGAATGGCGACGCGTATTTAATCCCCCGCTATATCGTTTATAATATTATGACGTTGTTGCAAACTTTGCGACGAAACAGCCTGATTAATTTAACTTCGGCTTGTGAAATTGTATCCAAAGCGAGCTTCCAAAGCGCGTGTGAAACGTTTCTCTCACATCGTCCGAACAAGTTGCGACAGAAACGCGCATGACTGCCCGAGAAGACCGAGGAAACGTACTTCCGCTTCCGAACTATCGCCGTATCTTTTTTTATTTTTCCCCCTTTTTTTCTTCCCTCCTTTACGGTCAAATCCGGTAGCGTAACCGGATGCTCCATCAAGATTTATCGTCCTGGTGAAAAGACACGAGAGAGAGAGAGGGGGGAGGGAAAAGAAAAAAAAATGCTTTCCACCGCCCTGACCTTGCTTTTCCCTTTTACTCTCGTTTCCTCCTCTCGAGGGACCGTCGACGAGCAGGTTTATCGAACCACGCGAAGAATAATGAATCGCAACGCCGGTATAGTGTTTCGCAGTGGTTCACGGTTGACACGGTTTTAAATCAATCTCGAGCGTGAAATATAAATGTTTCGGTTATTTTCAAATTTTCACAAAGGCGTGAGAGAAGAATGATGGCATCCGGTTATGATCGATGGCAAAAGCAAGATCGTTTTTATTAACGAGGAATAAGGAAAGAAGGATTAATTTTGGCAAACGATCGCGCGACACGTTAAACATATTTTATAATTATTATTATAAACGTATATCGGTGAAAATGATCAAGAGAAATAATTCCAATTCACATTCGATACATTCGAGAGATATTCTAACAACGTTTCAAACTTCGATTTTAATATATGCCCCATCATTTGTGACGTTCATCAACGCGTGTTTGAATATTATAATGTAATTATTATTATTATGAAATTATTATACAGTGACAGGGAAGTAATAATCTTCGAGGGAATAATACGCGAGTATTTGTAATTGTCGCGTCGCTTATTTGACGATTGTCCCTGCATAGAGTGATTCGCGACAATCTCGTTAATAAATAATTAGAATTATCGTATCGTATAATACGCGAATATTAATCGCGCTTCGATGTTGTTTATCGGTATCTTGCTCAAAATTCGAAAGTTAGCAGCATCAGAGAGAGAAAGGACAAAGGAGAGAAGAACGAGAATCGAGAAAAGGGAGCAGAAAACGAAGAATGATACAAAGTATAAGTAATGCTCAACTTTCTAATTAATAATACTACGAACGATTAATTATAGAGAGAGGGGAGGGGAAAAAAACTTTGGAACGAAAACACGAGGATGGGCCGCTTTTTAACGCGGCTATTATGGGCGGCGGTTTAGGTACAATTTCCGCGTAATTACTGGAGTAATCACCGCAACAACTCTCGTTAAAACTATCCCCTGGCCGGGATAGTTGGAGGCGAGTGGAAACGGAGGCGAGGCGTTTCAGGAAACCGCGGATGTGTAATAGCGGATACCGTCTCCGATTATTATTTTCCGAATCTCTTGATGCCAACGGTTTATGAAAAAGCATCAGAGAAAAAAGAGGAGTGGTGCAAAGGGGGAGGAGGAATTTCTAGAAGAATAGTTTCTGAAAAAGTTAAAAATTCCTCCTCCAGTTTGTGTTTCCGCTCATCGCGCTATGCAAGCGACACGTATTTCCCCTCAACCCTCCCGTTTCAACTTTGACTTTATCCGGCACACCTTCGTTCCCTTCAGGCGTGTTACCAAACTTCACCCAGATTCCACGACCTGTTCACACTCCATCCGTTGCCTGCACCTCTTTACGAATTTACACCCCTCGGCCTGGCCGAGTTTCGTTCGAATTTGCAGGCCGGTCAATCCGACTTCTCGCCCAGAGAGAGAGAGAGAGAGAGACTCGACTCAATTATGAATCGTATCGCGCTCTCACGATCGAGCTTTAATTGGATCCCCGTGCGGACAATGTGACACGATTGCATAACTATTCGAAGAGGATTCGTAGAAAGGTGGAGGAAGGAAGGAAGGGGCTAAATCGAATAAATCGTCGAATATCGTTCCCCTTGCTATGGATAGGTTTCGACTTGATGACAACGAAATCCTTCGGTTGACGGCAAACGGAATATGGAAACGTCCGGTCATTCAACATCGAATTAACCAACGTAATGATAGCCCAATTTCATCCTGGCTACCGTATCCCGATGCATATCGGTTGATTGACGTAACTTCGGGAACAAAATGAAAACGTTAATTCGAGGCTCGGCCGGGAATAGTTGGACCAAACTATCCCCGGCTTTTCAATTCGTACGCGATAAAAGAGTCCACACCAATGAAATCTAACGAGTCGGCGGGTTAATTTTTCTAATTTACGACCGCTCCTCGTTGAAAGCCCGAACGGCTCGAAGGTTTCAACGAGCACTTGCGAGTATTTGATAGTTCCTTTCCGTCGAATCGCTCTCCCATCGACTTGATGAATTGAATTTTCTAAAAGATGAAATCGTTGGAGCGTAAGTTAATTGCTCGTTAAACTTATCAATGCGCGGATTTAATTTCTCATTATTATTATTATTATTAGCGAATATGGAATTTATTGTTCGCGCGATAAATTAAAGATTTTTATTCCCATCGATATAAGGAATATATCCCAAAGATATTCAATTTCGCGTAACATTTCGGATAACATTTCGTATTATCTCTTCGATTTCGGCCTAGTATGAACGTTCATAATTCTGGCATTGAATCGAAATGACGGGCATGTTATAGCTGCCTGCTATAACGTTCGTTAGTCGATACTGTCCCTCTTCGAAACCTTAAAGCGCTCTCGAAATGTTCATCGGAAAATCCTCGACCTGCTAACCTACATGCATCGCTGGTTTCCTGTACGAAGTTTGATTGCGAGCTCGTGTCACGCGAAGAAGAAGAAAAAAAAGAAAAAAATCATCGATAATTCGTCAAATTTGAAAAATGCCCTCTTGCCACCAAATTTTACATTTTAAATTTTTGATTAATTAAAAATCTCTCTTTCGATAGACGCGCTCGTAAAATTCGATATCGAGAATACTCGATATCGAATCTCGTCCTCCGTCTTGAAAAAAATTCTCAGAATTCTCTTTTCTCCTTTGTGGAAAGGGGAAATTTTTTTTCCTTCCCCCTGCAATACACGCTGCGAGTCGGACGTTGCGAGCTAACCAAAAGAACATACTTGCCCGTAAGAAACGAGGATTACAGAGGCACGCGGCGGGCTCGAGGGTGGCCGAAAGCTTTTGTCTAGAATTGCTTGAAAACCGGCAATGAGAGTCCTCCCTCCAGTCCCCCTCCTTATCCAGACCAATTACCTTCTTTTCTTTCATCCTTTTCTCCCAATCCCCCTCCTCCTCCTTCGCCCTTTTTCCCCTCGAGGTGTCGCGAACCCATCCCCATCCTCCCCCACACAAATTTCGTTCGCGTTCAATTTTAGCCGCGGGATAAGGGATAAATGCCAAAGTCCCGTCCGTCTCCCGTTCTACTCTCCCTCCATTCTCTTCTCCCTTCCCTGCTTACCCTCCTAGGACACGTCCTCTCTTCGCCGAGGATAGGCTCGTGACACCTTCGAGGATCACGCGGAATTAAAAGAAGACGAGAGGAGTTTTTCGTTTTATCGCTCCGAGGCCTTCGATGAAATGAAAAACATCTCGCTGCGAAGAGAGTTCCTCAAATACTAACACCGTTACGCGTGTATTAATGCGAGCCGAGTTCGATAATTAATCGAATTAATTAATCTTCTCTCTCGATCAATCCTCTATTATTTTTCCTGTTCGCGTTAAGAACAAAAATGCGTTGAAATTAACATTTCTTCGACATGTATGCAACTTGTATTCGTTTGAAATGACAATTTTAAAATTCACAATTTCGAAACTCTAAATAATCGTGCAGTGAAGTTTGGCTTTAAGAGGATGATTCAAGCATCTAACTACTATAATTGAGCGTGGAAGTCAAATAGACGTTTAACAAAATTAAATTATTCCTTGTTTAAACTCTCTTTAATTGTATCTACTGATTAATTATGTACGAGTTTCTTAACCTATCTCGTATGCTCGATTAAATTAGATATTCCCTGATTCTCGTTGAATAGGAAGGGGATGATTTTTAGGGGAGACAACTCGGTGGCAAAAAATTAGGTAGCGATAGAAAATCCTTTGGCAAAATTGGCGCTACGGGGTCGCAAACTGTCAGGAATACGAATTATCACATGAGAACGTGGCGCGAATTCGTGCAGGATTGTTACGAATTCCGGCTACGAGTCGAGAACTTTTAATTCCGTGTGATGTACAGCCCGGCCGTACGTAACTCTCACTTCTGCCCGGCTAATCGATAACGAGAGTGAAATTGAAATTGACCGACGCGATATCAGGTCGCTCGAAATCCATCGACCTGAAAATTACACACCGGGTTAAATATGATTTTTCGACTTCCCCCTCCCCTTCTCCCTTTCCTCCCCCGTGCCAAATACGATATATTCATTCATGCTCGATTATCGTTCGTTAATAGAGATGGAAAATATCACGTGGAGAGAACTTCGAGTTATTTTTGTTTCGCTTCCAACTCCTTTTTTTCATCCTAATCTTTCTCATTCTCATCACTTGAAATTCTATTTCTTCGCGATTCATTCTTTCAACTCGAATCTCGAAACTTCTTTATCGAAATATTCTTTAAAAAAAAGTTTTTATCAAAATACGACAAAATTCTTTCAAACTCGAATTTCCAAAATTTCTCTCTCGAAAATTTATCTCTCATCCTTCTCCTCTTTTCTTTTTTTTTTTCATCCTAATTTCATCGACGATATTTTCACGCTCTCGATTCGAATTCGATCGATCGTTGCACGATCACCCATCCAAGCGATGAATCGTCCGCTACGATGCACCGAACGATATTTTATGTTCGAACAATTCGCGTGTTTTTCACAGTTTAGCTGGCGAGCTAGCATAATCGAAGGGTGGAAAGTTGGCGACGGTGGGCGGGCGTGGCGCAAAAGCGTTGGCCCAATTTACCACCGCAGCCAATTAGCTCGACACTCGCTGCCTCTATTCAAGACGACCTTTGCGTTATTCCGGCCATTTCGAATTGCAACACGCAGCGCAATAATTCCTTCCGCGAGCGCGTTCTATATATATATATACATATACCTACTACTTATATATATACAACTTCATGCACTCTGTTATTATTACGTATCCTTGCGCACAGAGACGTGGTGGTGCACAGAGCAATGGCAGGGGTGCTTAAAGTTGGACGTTTTGGTAATTCGACGCCACTCGTACACGGGCCGGTCGTGTAACCGGCGACCAGGCCGGCTGCTACAACCGACAATTAGAATCTGTTTGCATAATCAAGATAATAATGGAAATTCTGAACGGCGCGCGGGGGATTATTTTGGCCAATGCGATACATATATATATATATACGCACATAGATAAGAAGAGATGTTATTATTCCGTGGCACAAATCGAATTCGTATCAACTGAAGGAATTGCTTGATAAATTTTTGCAACGCGCCTCCTATCGAGTAAACCTCGTGTTGTCGGGTTGGCCAACGCTTTTGTTTTCGTTCATCATGGAGAATGAAATGGATGAAATGAAAGGGAAAAGTTACTTGTTCGAGTGGGTTTATATATGTCCAGTTGCTAGCTACTGGACAGCTGCACAGCTTCGTCGGTACCCATCTTTTTTTTTTTTTTGGGTCACATTTTTACATCGACAACTTTGTAACTCGATTCTATTCGAGGCTGCCATTTTCAAATTTCTGGCACGTATCCCCGTTCCTCAGACCTTCTACAAATCTAATGGCCGTTCTCGTTTAAAATGAATTTTCATTCGCGGAGAATTTTTTTCCTTCTTTTTTTTTCCTCCCGCGTATAGATGTATCCATAGTTATTTCTAGTCTTCGTTTTTTTTTTTTTCATGGTTTCTTTTTCCCGCTGTATTTTTACCGCTGCGGTCCCAATTTTTGATTTTCTAGTTTTTATCTAGCTAAAAATTGTTTCCCTTTCTTTTTTTTTTTCTTTTTTTTTTTCATACCTCTTCGCTGTATTGTTTTCATTGCCGATTTTTTCTCCTTTTCTCTTTTCCTCTTTTTTTTTTTTGATTACGTTACGCTATTTTATTTATTGTTGAAAATTTTTTTACATGTTCTTGTCCTGTTTTTTTTATTACCGAAGCTTCTTCCGCGCGATGGTTTTTATTGCAGCATTTTTTTTTCTTTTTTTTAATACTTTTGCGCGTTTACATTTTAGATCATTTCCTCGTTATCAAAATTCCTCGTTTCTTGCGCAAACAGAATAAATTCGTTACGAATAATTCTCTTTTCATCCGGGCCTTTCTTCCCCGGATCATCGGAACAAAGAAATCTTTCGTCCTAATGAAATATCTCTCGTGCAAATAAGATCGTCAAAAGAAGGGCCAGCAACGTACTTGAGCCAAGATAAGAGATCTAACTCGCAAAAATACACGATCAATCGTCACTCTCTCTCTCTAAACGACCGATCCACGCAAAGGGAAAAGTTAATCGAATTCCTCGAATCCCATTCCCATCCCCGACCTCGTTTCAACCCCTCGACTATTCCGAATTACGAATCCCGACAACGCGATTCATCATCCATAACAGGTTCACCAATGGGAAGAAAGGAGAAGAGGGGATCGCCGATGAAAGGCCGGATTGGAAAGTTGAAAATAATAAATAGTGTCCATTAACAGCGAATCTAGGCTCCTAAATTGTCCGTCCAAAGGGAACTTGGAATTCGCCCTTCTGGCCTCCCAACTTTTCCTCCCTCGTCTCTCGCCGTCGATGATAATTCTTGTCCAGTTTCAACCGGGTGAACATCGCTCTGGACACGCTTCTGTATCCGAAATGCAGAGTAAACTGCCGGTGAAATAATTCCGTGACACGAGCAGACGTCGTCGGGGGAAGGGGAAAAAGAAACATCATGAAATAAAACGACGACGACGACGTGAAAGAAGGGTGCGTTTCGAGGAAAATTATCACGCGACGTGACGGTGAGAATGGTTTTCCGGCAAAGTTTTAGCTTTAGGTTTGAAAGATCGAGTTATTTTTTTCTCTCTTTCTTCTACTTTTTTTGTCCCCTTGCAAGGTAATAGTTCGATTACGAGATACTCCTCTTCGAGGATCAAACGGTATAATGGAAAGGCTTGCGTTTGATTTGATCCGGGAAATTAAAAGGGAAACACGATCGAGTCGAAGAAGACTGACGAAACGTCGTTTATGCAAACTTTAACCGGATACGTTCCTTGATCGTCGCTTCCCGAAATCGCTTTCTCGATGACAACCCCTCCTTTCACGGTATAAAATTCCCTCCTGATCTCAATCAGAAGGTAAGTTTTGTAATGCTTGCCATAGATCCGTTGTTGTCTGATATTTTTCGAGAAAACAAATTCGTTCGAATCGACAGACAATCGGTGAGGACTGCGGTACGATTTAAGATTATTTTTATTTTTATCGACCATTACATCTCGATTCGAAAGGAATTTAATAGATATTTAATACTGCGAATTTTTATGCAACACAATGTTTCCCTAAAAAGAAACGAAATTTATCATATAAATTTATCTATCAAAATTGGAAAAACTTTGAAAACACCGAAGATAGTGAATTTCGATCAAGGAGTGAAGAAAAGGATATTTTTTGCAGAGAATATTCACTATCTTCCTTATCCTTATCTCCTATTCTTATGTTTCTTTCGCACTTCTCTAACTTCTATGCAAATTCTATATCTCTGCAACCAATTGAGATATCGGAACGAATCAAGAAATTAGACTTTGTTCCGAGCTTTGACGATAAAATTTTAAAACAAACACAATAATATAGGGAATATTTACTCTTCTTGTATAATTTTTTCGTATCGAACTATATATAGAATTATACATATAGTTTCATACGATCTTTCACCTCGAATTACGAGGGAATGGAAAATTATCTGCATAGAGTTTAGGAATAAAAGTAATAAAATTCTTGAAGATTTGTCGAATAAACATAGGAATTTTTCTCGACACGACGGTCAGCGATATAATTTCACCAAGAGAATTCCTTTCTCGAGAAAAAGACTACCTCGTTCTGTTTCACGTACGTAGAAACGAGTTCTACTACAAGAGAGGATACACGGCGACCTCTTTCCGCCCGTGTCTTCGAAAATGGCACCGCGGCTTCCCTTGTAGAACGGATCCTGGATGCAATGCCGTGTAAAATAAAGTAGGCGTGAAATAGACGCGTTCTTGATTCCTCCACTCTTTCCCTACCCTGTCCATCCACCGTGAACGCGTCCTCCCCCGTAAATGTGCTCGGCCTCCTCTCCCAAACAACCTCGCGAAACGATCGCGTGACGAATTCGCCGGCAGAGCATACGGAATGCTATTTTACGCGAATTAATGTAAACACAAAGAAATACTCGAGCGTGGTAAATTGACGCGAACAAATTAGATCTCTCGTCATGAAATTAACACCCGTCGTCGGGCGAAGCGGCGGCGGCGGTGGCCGTTTCGATCGTGACACGTAATTATTCGTCGCTTTTTCGCTTTACCCATATTTTTCCCCGGTTAATATACAATCCTTCGCGTTTTATTAAATCGCGGTGCACGCAGTTTTACACGCGTCTTATAAAATCATTTGTATAACTTTTTAATCAATCATTCGGAATATTGACCATTTATTTCCCTCTCATTAAAGTGGAAACGTCGAAATTAAATCGAGCGATTCGACGTTGCATCCGAAAAACGATAGAACGACGAAAAAAAAATAATATACTACATTTCGATTTTTAATCGTTGTATCCATAAATAACGTGTCTTCCCTAGAATACTATCAACGCGATCCGTGTTGAATTTAATAACGCGATTATAATTTCTCTGCTCCGTTTTTCTCCAAACTTGCGTCGTTCGTTCCGTTTCATTATTTCTCGAAATACCTCTCGTATCTTTTATTTTCACTCCGATTCCGCCTCGCGAATTCGCAACAGCGTCGCGGCGTTCCACACCTTCCCCTCCCTCTCCAACTCTTAAACCGTTACGCGAAACTGTTTATTACCTCTTGATACAACCTCGAAACGGGTTCATTTCTGGAACAAAAAGCGGTGAAAAGGCGGAGGCGGGGCGATAATAAAGCGGCGCGCGACACACGCGCTGTGTAAAGAAAGAAGCGGGGATTAAGAGGAGAGGAGAGAGAGAGGGAAGAGGGATGGGGAGAGGGAAAAGAATATACGAAAAGACGTCTGCACTTAATTTCGCAGCGCTAATAAGGTTACAACGGAAACAGTGCTTTCGCTTTCGCGTGTAAGTTAATACACGTTAAAAGGGGAAACGCTTTTCGTACGTAGCTGCAGAAACAAAGATAAGTATATTAAACGGATTTCAAGTGCTTTCTGTTGCTGCGGCAACAAAGATAAGTGCATTAAACGGATTTAGTTTCGAGGCCTGGGAGAAGATGACGAGCCACTTTGTTAATTGAGTTTTGCCCTTACGGTACCGGCTGTATACTTCTCCCCCTCGGGGGGTATTAAATAGCACGCGGGCTGCATTAGCCCCAGCGCCATACTTCCGGCATCGTGGAAACCGAAGAATATTAATTATTCCGTTCAACCATC
The DNA here is from genome assembly GCF_003254395.2 of Apis mellifera. NCBI lineage: Eukaryota > Metazoa > Arthropoda > Insecta > Hymenoptera > Apidae > Apis > Apis mellifera. Next base: position 20,928,506 of record NC_037638.1, read on the forward strand.
CCCCCCTCCTTTCCAATTACCATTCGGATAATCGCTCGACTTTTTCACCGAGGATGACAAAAATAAGATCAATCGATATCCTCCTTCGTTCGTGTCTTCGACGATCGTCAATTTTTACATATATCGCGAATTTTTCTCCCACGAGGAGGAGAAGGGAAACAAGTTTCGCCATTATATCCTCGAAGGTATCCTCTTTGCTGCACACACAACTCGCGCGAAAAAGAGAGGTGAGGCGTTGCGCGCCTGCGAAATCAGCGCAGCGCCCCGTAATTATCCAGACTTCCGTGAACTCTGCAAACTTCGGTATTACGAGATTCAAATCGAATCGCAGAAACTCGACAGAATGTCGCTTCTCCGCATCTGGTGCCGACAATACTTGCCGCCCGGGCGCGAATCAACGTAAAATGTCTCGCCAAGAAGCGAGTTCGCAACTTCCCGACCTCCTTTACCCCCGTATTTCATCCGATTCTTTCCGACACTCTCCCCCCTCCCCCTCCCCTGTTGCTTCCGACTTTTCTCGCGTCTCTTCTCGTCGATGATTTCGTAATTCGAAGCCCGTTGCTTCGAAAAGGAACACGCCAGTCCCGAAAGGGGAATCTTGGAAGAATTCAAATTCCGAAGAAAGAAAAAGGAGACGGAGAGGGAGAGAGAGAGGAGACTTTTTCCTTCGAATCTTCTCCTAAATACTCTCGTCTCCTGTTCGAGAACGAGCAGGTCAAAGGGAACGGTTAAAAGTTTCCTCTTCGGGGATTTCATACGGGACGAGACCAGAATCGAGGATTAAAAACGTTAATGGAGGATACTATTATATCGGAGGGTAATAGGTTCGCGGCAACTTTTAATCTCTATCACCTTTCTTTTTTTCTTTTTTTTTTCCACGAGAAAAAGACGAGTTTCCCGTAGTTCGAACCACGGCCCGTGGATAGTTAAACTCGTTTTCGTTTCGTTCCGTATTTTGTCCCGTTTCGTTCATTTTCCGGGATCGCGGCCGGTTTTCGTTAAAGCTCGCGTTAAAAGGTGACAAGCCTGCGAGTCGATCGGACGGATTTTATCGCACGCGTTTCGATCCAATTTTATCGCCATTCTCCAAACTCACGTATCGCCGATATACCATCTGGAAAACTCCAGAAAAAGCCAAACGATATATATACACATATAAATAGAAAAAATCACACGTTCGAAATTAACGACAATTATTATATATGTGAGAAAGCACGATCTCGAATTAATTAAATCGAACGCATTGTCCCCGCGGACCATTTACCTATCTATTGTATAAACCAGCCTCGAAGGGAGTCATTACGAAAATTGATACGGATCTGTGGGAAAGCGACGGTAACCGGTTCATCGAGCCAAGTCTGATTAAACAGAGGATATCAACGAGTAGATGATTCCGAAAGTTGGAAGAGAGATCCTCGAAAGGACCGAGTCTAAGAAAAGACATCGAGAAAGGAATTCGAGGCCACCTTCCCCTTCGAAAAAGAGAGAACAACAGCTTACACAACACCTTACCGTTTCTGGCGGCGCGCGCGATGATGGTTATCAAAGCGAGGAACGGCGGAAGGGAGGAAGGGAGCGGGAGCAACTAATCAGACTCGGGCCAATCCACTCCGAGTCGTTTCCCCTCGAGAAGAGGATGTTTCCTCTCGGCGGACAGGATAATTTAAACTTTCCTCGGCAAGCACCGAGGGATGCGCGCGTATGTGTCCACCGCTGTATGTACGTCTCGATCACCCCCCTAAACAGAATTAGATACGAGCGTCAAATTCAAACGTTAACCACTACAAAACTCGCGGACGAGCGACTCTTGGCTGCGTTTTCGTTAACATTTCGAATCGAAAATTATTCGCCAACCGAAGTTTGCACAACGGAACGATGCGAACGAAGGAAAAAAAGTATATAACTGTGTATACGGGATAGAGAAGATAATTTAAACTTTCGTTTCGAATATCATTCGAGTTTAATTACCGGCTGCATGTCACGGGCGGATTAGCTTCGTACCGTGTCTTATATGCTCGTTCGCGTATAGATGTGGCGAGCGCATCGGATAGAATACACTCCCGGGATCTGTTTCGAACTGAAATCAGGGCTTATTGTGCTACAAATGAGGACACCGACGCTTGAATTCCGTTGTTGATGTTACCCATTCTTTCGAAAATATATATACATATATGTATGAACGGATATATACGGTCAGGGAACGTATGATACGTATATGTATCCAACGAGGAGATTCGTCTGGGTCGAAAATTCTGATTTTAATGAATTTTGCATCGTTGTTTCGTCTTTTCACGAAATGTTGAGGACAGAATTATCTAGCTTCATCTTCGAACATATCGTTTATGCGATATATTAATTTTTCTATGTCGATCTTTGGAAAATATTCAGGATACGCGTGTTTCTCAGGATGTAAATTTTCATTCATTCGCTCTCCAACTTTCCTTCCTTCCCGTTAAATCTGTTCCACTAGCCCACGTCGAGTCGTCCACAAATCCTCTCCAAGCCCCTCTTCGAATGTTCAATTAAGGTGATTCTCCGGTATCACGGAGAATCGGATTCGATTAAAATTAAAATTCGTTAAAATTCTAACGTTTCGGCGCTGATCTCGATACGCTTTCCGTGAAACGGAAGCGAAAAATTCGCGGGAAAAAAGCGAGGCAATTTAACTTTGAGAAGGCGTGTCCGGCGCGTTCGCCGCGAGCGATCGAGGCTTTTCACGGAAGCCAACGTCGTATCGATGGCCAGCACTTTACCGCAACTGCTTCCTAACGGAATACATTACTCCTTAATCCGTTTCCGCCGCTCTCGATAAAGCGGATCGGAACGAGTTCGGTGGCAGGTTTTAACGCTGATCCAAAAACATTTCGATTTACAGAGCGAGAAAAAACGTATGCTCTCTCCAATTTTCCTTGAGAATAACACATTCTCGCGGTTTTCACGAGCGACATCATCCGTTGCTTCGATTAAACGAGGTGAAACATCGTTTTATAATTTCCAATTTTCCTGGGAAAACGAGCTTCGAAACAGTTCTCCCTTTTCACCGATTCGAAAAATTCTTCTGCATGCTTTCGAAAACCATCCAGTCTCGATGGAACTGGATCCCCGTGCAACGAGTTCAACGCGAAAAAAAGTACACGCCATCCATATATATATATATATATATATATATATATATATATATAACTAACAATGGCCCGTAAAAGAACGTAACGCTCGAAAACACGCGTGTCCCGCGAGTGGTGGTTTTTTCCGAGAGGGAAGAAAAAAATCATTCGTCTTCTCTTTTATTATCCGTTCGTAGGATAGTTCCGCGCGATATACCAAGCGAAATTCCACGCTTCCCGTTCCACGACCTCTCCTCGAATGTGCGCGATAATAATACGCGGGCCTCGAGCGGCGCGTATTTACGTTTATTGCGCGTCGCCTTGCGAATCGATGGGAAGGGCAACGGCGCGGCGAGAATTTTCAAAATTTCAGGAAATCGTAAACCACGGAAATTTCGTTATCCAGACGGGGTTATCGCGTTTAAAAGTATCATCGGGGGCGGGGGAGGGGAGCGAGTCAACGATTTACGAGGCTGACAGTCGCGCTTTAACATCTTTATTTCAACCGCCATTCCCCGGTTTGCGAATATTTATCGGCGGTCCGTTCATTTTTCTCGCGCAGCTACAAAATGCCCTCGTTAATCGAGAGGCTTACGTCAATTACGCTAATGAGCGGCCCGGACGAACGAGCGGCGCGGACGGCCAACTTACCATTATTCGGAAAATTAACGCTTAAACCGGGCCCTCCCTCTCCACCCTCCTCCCCCCCGACGCGCTATGAATCCGTTTAAAGGCACGCTCCGCTTCAATTTTCCGTTTCGAATTCAACTTTGATTACTCGTTTACGCCGAATCGAATTATCTCCCCTCGCTTCCCTTCCCCGCCCTCTATCCAGCGTTCCGAATTATCGCCGTTTTCGATGCGAGTTTTTTTGCGAATTTTCGCGAAAACATTTTCGTCGACAAGATTTCTCATCGATCGAGGAAATTTAATATTCGGATGGAATAAATCGACTCACCTCCGCTTCTTGGCGTGTCGGTAGGACCGGACCGTTGTCGCAACCCTGAAACAAAAAAGGGAAGAAAAGAAAGATTACATGCTTGTTTTCATCGAATTTCCGAAAGAACGGATGAAACGGAGGGGGAGGATTGGATTGGATTATTATTATTCTCCCTCTTCCTTTCCTCCCCGCCCCGTAACATGATAAATTAATTTTCAGAAATATTCGAAAATTACAGCGAAACTTGGCCGGCGAACACTCGAGTAAAATGTACACTCGATCGATCCTCCGTCCGTAAGCTGATGCGCTCTCGCATTTTAATGAGTCTCATTTTTTTAATAATTAACGACTGTTCCGGCGGGAACCGGATCGCTTTTTCTAGCATCATCTTCGCTAGAATTAAAATTCCCTTGAATTGAAAAATGGAAAACGACGATGGATGAATCTTCGAATTACGAGAATTCCTCTCTCTCTTTTGAAAAAGGATAAGGGAAAAAAATAACGTTTCGCGCGATAATAGATCTATTTCCGACGGAAATCACCGAAACAAGAGTATGAGAAGATTTATATAGGGGAAAAAACCAGAGCGTGCATTCGATTCCAACTTTATCGCATGATCGCTATTTTCGAATTTTTTACTTTGACAGTCGATTGACAACCGATGAAAGGAAGAAATGAACGGAAGATATTTTCATTCTCGATTATTACTTAAGAAGACGGACGTCTTTTAATATCAGGCTTAGCCGAAAGCTTAAGCAATTCATCGATAATTAAAATTCGCTGGAACATCGATCGAGGTAACGAGAGAAGATATCTACCTATCGATTGCCTGGCGTCGATAACAACGAGAAATAAGAAGATAGAAAAGTATATTTTTAACGACATATTTTCGAGCCCGTCAAATGCACGAAATATCTCCCGCGTAACAAGCGAAATCCAGGTTGCAAACTCGCCGGAAGAAAATCGTAAAGAATTCCGGTTTCGAAGGGGGGAGAGTGCAAGTGGCGCAAGGTGTTCCAGCTGACTTTTCTCACTGGAATTCTCCGTGTTTCTCGTTCGTCGAACATAAACGGCAAAGTTAACGTACTTACAGTTCCCTATCGGATCCAGATCCCCATCATGTGCGCCGGTTTTATATCACCATCCCGGCCACCCTCTCTCCACGGCCCACCCACCACCACCACCACGACCTTCGCCCGTATATAAGCGGCACGTAACTTTCGCATTCAAACTTTATCCCCACGCTACTTTTTGAGCACAACGTCAACTTCGCTGTTCCAACAAACTCGCTGAATTACAAATCGAACGTGGCACCACGCTGCGCTACGAAAGGGGATAAAAGTGACGCGGCGTTCCAACGAACGATGAAACGGGGAAAAAAAAAGAAGAAGAGGAAGAAGTTAAAAGATGGATGGATGAAAAGAAAGAAAGAGAGGAAAAAGGAATGAGACGAGAGAAAGAGAGAGAAAAAGAGAAGAAGGATACGAGAAACGTAGGATAGAAGCAGAGGAGGTATTTCAATCTCGTTGGTTGGCTGTAAGGCACTCCGACGCATCGAGTTCGAAAACTTTCGCTTCTCGTCTGGCTGACTGAGTTTTTCCAAGTGGTATAGAAACCGGATCCCGGTTCAGGGATCGTGCACATTTTCACCGGTTCACCTACACACTCGCCCGCTCGCAAACACACTCCTCCTATATCCCTCCTCCCCTCCCTCTTTTGCACGCTCGAAAAAGCGGGAATAGCCTTCCGCTTGCCAGTTTGTTTAACGAAGCGACCCCGTAACGCGGCTATTCTTTTTTCCTCCCCCAGCAGATAGGAGAAGGGAAGAAAACTTTACTCGCTCTTAATTCTGTTTACAGTGGCGACAGAGGCCTCGTCACGAGTTTGGATAAATTAACGAGCGTAAATTCTCGAATTCTCGAGAATTAAGAAAGGGGATAAGTCCGAAATACATTCGCATCACTCTTTGTCTTATCTCGATCGGAAAATGAAACGTAATCTCATTCTTTGTTAAACTCTGATGTCTACTTTTGACGAGCAACGATCCTCGTTCGAACGTCCAAGACTCGCCAAACTATAGAGATAGAAAGGAATGGAGGCTGGTATCGTTATTACACCGTCTATCGTCGGTTTGTACAATAGGAAAGAATAATTAGCCTCAGGCGGGATCCTTGCAACGAAACTTTATTATTATTTTATTGGAGCAAACAGAGCGGACGACTTTACACTCGCAGCCCGCGATAGGATGGATCGTTTCGAGGAAGGTTCTAAAAGCGGAGTGGAGGGGAACGATCGAGTATTTATCGCGATCCCGTCGTAAACTTATCGTTATATAATAAAGCAATGTCTTGGAGCGAGTTCCTTTAACGATGATGTTGCTCGAGGAACGATTTGAAAGCGCGGTTCTTCTCGAAAAGCTATAAAAGTCGACGAGAAGGAGAGAGATTCGATGAGAGAGAGAACTGGAGGAACTCGGGAAAAATTCTGTCGAGCCCTCGAAGGGCGTGTACGAGGACAGTCGATAGCCTCCAGTTTTCTATAGGTGAACGTATAGCATAGTCGGTGGCTTCGAGTGCGACAATAATGTATCGCGCGTATGTATGGGTTGTAAGTCGAACAGGGAAGGAAGCGGGGAGAAAGATAAGAGGGACGTGGGTAGACTCGCTACTCCACCGATAAGAGATCGCACCTAACTTAACCTAGTCTTTACCCTTGGACGAACGACCAAGGGGGCAACCCTTAAGAGCGACGTACTCCGCTGAATGCTTCAACTACTTTCGTCCTTGATATCCCATATTTTCTCCCAATTTTCTTTTTAAATAATGACAAACGTGCAATTATTAAATTTTGAATGTCACTTTGATATTTCGAATATTTAGAGAAAACTTATTCGTGAAATTCTTTCTTTCTACGATCGATTCGATTCTTCGTAATGGATAAGAGAGGACGACGTTTCAAACGATTCTCTAACTAATTGTTTCGAACAACGCAACAAGAATAATCCGATCGTCAGTCGCGAACAACAACAATTGTATACACACACATATATCCCGCCTCGCCAGTGACATTCCATAGTTTTTTCCCTTCCTCCAACCGATCGCTAAAAGCGATCGATTTGCATCCGTTTTATTCCATCTCGCTGTCACTGTGCCGAGACCGCGTTTTAAAATTATAAAAACGTGGGTGGAAAAAATAAAAAAAAAAAAAAAGGGAGAGAGAGAAACGAACGATCTAATTCGAGGTGGAATTGAACAACGGATGAGTGATCGAAACGGCCGGTAACTATTTAGATATATTTCACCGTATAATTGTGGCTTGATTCGTTTCCCGACAAATTTGTTTAACCACGATCGGTCGCGAATTCACGAATCGTCCAGCGAGAGAGAGAGAGAAAAAGAGAGAAATAGAGAAATCGAGATAGTCTGAATCGAACGTAATTTACAAAACGAACGAATTTTCGTGGCGAGGCGGGCGAAAACACTCCCCAAATTATTTTTATTGTAATATATTTAAAATATGTGCGAGGAACGAAAAAAATACAATCCCTCTTTTGAAAACTGCGCGATATACAAAATCAACGTCGAGGGGATGAAGGACGGAGGGAGGATGAATGGAAGGCAAAAACGGAAAAAAAACGGAAAAAAAAAGGTTAAAAAAAAAAAAAAAAAAAAAAAAGAGAAAGGAAAGAGGGGAAAAAAAAAGTAGAACGATCGCTGCAAGCTGTTGGCACAAGCCCCGTGAACGATGCAACGTATGCGCGCGCGTATATGTGTATAGATTATCTAAATGGATCGTTCCTATGCGCTGCTGCTACATACGGCCCTCGTTCACCCCTGGCTTCTTTTACCTCGTTGCTTTTAATGACGACATTACGAGCCGGCTTCAGAGCTGGCCGTTATTCGCGAATAATTTACGGCAAATATTTATCTAAGATAATTGTTCGTACAAAGTCTGTGTTCAATTGTACAGCCACCGGCTATCCGGATAACGGGTCTGCGTTCGTTTACATAATAATTATTTGTCGCAAATACGAGGGTGTAACAATGCCGCCGATATTTGCTTCGAGCCACTTATTCGAACGAAGTTGTTTTCGCGATCACGACTCCTTTCGATTAAGAATTGTTCGCCTCTTACGCTGTTTTTCAATCATGCAACAACGTTCAATACGTGTATAATCTTCGACCGATGATCGTTTCAATTTTGAACGATGCCTCCAGCTAAAAATTATTACCAATCATTTCTCGAAAAAAATGTTTGATTACAGATTGTGTACAGACGCAGATTAATTGAATAAAACTCGGCGCCTAAATTTCCTGAAATTTACGCCCTAAAGGTGGAATTCGATGGTCAACGACGATGCAGAGAGAGAAAAATGATCCGCTTCGAATTCGATGAATTATACGAGGGAAAAAGATCGAGAGAGAATTAATATCTCGATCTGAAGATCGACACGCACTTTAAAAACAAACCTTTATTTATCACCTATCCAGTATTGAAATTTCCAAATGTAACGCGTCAAACGCAACTCTTTACGAATTGATCTTTCATATTCTATTATATTGATCGAGATAAATAAAATACAATAGAAACGAATAGATTCAAGAATCAAGTAAGATCGATAATTACGAAATCAATTACGGATATCAAAATCGCTTTATCGCAGTACCAATGATAAAATATACGGTGTACCTTCACCATTTCAATTTTCTAATTCCCCGAAACGACAATTGAAACTTCCCCTCGAAAGCAAGGCTATTCATCACCGCGTATCTCACCATTATCATGAACACTTCGATGGACTCTAGGTTATCCGGCGCCAATTTATCACTATATCGGTATCGGCAACGGTAAAAACATGAATTTATCACCAAGAAACCCATTCTTTGCCAAGATACAGACTCCCGTTAAATGATGCTCGAAAACATAATGATGACGAAAACTAGCTAACGACCGTTCGTGAAACAGAATCCCGAGTAGATCGATCGCCGGAGATACGCGCTTTTTCTACGCATTGATGTCCCCTGCCAATTTCTAACATGTATAAATTCATCCATACCCGTCAATTAATCTTTATATCGAGATAAAGAAAGAAAGAAAAAAAAAAAGACGTTCAATCATCCATCCATCTATCTACCCTTCGCGATAAAAGCGATTTTTGAACCATTGTCCGAAACGAAACATCAAACAATCAACAAACCCAGGGCAAAACCGTCGTACGAGACACATCAAACAACCTTTCTACGTAATTTCATCCCCTCGCTAATCTAGAAAAACGCTCCCATCCTTTCCCTATACGTCGAGTGACAAACTAACCGAACTCTCCAACTCTGAAAAATCCCTCGCGGGGCCTCGTATATATATATATACTATTTTCCAACTATTTTTCAATCGAGCCGAGCGTTTTCCCTCCGCGGACCAACCCCAGACAAAGCAGACGTGTTTCACGTGGCCGCGCGGAAAGTAACGATTGTGTCCGTCCCTGTATTCGCCAATTTTCGCGTTTTAACGTTGTATCGCGTATCGTGGCTCGCGTGCAAGGCGCCCAACGAAACTGCCTCTCGTCGAAAGCACGAAAATTCATTCGAAAATATATACCCGTGACGCTTTGCGCCGCCCTTTTACAGCGTGACCGATAAGCAAATCGACTTGGTCAGAACACGAGCAACGTCGAGTTGACCTCGCCACGCGAGATAGAGGCGAAATCGTGATGAATAAAAAAAAAAAAAGGATGGAGATAAGAGGAGATGAGAGAAAAAGTTGGAGCATCGAGAGGAAAGATGCATCGTATGGAGGAACAGCATGGGTCGTGATACGAGTAAACGTTATAGACGAAAGTTGCTTCGTTGCGCAAGATAAACTTGATATAAATCAGGGAAGGAAGGTTATGAAGGGGAAAGAGGAATTTAAATTCTATGGGAAATTTTTATAATGACATGGTTCTCGGGATTAAAATTTCGGGATTAAAAATAAATCTTCTTTCCTTTCTCTGATACGATCTGAAAAGTATAGATAAATCGTGATACCTTGTGGTTCATGCTAAATTAAACGAAGAAGGAAAAAAAAGAATCGTAATTATAATGGAAATTATTATGGAATGAAATAGAAAGATGAAAAGGAGAGGAGAGGAGAGGGATGAAGGAAGGAAAGCAATTTAAGGAAATAAATGGTACGAGAAGAGGAAGAAGTTGTAGAAGGAATAATACGTACTTTTCTCCCACTTCTTTTAAGCCCTAAACGAAAATGAGTTAACGCTTATCTTATTATATCAACGTGGAATTTTTATACTCTCTCTCTCTTTTTTCCTTTCACGTACGTGCAAATACTTTTACAAACTCGTAACTGTTAAATCGAAACTAATCGCTATTATTAATTAAAACGAAATAAATCGCGAGTTCAGATATCATATCACCCTTAGATACCTAATTTCTTACGATATTCGTCTATTTAAAAATGAACGAGAGGATTTATATATATAAAAAAAAAAAAAAAAAAAAACTAATCCCATCCTTATACGAGGGGACGACGAACGACCGCATTGGATCGTACTAAAAATTAAATCGGCGCTTAAAACAAAGCACGCACGCGGATATCGGTGCTAATGAATATGCAAAAGGGGCGCGGGCTTTTCATAAGCATTCCAGGATTTCAAACGAAACGCGGCCCAATCCGGTCCCCGCTTGCACCTTGCGCGCCGTAGTAAATCGTTAAACTAAAATTTAATCTCCCGATACACGCGCCCCTTCTTCCTGCGCGGCAAAATCTCAATGAAACCGCCCTTCGCGTTCCACGTCGTCTAAAGAAAAATTTATAGCGGCAACCGGCGATGCATCCCGTTCACGGAATTTAATCGCCAATTCCCGATGAGCCCATCCATCCGTACTGAGCCATCAGCATCCCGTTTAAAACATGAACAACGAAAACTGCTCGTTCATTTAAATTCGTGAAACGAGCAATCGAGTAATGAGCGTTTTCCACGCGAGCGAAAAAGAGGGAAAAGATCGGATCGAAGCAAGAAAACCGTGTCGTTCCTTTTACGACAGAAAAATGTACGAACCTATCCATTTGTAGAATCTGTGGATAATTGATCTTAAAATCGTGCAATGGATTTAAACGTAACATTTTTGTGTACAATTAAAAAAAAAAAATTTGACATAATATTCGTGGATGAAGATACGATGATATAAAAAAATTTGGAACATCTCCCGCGAACAATCAATTTCCCGCAACACGTCCTCGATCTCGGAAAAACGTATGTGAAGGGGGAGCAAAAGTCGCAGGCAAAAAGTGGATCGGTGAAAGGGAAGGAAAAGCTCGGCTTGTCGACAACTGCGTCACTCGATCGAACGGAAAAACGTTTGGAAGAGACGCGCGTACAGACTCTCCCGAACTACGCTACCACCATATCGTCGGGGAAATTTTTTTCCCCGCGGAACTCGTCCACCGATCCGGCGACAAATTCTATTCTTAAGTTGGGCGGGAATGTGAAATCGCGTTGCGCTGCAAAACTTTGCCGCTGCAACAGGATTACCGGCAGCCCCTTTTCCCGGCCGGCCGAGTCGAAAGCTGCGCTAGACGAACGGAATATAAACGAAGGGAAAACCCGAAGACGAAACCCGCGGATCGATCGCGCGCACGTGATAAGGCGGGGCGAAGACGCAACGAGACAGCTTCGTTCGGGGCTTGTTCGAGGCCGGGAACACGTGCGGAACATTTCAAGCGGCGATTTCGATATCTTGCGGAAAATTCGATACGAGTCGGCTATCCTTCCTCTCCATTCCGTGACACGTGCAGTCGACCTACGTGGCTACGTGGTCCACACACGTACGTAACCGTGACGTTGTCGAGGACATTCTTTCTACGATCCACCTCCTCTTCGACCATCAATTTTTGATCGGCGGCGTATTCATCAACGATGGTTTCGAATGGAACGGGAAATTCGAAGATTGTCCCGGGCTCGATGCAACTTTTGCTTCGAGAGAGGATGCGACGTAAAGAGAAAGGGAGAAGAGGAGGGATTAATATCACGCATCGTTTAGATCGTATTTTCTGGAAATAAGTGAAACGTACGGCCCGTGTCCGTTTCGTTCGACCTATCTCTATCTCCGACCACCAATTTTTCCTTCCCTCCGTTCGTTCACCTCCCTTTGCTGTATACATTCGTATATAGCAAAGCCCTCTCTCCTCCCCCCCGCTCCCCCAGCCCCTCAGCCGCGAACAAAGCAACGCCGCAATATCGTACGTGATTTAAGAAAAGTTTTCTTCGAAATTGTTCGTGTTATAACCTTTTGGAGTGGTTCCAACGGAGAACAGAATGCCTAAGATAAGAATTTTCCCTCGCGGCTTCTCGCTGTCACGGCGCGGCCAATATCTGGAACGGGGAGGGGAGAAGGCGAACAACGAAATCGAATCGCTCTGTGATAAAGAAAGCAAGGAAGGGTTGGTGGTTAATTAAACGAGTGTACGTGCACGTATAACGTGTCGATTCGATTATTTTTCCTCCAGGCAGATAACGAAAATTTCGAACAACGAACGATCTCTCTTTCTTTCTCCATCTTATCGCCGTGTTAACATCCCGTGTCAACCGATTTTCGTTTTCCAATCAAGAAGAAAAAGTAATTTTAATTTTCGAAACGCTCCGGTAAAAAATTGTTCGAGTTTTAATTGCAAAAACAAAGAGGAATTTCGTCCCGGAATCCATTTATTTGCAAAATTCTCGTTTCCTTACCGGCTTCCTATTATTGTTCCAATGCGATACAAAGGGAAAAAATTAATTTGTTCGCGAAGAGAAACGGGTTCTCGTTGGTGTTTTAAATGTTTTAAAGAGGCCACCACTACCACCACCATTACCACCCGTCAACAAACGGTGTGAAGTAAAAGTCATCGCAGAGACACCACCCGTTGGAGAGTAACGCGTTAATTAATGATTCCAATCTCATTTATCATTACACAGCTAGGTCGGTGAAACGAGGAACCGTCTGGAATTATATAGCGTTTCCTACCTCTTCCTCCTCCTCCTCTCTCTCTCTCTTCCACCCTTTCTCTCCCCTACTCGACACCACCAGATACAGATACCCGCACCATCCTTTCTTTCTCCCACCTTTCTTTAATTAAATAACTTCAAGACACTATCCGTTACTTCATCTACCCACTCTCGTCTGCTCGCCCGCCACCAATCTACTTTTCAGATCTGAACACGGGATACCCATTAAGACGAATTCACGGAATTCGATATTTCCGATATCCGGTTGCTTATCCCCCTAAAACCACCTCTTGTTTCCTCTTGTTCCTAGAATTTTCGCGAGAGCCAACCTCCCGTTTTCCCTCCAGTCTCTTTCGATAAAAAGAAAAAGAGACCAGATACGCGATCCCTCGAATTTATTTCTTAAATATTTTTCTAAAAAAACGTTGAGAGCAAATCGACCGATACTCGAACGCGTTTCGACAAATACGCATGGCGAATAAAACGATTCGACGCACGGTTTTTCATTTATCGCGATGCCACGTTGTTTTCCTTCGGCCTCCTCCTCCTCCTCCTCCTCCTCTTTTTCCGAATGGACCATGTATACGCCACGTGTTCGATATCCCGGAAAGGAGATTCGGAATCACGATGAAACGTGACGGATGAGAGGAAGGAAGGAAGAAACGAAGGAGGGAGGGGGAGGAGGAATCGAGAGGAAGCCCATTGTCGGTTGGTATATCGCCGGAGCTGTCTTGTCACCCGATCCATTATTCAAGTCGCGCGACTTACCAGGGGAGCGAGCTTGTATGCCATACACGCGAGTTCTCATTAATTCTTCTTTATACGTTTGCTTAATACCGCCAATCCTTTCGTCTCGTCCGCATTCGACACCCGTCAACAGCCTCGTCCATCCGATATCGATCTCCCACGCAATGTTTCAAAGTAACTTTGTGAACCTGTTTATATACACCCATAGGAATTTTCCTATACACGCTTCTCACACGTGACGGATAATTAAAGCATTAAAACAACAAAGAGGATGCGAATTTTTAATAAATAACATTCGATTCAACAGAATCGATCCGTTGTCGAGCATATTGTTTCAGGTTAAAAAATTTAAAAAAATTCGAGCAATTATTGGATGGACGTTACAATACAATCCTCTTAACTAACTAATAGCAAGATGGAGTCTTCGATTGACACTCCCAGTTTTTTCCTTTAATTACATCTAATTAAATGATCGAAGAGCGAGATACACACACAGTTGAAAACTTCGCTCGATAAACCTCGATCGGAATCAATTTCATCCCTCTCTCCCTTAGAAGGGAGAAATTCGGTCGCGGCTGTTCGCACACCGGGGATTCCATCCCGCCGGGGGAAGTTGCGTCGAACCGCATACTTTCACCCGAGACAGGAATTTTGAAAGGCGACGGGACGATACCTCGATGCGGCGTCCATGTTCGCGCGCGCGCGCGTCACGATCGCAACGCGTGATCCTCGCTGGCAACATCTCGCATCGCATCGAGGGGGGAGGAAGGGGTGATAGGCGCGTATGGACATCGAGTTGCATAACCGCAATCGAGATTTCGAAGCGTCCGCATCGATGCGGAGGACCGCGGATCTTGTGAATTTCCGCGCGATCGGCATTCGAAACGAGAGAATATCATATTTTAGTTTCCTAGCTCGATTCGCTGATTCAGCTATGCACACGTTTAATGTATACGTACGAGTGTGAGAGTGCTACGCCCGGACCAGTATTCGAGCATTGTTGTCGCGTAAAAAAAGAATTGGGATGTGATCGATAAATCGTTAAAGGGAGCAGGTGCATTTTGATTCGTTAATATCGTCGGGTTGCAATTAATAAATGATACCAGTTTCTTCTATCCGCGCTAAAGAAGCTACGTTCCGTTGAGCAACCCTTCTTCCTTCCATCCATCGTCTTAATTACCGGCCTGTCTCGCCTCGCCACGCTCCCCCATCGCGAGAAGTAGATCGAGCGTGTATTAAGTCGTCAACGGGTTACACGTAGAATTGGCTTTTAAGGAACTTTTAGGGACGATTTAAATAAGAATAAAGGCTGCCGAGAGATCTATGTTTTACCCCTTGAGCTTCGATTTCGGTAGAAAAGAAAAAAGGGGGGTTTGTATCTCTTGGACTCGAAACCTTGGAACTTTTTTATGTAATTATTTCGCTAGGACGTCGTACAGTTTCTTTTATATCATCGAGGTTCTTTCATTTTCGAGAGATCTTTCGATCGGTATCGATAACACACGCGAGGAACAATTAGGTTAAATCGATCCATTAGGAAGTAATTAAAGCTCGCCCCGTGGTAAAAGTGCATGAATGCAGAGACGCCTTTCTCCGATTCGTTCGATGATTAAAATTTCAGGGGAAGAGTTTTATCTCGCGATACTTGTTTCCAACGATTATCGAATTTTTCTTTTCGTTACAGAGATAAAACTCGATCGGTTTACTTATGTTTTCCACCGCCTTCTTATTCCCTGCTCGTTCGCCGGCCTCTCCGTTCACGATATATCAAACGCAAAAAAGTTCGTGACAAGCTGAAAGGGGAATCGCATTTCCGTCGACAATAGCGCCGCCGAACGCGATTCATTTCTCCATCAATATGATCGGGATAGTTGATCCTGATGGATGATCAACATCCGTCACTCAGCTCGGCTCTCCCTCTACTTGATTCACTTTACGCCTCCGGTCGACCAAGAAATGCAAATTTGTCAATGATACGACACCGACAGATTCCTTCACCACCTCTATTGTCCCGAAAACGTGTCGTTCCTTCGCAAAAAATCCGTTACACAACGACTCTCGTTGAACGGCGGCTAACTCGATACAAAATGCATAATTTATTCGTGAAATCGGAATAATCGGCCGCGAAACGCGGCGATCTTCCTTTTAATTCGTATGATAATTCCAGTAATGAAAAAGAGGGGATGGACGATTCGGCGTTATAACAGCGGCAATCAACCCTGCGCCCCCGATTCCCGCCGCTCTTTTTAATATTAATTCAACGAGCGGCGCGCTAATTTGTTCCCACGAGGCTTTGATCGTCGCTCGCAAATGACCAGCCCATGCCAAGCCACGCCACGCTACGTGTTTCGTTGCTGTACACCTGCGCGAATCGTATTGCCGCGTCCACAACCGAACAACGATAACCCGTTGCAACCCGTTAGTTTTCGCCCTTCCTTTGATAAATTCCGCTGGAACACTCGGATGATACACACGAAGAGAATTCGCCACGTGCGCGTCGTTCTTCCTCGTTCGAGCTACTAATTTCCCCTCGTTCCTTCGGATCCTCCTCCCTTCCCCTCTCCTCTCATTATTATAACCGTGGGGAGAGCACGTTAAAACGGTTTCCCACTTAATTCCTTGCACGAAGCTCGCGGATGGAAATTTCTTAATTAACGATTAGTAATTGGACCCACTTCTTCGGCCGATCTCTCGTCAATTTTTCTCTTCTTTCTCCCTTCCCGGCTTAATTAACTTTCCTTTCGACCTCGCCTGCTCCTCTTCGATCGGAAGAATAAGGGAGAGGAGGGGGACGGATCGAGAAGGGGCCGCCGCTTTTAACGCTTCGCCGAACCCGGAGAGAGATCTCGCGCGTGCTTGAAAACTTGAAATACGTTGATTCTAAGTTGGCGTTGCTTGGCCGTTTAAGCTGGCACAAGCTAAACTCCGAGGGTAAATATGAGCGCGGCGATATAATCGAGAGGGCAGAGGTCGAAGGTGTGGGGTAGGGAAGATGGCCGTGGGATTGAGGAAGGGGGTACGGGACGGGGTTGGAACGATACGTTACTTCGTTACGAGTTACGTCATAAGTTGCGTAACACGGCTAATCGCTTCCAGGTTTACGCGCTTATTATGAGGGTAGAGCGGGCCGCTCGTGAGGGTGAATCGATGTAAAGCTCGGACTACGCCAACCGATAAATCAGTTCACTAAATTGAAGCGCGCGTTACGTAAAATATCGACGAGAGGGGGTCGAGCGGTAATCCACGCCACGTTTCCATTGACCAAGAAATCGATACGCGCTCCCCGCTTTACGGATCGAGCATTGTCCATCCAAGATTTTCATCGCTTGCGGGTGATAAGGTGAAAAGAGGGGAAAAGAAAAAAAGGAAAGTCGTTTATTATCGTGGAGAACCATAATTTTGACCGTGAACTTGCCTCTGCGAAGTTGTGACCGCAAATTTGTGAACTTTCCGCCGTATAATCTGAGCAGTACAGAGAGCTCGCAAGAGGGAGAAAAACCATTTCGTCATAATCCTTTACTGCGTCGTTAAGCTTCCCTTTCTAAAGAACGCTCGTCCCAAAAGCCGTCGAGTCATTCAGTTTTCTCATTAAATCGTGTTAACCTTAAAGTACACCCTTCTTCAGCTTGTCTTAATTACCAGAACTCTCGTTCCTTGTTTCTTTCTCCGCTTTAATAATCGTCAAACGTCTCCCCTGCGCGAGAATCTATTCTTTCTTTCGCCGTAAGGTAAGAGGAAACGGAGCCAACTTGCAAACTTTCGTTTTTTCGCCAACACCGATTAAACGATAATTAAGCGGAATCGCGAGATAATTATAAAGAACCAAGTAAAAAAAGACGATCTCCAACGGTCTCTTCTTCTATATAAAACTCTGCTCGAAAAATTCGTCACCGGTATATATATACATATATATAAACTATGCAAAAGATAACAGGAAAACGTTTCATCGTTCGTCGTGAAACTTTTATAACTGTTAAATAAAAAAGAAAAACACCTGTAATCGCGATTCCAAAATCCTTTACTCCTTCCATTCCGCTACAATCCTTCCTAAGAAAAAACTCTCCAAAGAGAGCTCGAATGCAACAGGCTTAAAAACACCTCGAAAGTAGCCTCGATTAACGACGAAGAATCACCATTTCGCGTATCCGGTTCCATCGTATTCGAGGGATCTCGCGATTACCAAACATCCTCTCTCTCTCCCTCTCTCTCTCTCTGGCCGGTGAATCCACGGGGTTATTCGCGATAATGGCGCGTCGTAACGATATTTCACGGCGACCCTATATCAAGCGAAACTGCATATGCAAGTACGATCGTAGATAACGAGCCGCGGCTTTGTCCAGACCCTGTCACGTGTGCGGCTCTGATTTTGAGAAGCGTGTGAACGCCGGAAATTACGTGGACCCGGTTGTATACGTCGATCTCACGAGGCCGATAAGCCGTTTTTCACGGCGTGCGCCGCCTTCGATCTAAATTACAGAGACAACTCTCTCTCTGCTATCGATCGATCTCTCTCGGGCGGCCTAACCCTCTCTCGCGGAATCCATCGAATATACACGATTCCGCGGCGTAACCGGCACACCAGTTAACCCAGTTTCATTAAATTTCGCGCCAACCCTGTCATCCAGCTCTAATCAAGCCCGGTGTTGTCGCGAGCGACGGAAAGCGCGATAGTTACGAGTGAAAAGCCGAGCGGAGGGGGAGGCGATGGCGACGAGTTACGAGTTAATTCGGACGCGTCAGTTTCAGCGATTACGGATGATTCTCGATTCGAGAACAAAAATTTCGAACGTGGATGTATCGATTCGAGGAATTTCCACGAGGATCGATCGTATTGAGGAACGATGTATCCGGTTATAGGGATGGAATTTCAAAGATTTTCACCGATATTCCGAATATAATCGGAAATTGAACGAAGAATGGCTCTTCTTTAACCGAGGGATAAATTCGTAATGAATTCGTCGATATTTTTCGATACATCCTTCGACAGGATGTTCCAAAATCAGTGAAATTATAATATAAAAATACACGTTGTGTCTAATAAAATGTAAATATTTTATTTTTTAAGATATGTAAAGTTGGAGGAAAATATTGGCGAAATATCGGTGAAATCTTATGAATTTTATTTTTTCAATATATAAATAAATACCGAAACTCGTTATAAAATTTTCTACGCGAATAATTAAAAAAAAAAATAGCGATCTTCCAAAATCCACGTTGCAACGTTGAATTGAAAAATTGCTACGTAATAAACCTTATTTCCTGAAAACATTATTACACGCGTATAATTTGTAACCTCGAGGATGCTCGTGAATATAATAATAGCAATACATATCTTTTATCTCTATAACCGCCATTGCGCAATACATCTGTATAATTTCGTTCTTACTCTTTATTATTGTCACGTTATAATCGAACGATGCATTATCCATAAAGAGCGAAGAATAGTTTCGAGACCCCCAAGCGTACAAAAATCGTCGATTAAACGGGAATTGATAACGAATTTATATAATACGTAATACGTGGAAGAACGTGCTATCCTCTGGTTAGAGAGGCGCAATAGCGACGCCGCTTGTTGTTGCTAAAATGGCTTAAGCCGGCGTTAATTAAGGGAGGCTTTGGCTCGTACTGACTATAATCACCCGCGGCAGGCGTCGCCATGGTGACTGCAGAATGCGTAGGAAATGGGGACGGGATGAGAAAACGAATCAACTCCAGAGAAATGGATTGCTCGCAACTGTTTTTGCGCAACTGTTACAACGGCCGCGGAGACCGTTTTGGTCATTCGTTAGTTGCCTCCAAGTCGTCCATTCCGCGATACGAACCAGACCCCCTCCACTTAGAGTATAACTTGTAAGCTTTGGAATCGAGAAATTAAATCTTGCCAAGTTTCGTTTCGAAGAAATCTGCGGAGGGAGGAATTTAAAATTCTTCGACGCAAGCTTAAAGAGGAATCGAAATTCCTCGATCTGAATATAAATACGTTCGAAATTACGGGAAATTGTGTTACGTATGCATACCTTTACAATTAAAGAACTGTCGCCGGAGTTAACTAATCGTCGGACGAGTTTAAAAGTAGCGAGTTTCCTTGAAACTTTCCACCGTCGCAAACAATCAAACGTTCGCAATGTATTTAACTACTAAATGTACTTTGTATACTAAGGAAGTAAAAGTTGAAGATTAATGAATACGGAGAAGAAAAAAGGAAGAAAGCTGAAAGCTTCTCCCGGAATTCGAGAAAAATAAACCCTCGATGATCCTCGACCGATCTTTAAATCGAACGGAACAGGTTTGGGATATCGTATCGAGAAGAGAAGCGCCATTTTAATTTTGAACGTTACAGAAACTGAACGCGAAATTCAACGAAATTGGATACAAGCCCGATAATCGTTCGAAACGATAAATTAATTCATCCCTCGATGAATCGTGCATCGAATACAAATCTATCTCGTTTCTGATCGTGAGACGAAATTCGCCGTGTCATCGTGCAAATCGGGGAAATCGGATTGCGAAACACGGGCTCGTAAAATAAGACGTTATAACGGCGCATACGTGTAACTCGATTATCAAGAGAACTGGTAAAACCGATTTAACGCCGATAAACGCGAGAAATTAGTCGGAGCAACTTACATAAGTTCGAAGTTACGATTATATCCCACGGATTCTCGTCCCAATCGAGATCCCGAATATCTACAACTTCGATATCTAGAAATTCTCTCTCTCTTAAAATTAAATTTAACTCTTAAATACGACATCGTTTTCTTTCTTATCTCTCTTTCTCTAGCTGCGTAATGAAATTTCAAAAGAAATAGAGAGAGAGAGAAAAAAAATTAGGAAATCCGCCACAGAATCGGGATGGAAATTTAACTTTCCTAATTGAATTCTCTCGGTTTCGAGGTGCCGGTTGAACGTTCGGGTCTCGGTTCGACGATATTATCCGTAGCCGGCTGTCAACGCGACCACGTCCCCAGAAACCAATATGCGCTCGAAATGCAAATAATGGCTGTCATCCCAACAGAAACTCGAGGCGAGACACACGAAAAACTCATTCTTGATCGTCCCGAAATAATTGAGCATCGGTTGACATTATCGGGCAGACCGTTAGAACGGGAGAGGATCGAATGGTGGATGGTTACACGGAGGGAAGCCGATTAATGCAAATGTCTAACCTATTGTGGTGTATGGCATAGGCCGAACTAACCGGGGAGAATGATCGGTGGTGTAGTGGGAGCGGATAGAGTACACTAGACTAGGGTTGGAAAGGGGAGAGGGACAGAATAACAGAAGTGGAGAGAGAGAGAGAGAGAGAAGGTTGAAACTGATGACAGAGAAAGAGGGGAGGGAGAGAGAGAGGAGAGCTGGAGAGGGTCTATTCTGAATTACCCTGGACCAAACTGGACTTGCTCCACGACGGCTCGACCGCAACGCTTCAATTTAGAATGCTAATCAGCCAACCCGCTCCTCGATCCCCTTCTCTGTCTCTCGTTTCCACTACTCACGATATATATATATATATATATATACATAAGTGTATCCATCCCTTAATTCCTCGCTAGTTTTGGAGTTGTGGACCACCTTTAACCGAAACCCAGCATCGGTATATCTATCGTTCAAGAAGACCGGTCTCATTCCCGTTCAGGGATTCCTCCTCCTCCACGATGATGGAGGAAAGATGGAAGGAGAGATGCAAGATAGGGAGGAGGGGGATAAAGAGAAATCCTTGCATGATTGAGAATGCGAGTTTCCTTTGATCCTGTGACGGAAGGACGAGTACCGTCGAGCATCGTCTCGAGGATCATCCGGTTATGGCCGAGTTCCTGGCGCAGGCCGATCCTCTCGAGCGCGAAAACATGTTTTTGGAATGACGGTGATGCACTCTACTACTAGGGATATATCTTTACGAGAGAGAGAGAGAGAGACGTACCGCGCGTAAACGATCGAAAATTGAAATCTCGCGACGAACGTGACGATGGTTCTTCCGCGATCTCGAGCGGAAGAATGGAGTCGTACGATGTAAGGAACGCGAGGGAAAAAATTTATCTCCCCCGTGACATTGTTGGTGGAGATGAAATATCGAGAGTAAATGTCGTGTGATGATTTATTTGCTTCTTGCAAGAACCAAGAAGGGAGAGGAGAGAAAGTTGAATTCAATTATATTCAACGTTAAGATAATTTTGATTCGATTTCTCTTCTTCTTTGCCGCCAATTTTTGGCAAAGAAAGGTTGGCGTATCTGATTGTAACGAGTCAGTGGAAGAAGAGGAAGCGTAAAAGAGCCGTGTATAAAAATCCGTACGATTAATTCTCCTTAATGGGAATCGTCTCTTTTCTTTCTCCACGTCAGTTCTCTGTTGGAGATCAAGGGATATCTCCACGCTTCGAGTGTCCCTGTTTGAGAAACGGAAGAGGGAATTTCGATTAAACATTTATCTGCGCGGAAAAGTTCGCGTTAAGATGGCTTCCGTAACCAAGTCTAAAGTCATTGAATCATTTATTAATTCCGATAGAAAGGATAGAAACATCTCTCGGAACGGAATCGAAGCTCGCGTCGCTACGGTACATCCCTCTGTAAATTGATGGACTCGTTAATTATCTGATAACGACCATTCCACTCTCCGCCGATCGCTCGACGAAAGATTTCACCGGCGACTATGCGGCGAACAACGCGGCAGCGCAACAACAAAGCGAATAATTAACACAACGAACGCGCCCCGTATACAACTCTTGCACCGGTCTAATTTGCATATACAAGACAGACGCACGCTGTAACGTATCAACTTTGATTAACAAAGTCGACGTCCGAACGTGACGAAAACGGGTTCACAAAAGAATGCGATTAATTAAGAGAGTAGAATCGCAGGGGAAAGGGAAAAGAGACCGAGTTTTTTCTCTTTTTTTTTTTTTAGGAAAATTCGCGCCAGCTTTGATTAAGCTTGGTATCTCGTTCGATTTTCACGGGAACGTACGAGCGAAGAGTTAACGAAGTAATTTATGATTTTGTCGGAACGTTTATGGCGTTCCCGGAATGGAACGTACGGATTTACCGTGACCACAAAAGCGCGATGCATCGTTCCCAAACAGCCACGATATTACACGTAACGAACGTTCGGCCGAATGCATAATGCGCGATGTCATACACCGGTGGAAATCGGTGGAAAGCGAAAAACCGGTTAGTTCGATCCACAACCCCGCGCAAAAATATTATTTTCTTATTATCGCGACGAATATCTTTTTCGAGAACGATCCCTGTCGATAATTATCGATTCGTAGGTGAAAGAAATTGTTTTTAAACAACTTTTCGAATAAGTGCGTCGACGAGAGATCGTGGTTCGAACGACGCGTTTCTAATTTGCAAGGTTTAATGATTCCATTCGCGTATAATAACAGACTACAATTCGATAAATTCGTACCGAGTTGTTCCACACTTTACGTCACGTTTCGCATACGAACAAAGACTGTTTGGATTTGGAAAATTTCGTTACAACAGTGGCGCGCGCCACTGTTTCACCGTGGCACGTGTTAACTCTGCGCTGGACCGTTATGGGGGCGCGAAACATCGTCATTTGACCGGAATAAAATTGTGCTCCCTCTCTCCCTTTCCCTCCCCCATCCCTCCGTTTCTGTTGTGGAAAATACGAGCGCAACGCATGCACACAGGTGAATCGGCGTATAATTAAAATTTAATCGCGCAACCTCGAAAGGGGAGGGGGAGGGTGACGGGCGCGCTTGTTGCGCGAGCATACAATTTGCACGATCGACAGGTGGCGATGACTATTTCAAATCTGGCAACGGAACCACCGTGATTGCAAACATGGTCACGTTCTTGCCTCCAGCTATATATCAATCTGGAAAGACGTGCTAATCACGACCCGTCCTCGTTCGCGACAACCGCGACCCCTCCCCTCCCTTTCGCTCTTCCAGCTTCCAATTTTCATTCAAATGCACCACCTGTGCTTCCCGCGTTTCGTATATACCCCGGATACGCCACGGAATAAAGCTTAATATTTTGACGTACCCCTCCACCCCCGGTGAAACGCGGCGGAATGTGTTCACAGAGCCATCCCCTTCTCCCCTCCGGTAAGCTGACAGGTAATACGTATCCTGTCCGCTTTGATTAAATCGAAAGAATTGTTCGCTTTCCCCTCCCTTCTCTTTCCTATATTTTTATAATCCGATCTACGCAAAAGAAAAACACCTGTTAAATTTCGAAGCAACAGGAATCGAGAAAAATAGACAGACACGAAGAAGAAAATCATCATTAGATCTTAACTTATCGTGGTTTAAAAAATTCGATCTAAAATCGTGCGTGATCCGATCCGTGTGCGAATTCGGAATGGGGGCGAACTACGACTACGTAGAAACGAACAATATCTCCCCAGGTGGTGTATCGGATGGCGAAGCTTGGAAAACCGAATGTTTCAAACCGTGAATGTTCAATGTTCCGTGAGCACGAGCCACGTAGGAGGGAACAATAGTTGACTCGAACGAGTAGCGAAAAAAGAGAAGAGAATAGGGAGAGAGAGGGAAGAGAAGTTGTGAAAGAGAGGAGAAAGAAGGAAGAGAGACGCGAAAGCGGGAGGAAGGGAGAAACAACGAGCAGGCGGCGGGTGGAGTAGCAGCGTGCATGAATTACGGGAATACGTATTCAAAGCTAGTCCACTCGGAATGACCGGTCGAAATTCAGAAATTCAGCAGCGGCATCACGGTATCGGCCCGCTCGTCCGTCCCTGTCCCTCTGTATGCTCGTGGTTCCCACTTCCGTTGCCACGGACACATTTGATATACGGATCGGTGTATGCATGACAGAGGGGCGGTGGTGCGGGGAGGGCATATAGATTACCGAAGGTGCGAGAGAGGCACAATAGAGTGTAATCAACGCCGGCGCGGCGCGGCGCGGCGCGGAGCTGTCCGCGTTAATATTAAATCGCGGCTGCTGCGGTTGTCTTGAGTGCTTATCTCGGATCTTCCTCAGCCTCTTCGTCATATAGTTGCCGACATCGGTGGCTGTTGATACCCTCTCGAGCTGCTAACCACCCTAAACTCGCCCTATCGTATACCTGTATCTTCCGTTAACTTTCCTCCTCTCTCCCTCTCTCTCGTATTCTCCATCTCGAGACTCCGATACACCATGGACGAGGATGAAGGGAGAGTGAGGAGAGGATGAGAAGAAGGCGTGATGAACGCAAGGTAAGAGGGAGAGAATAATAAAGAGGGATAAAAAGGGGAGAAATCTTCGAATATTGTTCCACGATTCTCTCTTCGACGCTCCTCCTTATTTTCTAACCCCACTTCTAACGGAGAGTTCTCAACCCCCTGGCTGCTGTTTCCTTCTACTTCTCTACTCGCAAAAGCCGCGATACCATCTACAGAGTCTCCGCTTACAGATTATCCGAACCGCTCGCCATTTCCAAGAGAGGATAATCGAGTCGGCTTATAGCGAGCTTCGTTTAATAGAGTCCGCGAGGATGATGATCACCGCGAGACGATTTCGTAAATGCTTTTCCCTTCTTCTTTATTCCTGGACAACAATGGAGGGAGAGAGACGTCTCCACTTTTAGATTCGCGAAACGTACGTGGAAAATCGGGGAACAATCGTGTCGGGGGGGAAGATTCAAACAACGACATTGTCCGTAATTAAATCTCGCAACTCGGGAAGGCTGGAGGACGACAAATCCGACGCGACACGACTTCGCTCATTGTTGAAACTTTAACGATATTTGTTGCGCGAAATTGGCGCAAACGCAACGCGTAATTAGAAATCGATAGCGTAGCCGTGAATTACGTTAAGCGGGAAACGATGAACGCCCTCCAACCCTTAACAACGATCGTTCAGTGTCAACGGTGACAAGTAGGTCACCCGATCCCCGTGAATCCCCAGCTGGCGACAATCTAGCTCGATCCAATGAATCCGCTCCAATTTTTATACGGCCATTCCGAATCTCTCTATCGTATGTATATATATATATATATTCGATTTCGCAATCTCGACGCTGCAAAAATAGATAGCGATTCGAGTTTCACGAATTACCGCCAAATCCTTTATTCGTATTTTTAACGATGACAAATAGACGCGATTTCGATAGGGGAGAAATTTTCCAACGATGGATATTATCCGATTATTCCTTAATTATTCCATATCCAAGTATAATAATCTCGTATTTTCTTTCCAGAAACTCCACGCGAGATAGTTCTATTGTATCTTAAAAAGAACGATTACAAAATCAAAATCGTAAAAAATTTTACGAGTAACAGATGCCATCTATTCTCAATCTAAACGTTTAAAGGATAAGATGTAGCCGCGGGAATTACAGGGAACACGATGAAATTCCACTTAAATAGCACCTCCGCCCCTGTATTTCGCGTACTAGGTTTGCTGGAATCGTGGTAACGTGCGATTATTATACATATCTCGCAAAAATGTATGTGTTTTCATGGTGCAAGAGGATCGTGCAACTCTGTTCGCAATAACGGTATTCATCCTTGCCTGTTCGTATTTCGAAACCCTCTCCCTGCTGCGTTATCTTGGATAACGTCAGTTTTCGTTATCTTCGAAAAGATAGCCAACACCGTTAAAGGGAAGAAAATGACTCGGATAGGAAATTTAATTTCTCCCGATTTCGCCCATCTTGTCTCGCTTTCTCGAAATATCTCGACTCGGATCTAACTCTCGTTCATCGCGGTTATCGAATAAAGATAACCGCCACGTTTCTCCACGTTATTTGAAAATAACTTTGAAAATAATAATTCGATCGTAACGTGTTCGAAAGATTCAATTTCCTGCGTCATCGTTCGCGCAATCTTCATCGATTTCGTCAAATACGAGCATGGAATGCTGTTACCACCAAAGATTCTACCAAAAATCGAAAATGGCCGTGATTCTCCTCTTTCGTATCCTCTGGGTACACACTAGGTACGATAAGTTTTACTATCTAAAAGTAATATCAAAGTTCAAAGCAAGGTGGAGGAATTGCTAAGCGAGCACCTAAGCTTCGCGCCATTCCATCGCGCTATCTGAACGTGATATTGCAATTGTATACGTGTACACGTGCTGTCTGTGCTACTGTATTTTAATACGGATCTTCTCATCCTCTCCCCACTCTCGGCTCCACCATTCCTCTTTTCTCCTTCCTCTCTCTCTATTCGTTTGCCTTTAAGCATTCCCGGTACGTGACAATAGCGATGGTGCAGCGAGTCAAAACCGTTCTCGCTGATTAAAATTCTGACGCTCTGAAAAATACATTATAATTGCGCGTTAATTGCGACACGCGAGTTTCAATGAGAGCGGAGGTGAAAAAAAAAGAAGAAGAAGAAGAAGAAGAAGAAAGAGAAAAAAAAATTGAAATACCATTCTCCGTTGAAGAGCAAACTTTTCATTCGAACTTTTCGTTCAAGATGTTGTTTCGACAAGTACAAATATACTTTGGGAAAGGAAAGAGAAGAGAGGGCGCTCGGAACGAACACTATATATTTCAAACTGTTTGAAAAGGAAACAGCTCGAAATTTTAAATATTATATCGCGTTGGATATATAATTTTTTCTCCCCCCCCGTGTAAAATTTCCACGACTAATCCAGTGAACAGAGAGGCCCCGTTTTCAACCGATATCTCGGCGTGGGTAGAGTTTCGAGTCTGGCATCGAATTTCGTTTTTCGAACGCTTGCTCGCTAACATAGTCTCTCAGTCAAGAGCGTTTTGGTGTTCTCGTCACGCTTTAAGCCTGTGCCTTATCGCCATAAATCCATGTGGCAAATGGCCGAGAAGCGGTTCGAATAGGGATTTCTTTCATACGTTTTTCCTCACGGCCCCCATTTTATAAAATACACGTGTACCCGCTACGCCATACAACGCCGTTCTTTAATATTAGATCTCGAAAGAAAGAAACAGTCCACGCATGATTCCAAATACATTTTCTTCAACCGAGTTCGAGTATCGCTCAACACTTTATATAGGAGAAAACGCAGTTACTCGATGAGCATTAACGAGGGAACCTTATTAAATCCAAACTCGACTATCTTTTAAGGTATTAAGATACGTATTAGCATAACGATCGACGTTGTACGTAACCGCAATTTAGATGCTCGAAATGCACGATCAACATATATACACACACACACACATATCTTTTGGAGAGCTCTCGTTCCTCGTTCTCTTTCTCACACGAATTTTCGATTCGTCGAACGAATCCCTCTCCCCTCGCACGATACAACGAGCCATCGTAGACGATTCGTTACGGGGGGATTTAACAAGTTCGATGCAAGTTTCTCGAAACGGACCCCGAGCACCTCGCACGCGTAACCGCTTACAAATGCTTAAAGCAGCTGCTCCGGGAACTTTGCCTCTCCCCGACACCGGGGAAACAAACTGACGTGCCGACTGAACATTAGAAACTCAGCCAAGCAATCAACATTTCCGAGATACTACTTACAACTACGACGATTAATGCACGCATTCGGGGAATTCCATATACAGATGTAGCCGCGGAACGTAATCGCGTTAATTCGCGCGGCAAATGTAACTCATCCCGTGAGAGAGAGAATTTCCACGGCACAGCATTCAATTACGACCGCCAAGTTTCCTATATCCGATCAACAATTTTGCCTGAATTCGTACAACGGGGAGAGAAGAAGAAAAACTTTGTCTCTTTCTCTCTTCTTCTTTTTCTTTTTCCACCCATTCTTTCAATTTCATCCCAGGTTCCATCCAAGGAATTTTTCGTAACGTTTAAAAAATTCAAACGAATCTGTTACGTAAGAAATAAGATAGGAATTGTTTTTTTTTGAAAGAAGAAAGAAAATAAAAAAAACAGCTTCCCTATCTTCTTTTCCTCTCTTCCTGTTTTCTTATACATACTGCAACGGGGCAGGTATATACACGCATACACAGTAAAGAACTTGTATAATTCTTTTAAAACTCTCCCACAGAGAAGGAAGTCCACGATTCAGCGAAACAGTCGGTCCACCATAAATAAGGATCAGTGACATACGGATACCATGGACGAACAACGGGCCCGACCGATGCACGCAGCTCTGCCAGTGACAGGGAGAAGTGCAGACGAAATTATTGGATAGGGAACGCCCACGATATTATAAACGGATATATATTTTACCCTTCTCGCTCGAGTTCACCTTTATATCACGTATTTAGGCCCGTATTTTTCTCTATTACCAAACTAATTTCTAAAAAAGAAAAAAAGAAGAAGAAAATATCGATCGAATCGGGATAAAAATCGTACTTCAATCGCGTGGAATCGCGTTTCGAATAAGAAGAAGAAACGAACATCTCGGTTAGATGTTCCACCACAACTTCGTGCGACTCGGATCGGATGGTTAAGAAAGGAAAAAATAACGGACTGATTTCGTTCCCGAAAAATTTTCACGAAGCTGAAAGGGAGAAGCCATTTAATCTTTGGTAACTTCTAAAAGCTTTTCACCGCTCTCCCAATTTCATTAAACAGCTCGCATTAAATTCGAAATCCAAAAGGCATCTTTCCCTGTTTCCGCGCTCGGAAACTTGGACCACTTCTTTCTGGGTAAACTTCGATGCGGCTTTGTAAGCGTGCCAATGTTAGAAATAAAACAAAGAAAGAAAGAGGAAGAGAGGAGGGAGAGGAGGAGGAAACGGAGAGAAAGGTAGAGAGCCGAAACCTCGTACACTCTATAAGTGGGGGTACACGTGCAACGTCGCAGTTTCCTCGGACAGGATAAGGAGAGTCCACCTCGAAACGAGAGAAACGACTCAGAAACTTTATCAAAGAAGTACGTGATCCTTGCACTTAACGATCGTCGTCCTCTTTCTGCGCGCGGTGTTTCACCAGGGGCCTCAAGATAAGGTTTACGTGGACAAGGATTTCTCAAATTGGTTTTGTTAGAAGCCGGATCACCTTCTTTTCTTTCACGGAAACCCGCATTCAAAGAAAGAAAGAGAGAGAGAGAGAGAGAAATATATATTCTCGATGCGAAGATTCTTATCTCCAAACCTGCTGGTCCAACCAAGAGGGACCTCCAACGACGTTTCGAGGGTAAACGAGGTCGCGTTAGCGCATCGCGTTAAGCGCACTCCTTTGTCTCTTTACGTTCGATTCGCTTGCACGACTCGCGTTTAATTAAAATCGAAACGTTTCTCTTCGTTTTTTCCTTTTCCCTTTTTTTCCAACCCCGTGGAGAGAAAAAACGATAAATGCCACCCGTTCAACCCGAACGAACTATCGCGTTCTGCTTGCCGGTGTGCTCTATAATCCCCCAAGCTGGAACGATCGTCAAAATGTTCTCCCCTGTCTCCCGTCGTCGGAAGGGACGACAATGAGAGCAACACGGTCGGGGCAAATCTGTGAAAACCAACGTTCCACCAACCAAGCGCGCGTGCATGCGAAAATGGGGAGTGTGTAACAAGAAGTACAACGAATGTCGCTCGCCGCTAATAACTCCGACGCTGCACAACCCGCAAAAAGACCGCCGTTTTCGAGCCGCGGGATATTTTGGCTCGTGACTGCGAACCAACCCCGAAATTACTGCCGGCGCTGATCGTTCCTCGCATCACGGTCACGCTAGATGCCGGCTAGATTATAAACACACACAGACGTGTATAGAACGGACGGGAAAGAGAGAGAGAGAGAGAGAGAGAGAGAGAGGAAAGGGGAAAGCAGTGATACATAGCCGGTGCGTGAAAGCAGCCAGCGCGCCTCCACTGTTGTGCCGACTTCGTCCAAAGGCGACGCGTGTAACGGCGGAACAATGGAACGAAGCTACCTGGTGCAAAAAGGGTGGGAGGGAAAAAATAGATAGGCAAGGGGAGGAGAGTATGCACACTCTCGACAAACGAGAAATATCTGTACCGATCGAATTCAATAAAAAACCGGGAGTTTGGGAAAAAGAAGAAAAAGAAAGGAAAGAAAGGATATGTATAGATAAATCGTAGGTAATGTGAAAAATAGTAATAAAAACGGTGGCAATCCTATTTTACGAGATCCATTTTAAGAATGTGTCTGTATGTACTGGCGCCATGAAAGTACTCCATAAAACATTCCACGGTTGGTACAATAGCCGATAGAAGTTTCACAAAGCCCACCACCTTAATGGAATTAAAAAGTGCCAAGAATTTAAATACACCGACCCTCCAACCAGACCAGTTAACCGTGCGAGTTCTTCTTCGGTTATCAGTTGAGAGAACAATCAACTCTTTTCCCCTCCCCTTTCTTTCGAATAAAAATTTCTTAATCCGAGTATGAATTACTATTCGAGTGTATAGAAATTACTACTCGTACGGAATTTGATGTGCGTACAAATTAATTTTTTTTCTGAAAGTATAAAACGGTTCGATTTGGCAGAGTGGAAAATAAAGTCTTTCGTTCCTTTTTTACTTTGTGTACACACGAGAACGAAGAAAAGAATGGGAATTAATCCAAGAAGACGTTCCGTTTCTATCTCTATTTCTTCCCCTCTATGCTACTCCCCCCTCCCCCTCTTCTGTTAATTGCAGAAATGTGATTACAAATGGAGGCAAGTTTTCGTGAAATTGTCCTCTAACAGCATTTATAACGGCGATCCCTTGTTACCGGAAGATGACTAGGACGAAACTACTGGATCCAAAAAGTCGGTGGAAAGTGCAGAGAGTCTGGTATAGAACGTGTATGCAAGTTGGTAAGTGGAGGCACTCTTGCGCCAAGCTGGCGCGCAGCCAGCTTTTCCTCGCTGCGACTTTGAATGTGCTTACGAGAACAAGCCCGTTCGTTCGTAGTTAGAGGAAACTACCCCATCGAATCTGCACTCTGATTGATCGTGATTTCGTCCCTCTCTGCCATATCTACTTTCCTATTTTCTACGTTAAATATTACATTTTCCTACTTTGATCGCCAATTCTTGAAATTGATCGAAACTTTATGTAAAACTCTTAGAAAGAAAAGGCGATATATGAAATCAATTGTATCTCTTCCATATCGAACCGTTCGTGCAATAATATCACTCGTTCGAGATAATTAGACAAAATAAAATCGACTTGGTCGAAAACGACGTATAAAATTAATCAAGATGCAACCCGTACCGCCAACACGAATCGATCCCGTTTCAAGACTTCAAAAGGGAATAATATCGTTCCGCGTGGAACATTCTAATCTAGCTCGTGGCAATTTCCAAAATCGCGAGTGCCTCTCTGCCAGATAACTTTCTGCATATATTTACAGACGTTGCCTGTTAAACTGCACAAACCTCTCGAACCCTCCCCGTACGACTAAGAGCTTTGATATAGCTCACGACAATTGGTGTCGCAAGTTACACAGGCCACAGGCGATGTTCCTCGAACTGGCTTCGGTTACTCCTCCTCCTGCTCCTCCTCCTCTTCTTCTTCGTATCTACGCCGCCACGAAATGGATCCACTTTTCCCTGCAGTTCCACTTTCTTAATCCCGATTACCAACCCTCCTCTTCTCGCGATAACGCACGACCAAACGAGGGGGAAACTTGCACGGTAAAACGATGTTGGAAGAGGCAAAATCGTTGGAACTGCAAAGGGGCAAAAATCGAACGATTATCGTCCCCTCGCCCTCCTCTCAGCGTGCTTCCCCCCGAAAAAAAAACCGAAAAAAAGAAATTGCACCCAAGACATATCCAATTTCTGTAATACGAGACAGCGTTGCCGATCAACGTGTTATTTCGCGATGTCTGTTCGAGTTGCCACGGGATTTCGTTTCGTTTCCCTGACGGAGGAGAGGCAGCTGCCCCCTTATCTCAAGAGGATGCGAGACTCTTGCGGGATATTCCCGGGAGAAATTGTCGTAGCCTTATTCCCCGATGCCTTATACCTTTCGACTATCATCCGATCGCAGCTCCTCCAATTCTCTACGTAGACGAATCTCATTGTCTACCCCTCTTTCCCATCGCGACGTTTCCACCCTATCCTCGCCAATCTAACCGACGAACAACGGAGACGAAAGGAGGAACTTCTTCTTCTTCTTCTACGACTCCCCCCACTTCGTGAAAGGATTTCCATCTCATCCTCTCGCGAGTGCATCAACCAACGATCCCAGCCACTCGATACACGTTTTATGTATGGCCAGACAAGGCCAATACCGCGATAACGATTCGTTTTCGTTTCTTTTTTTCTCTCAAATTGAGAGTCTTTCTCTCTCTTTTCTTTCCTCTCGTCACTAGGAGGATAACTTGAACGCACTTGGAGTCGAAAAATCCGAAGGAAGAGCGTGGAAGAGAGAGAGGGGTGCACAGGTGTACGTATCGTAGACCGTAAACGTAATGATCTTGGATCGTGGCGAAGAAACGACGGTGTAGATCGTTCGTGGAATTTCTCGCCGTTTGTTTCATCGGCCGTTAATTTCCAGCGAGAACTATTCTCGGGCTGGGGTATATAACACGGCTCGGAACGAACGATAAAAATCTATTTCTCTTTCTCTCTCTTTCGTTATCTATTTTATTTTATCTTTATATGTATAATATAATTGAAAAATTGTATATATACATATACATGTATATTTATATTTTATGTGGTATATAAGATGCGAAAAATACGAGGCAAATTTATACTTGTATCATTTATGAGAGAACTACGAAGGATTTGATTCTATTGGACCGCAATAACCAATTAACCGTAAAATATTAACGACTCGACGATAAACGAGGGGACGAGGGAAAAATGCGGAGAGAGGATGCGCAATTTTCTGGCGAAATATATTTAAAACAAAAAAAAAAAAAAAAAATAACACAAAAAAAAAAAAAACAGCCCGAGGCAGCTGCGTCGTGTGATACAACAAAAAATATTTTCATCCGTCCGTATAAATCGCGACGGTTAGTTTTTCCCCAATTTTATTAGCCGGACGTTCCGTAAATAATGGAAACAACCCGCTCGTATATAATTGCACATGTTATCTATAACTGCGCGCAGTTGCGAATATATATTCGAGGGGAGGAATTTAAAAAAAAAAAAAGGAATTAATAAACAAATAAAAGAGCACGGAGTAATGTAATTGGATAAAAAGCGAAGCTCAAAATTGCTGAAATGGCCCGTGTTATGATCTCCGTGTTATCGTGTATCACGCCAATTGCACGTATCTTCGCCTTCGATCCGTATTTCGAAATTCGGAACGAGATGAAGCGAAGAAAATACGAGAAAGTGAGAGAGAGAGAGAGAAAAAAAGAGATAGACCTATCGGTTTTCAACACGACGACACGATTTTTCGCGGCGCCGACAAGCGACAACCGGCAACCAAGACACGCAAGATTCTCTGGTGAAACGAGAGACGCGAGAAAATATCCTCCCTCCCTCTCTCCCTCTCTCTCTCTATTCTCCAGAGTGTCTCCACTCGAGAATGGGAGTAGGATACGACAGGATGGATGACAGGAGGGGGGGGAAAAAAATTAAGAGGGCGTCGAAAGGAAAAAAAAAGGCGGGAGGTAGGAGGGCGAGTCTAAGTGATTGCCGGAAGTGACATCGGCGGACGGGTAAACGCTTTATCGC
This sequence comes from Apis mellifera, assembly GCF_003254395.2. Taxonomy (NCBI): domain Eukaryota; kingdom Metazoa; phylum Arthropoda; class Insecta; order Hymenoptera; family Apidae; genus Apis; species Apis mellifera. Next base: position 20,962,731 of record NC_037638.1, read on the forward strand.
GGAGCTAACGAGGCAGCCCGCGCTCGACTTTACCGCGCTCGGTTTCGCGCAGCGTGCCTCAATGGAAACGGGATCAGGGATAGGTGGCCACCTCCCAAAATAAATCCTCTTTTTACGACAGAGATTTATGAAAGCTATTCCTCCTCCCTCCTTTCTCTTCCCAACCTTTTCTCGCCTCCGGCCTACTCCATCTTTCTCCCTGCTCGCGCGACGGGACGACGCGAGGGGAGGAGGAGGGTTGGCGTGGGAAAGAAGGAAGGGATTGCACCATCTCTTCTCGCTAGACGTAAGGATGGGCTGCTCGAGAGAGCTCGAACGTTGGAGGCTGAGTATCCCGGATTCCGGCCAGTTTCAGGCAAAATGAGGTAATTAGGATGCAGACGAGGAACGATGTCTCCCACCTCCCTTCACATTCTCCCTTCCTCTCTCATCCCCTGCTATTCGCGCGTATATATATATATCTCCGTCTATCTTTGTCATCGTCTATCCAAGTTCCTCCTCTTATAGCGCAACACCAGAGGATGGTGTTGTAAATCAAAACCGTCGTGTTAAGAAGTCTTTAAGCGTATATGCAAATTATCGAGGTATTTCAGGGAAGAAGAAGAAGAAGTTGAGGAATGGAGCTCGGAGCAAGGAGAGAGAAGAGAGGAAAGGAACTGCTACGATGATTTTCGCGTCAAAATGAGATTCTTAAAGAGATTCGGCGTAAATAATAGCCGATGATCGAAAACGAGGGGAGGAGGGATAAGAGAATATCGAGGAGAGAATCGGCTGTATCGATCTCGAACGGCTGAGAATTCTACAACTGCGAGCCACATCCCGCCATCTAACGGAGAGATTAGTTTCATCAAAACGATTAACACGCTGGAACGCGCTAAATCTCCCGCCATGATTGACCGATTGGCCATAATTGAACGATTTAAACCATCTTCTCCCCGATTTTCCGTTTCGCGGAGATTATTCGGTTGATTATTCCTCGTCTCGTCGAACGCAGGAAGCGGAAGAAAGAGAGAGAGAAAGAGAGGATAGACACGATACGCGAGAAATGAAATGCATACTTTCGTTGCAACTTGTTCCTTCCCTGGCAAACATTTTCCAAGAATCCAATCCCCAGATCCTCGTACAAAACGAGGACGGACAAACTTCACGGGATACCTTGTTATCCACAGCGGCCAAACACGTAGTGACCTGGCTCGGTGGAAAAGGTAGGAGAGAAATTCGACCCGATTCCCTTAAGAGACGAGGAGTTACGAGGAGGACGAAGAAAGATAGATAAGAGAAAGAAGAGGAGGAGGAAAAGAAATACGGCGAAGGGAAGAGAGAAAGGGGTGGGATAAAATATCGAATAAAAAAGGAAACTCCTCTAATTCGCGCGCCTTCTAACCACTTCCTCCTCCTCCTCCTCCTCCTCCACCTTGATGGTCGACGATGCTTACCGCGCTCGAGTGTGCTCGAACCACCGGAAAGGGTACTCTCTCTGGCCAAGGTTTGCTTCGTTGTCGCGGTGCATTCGATGGAAACGCCACGACGAAAGAAAGAACAGACAATCGAGGTTAGCATATCCGACAGGGACGAGATTGCAAAGGCGGCCGATATCAAGCGCGTTATCACGCGCGTGGACAGCGCGGATGATGGTGGAGAGGTGCAACGGCTTCATTAACGGCAATTTATCACTGGATCGGTTGGAGGGGGCGGGGGGCCAATGGCAGGCGCCACCATTAACCCCCTAAGGTCGTTAGGTTGCGGTTTGACATGAGAACATGCCCATAACACTGTTCGGTTATACGTACCTAACGTGTACCGCCTATCTGGACGGTGGTAAAGCACAGATCTATTGGCCACTGCTTGTAGAACGCGTACACGAACGGCGGGACGAGAGCGGAGAAGGAACAAGTGTGGTAGGGGATGTGGATAGGGTTGGACGAAGATGGAGAGATCAGAAAGCGGACGGAATGAGTAAACGAACATAGGACAAAGATAGAAGGAGAGATAGAGAGAGAGAATGGATTCGTTGTTACGTCACAAGCTACGTTGGCGGTCGTACAGGCTCGTGTTTAGACACCCCGTTATTGAATTGGTTACCTACGCCCCTGTCCTGGATATCGCACCTGCGATGTGCTACACGCCCCAAACCTACCCCGAACCTCTGGACAACGATTTTCAATGTTATTGGATCATCACGCCGCTACTTGTAAACTTTGCCGAGCTTAATCGAAAGCGTTTAAAAGTCGAGCGACGATTCCTTTCAAAAGGAGAGGTCACCACCGTCCGCTTGCGATGGCAAGTGTGCAGCAGCGCACTTTTGGGTCAACAGCGGTTCCATATCGTTCGTTTATCGAACGCGACACGCTCGGCCAAATATTCGATGCGCGGCCCCGTTTAGGGGCATACACGCGCTTGTTCCAGCGCGCAAGCCTAAGTTTATTATCATAGAAACCGGGCTCGAATGAAATCTCTCAAGTATTTAGGGGTATTACCGATAAGTACTACCGACTATAGGTATGCTTGGGTATTCCGGAACGGTATTCGCGATATTGCTCGGAAGTTCGAATAATAGCCAGGAATTCTATGCACGAATCATGGAATATATTTGGAATCTCGAATGAGGAAGGAAAGATGGTGGTGGGAAAAAGAGATTATAAATAGAACGAGATCTTTAATAGAGCGTAAAAGTACCGCGGTATACGTTTGGTGTAGATATATGTTTCGATCGAAGCAACAAGCTGGTTAAAACGAGCCGATGTAAACCTCGTCCTTTAAAACGGCTAGGTTTCGGTCGCAATTCGGTGGTTCGTTCTCGCCAAAAAATTCGCACGCGCTTTCATGCGGCGCGCATCGACCAAACTGTTTTAATTAAAACGATTCTATCTGCATCATCCGTAAGATTTAATCAGCCATAGACTTGTATCGGGCGGCACGTGTGTAATTTAAGTTCCACCGTATCAACGTGGTCTTTGCATTCGACTAATCCGCGTGAAAGCAAGGATTTCGGGGGCTTACGTAAGCGAGACGTCTCGAAATGAACAAGTCGCGTTTCATACATCCGATCCGCGCAACGCGTGAATATGCATTAAACACGTAGGAAAAACAAAGGGGACGTGAGAAAAAAAAGGAAAGGAGGGAAAAAGACAAACAACGAAATGGAAATTCGCGTCGATACTTGGAACGTGTCTCATCTCACGGGCGAGGAACCCGGAAGATACCACCCCATTCTCCGTTTCTTCAATTATAGAATGATTAACTAAAGATACTTTGAAAGCAAATTGCTTTATGTACTTGAAAGCGGCAGACCGGTCTTTCCTCTTTTAACCACTTCTCGTTCCAACTTTCGAGGTAACTGCTAGCCTTACAACTTCTATCTACGGTCCCGCACCCATGCACGGAGAGTTGAAGCACCCACTTCTCTCCTCCCCCACCCCCTCTTCCCCCAACTCCGCTTCTCTGCCTCTTACGCGCGCAGATTATTAATTTCGTTAATTTCCCCCTGGTTTCCAGAATTCGCCCGCCCGTTAGACCACCCTTTACTCTTTGCCTCACCCTCGCGCGGAATATTTTTAAACTGTGTAACAAGTGGCCACCGGGCATAAAAGAAATCACCCTCTTTCATCCTACCCTACCGGCTTTCAATGTTTTTTTTATTTAATTGCATCTTTATTCGCGCGAACGAGAGAGAGAGAAAAAAAAAGAAAAGAAAATACTTTCAACGAGTTATCGAGATACCGTGCTATATATCTATATATATATCCATCCGAGCGATATTCTTTAGAGAGAATTTTCTTTAAAAGTTTAGGATTCTTTAAGTGACAACGCTTCATGTATCATTCATGAAAACGATCCATCCATAGAAAGCTGTAGAGGCGCGCGCGTTCGATAGACGAGGACAACAGAGAAGTGCAAATACAATCGATAAACTTGATAACGCGTAGTCGCAAATCTTCTTCGAGCACCCGGTATCGCAACTTTAATTAACGTCCGCCCCCCCGAATACCGAGCCAATTGAAATTCGTACAACGATACTTGTACGATTCGATGGCTTGTGCTCGAGTGTTGCGCGATCTATCTATCGGATCGAGTTTGAGGCGGAAGACTTTGAACGTTTATATCGAGTAAGAGAGGGAAGGGGGGAGAAAAGGGGGCAGAGAGGGAGGGAGAAGAAAAAAAAGTCAACAACGCAACGCGACGAGAAAAAGTGACGAAACGAAGTGAATATTGGCTATCTCCCGAGCTTCGACGTCATTAAAACTTTTAGATTGCATAAGAATGGCTTTCCACTCCCGTCTCTAACACTCTTCAGAAGACGTCATGTCGAGCAAGAAATTCCTGCTCGGCCAAGCAGTAATTACGAGACTCGATGATAAATTAAATGGGGAAAAAAGATGCACTCCCTCCCTTTATTTTCTTTTTTCATTTTTTCTTCTTTCTCTTCTTCTTCTTTTTTTTCTTTGTTTCCGCCTCTCTTTTGACTCCCTAGGGCGGCTCTCTCTCTATATATATATATATATATTTTTTTTTTCCCTCCTCCTTTCCCATTTGTATAAGTAGATTACTAGCATTACAGAGTAATATAACTCCGTTCTTCTCAATAATACGAAAACTTTCCACTTGTCATGGACAAGCAAACGAGGGATTTCGTTATAGACGGGAGCCGAGGAACTTCTTAACACTTAAGAAGATATCTTGGAAATATATCGCGCAGAAATTGCTACTCTACGCGCAAAAGGATAAGAGATTTGGTAAAAAAAAGAAGAAAAAGTTATTACGCTCGAGCCCGTTGAATTTAAACGGGGAACGAAACGGAATCCTTTGACGAGATCCGTAACATCAATCGACAAGATTATGATATAACTAGACGAAAGGTTCGAATATTTTGCGATACGAAAATAATACACGCTGCTGAATATTATACGATGATGTATAACTATGTATACTTGAGATCTGTCTTTATAATCTCGTACATGTCAGATTTACGCGCTCCCTCAATTTTTCTACCCAACAAATAATAAGTGGAACAAGTATGTATTTTGTGTAAGTAAAAAAAAAGGAATTCACACGAAATGGTGAAGATTAAACCACGATGTATATTACTATCAACATTTGTTATTCAAAAGAAAAATCATAATTGTTGTTTTGTTTGATTAAGAAATGTTTTAAGAAAAAGTGTTTAATATTCTTTAGAATTCAAAAAAAAAAAAACCTCTTTTCTAATCAATAAATTCCTCGACAGAATGGCAGACTAATGTAGACTTATTCGAAAGGAAACGATCTCGTAAGAGCAAAGCACAAAGGAAAGTTATAACCTTGTTTAAAGGCAAAACGTACAAAATGCAAATTAATTGGCGAGCATTTCAGAATGTTATCTAGCCGTAAAAAAGTGCATTGTATTACCATTCTTTTCTTTCGCTAGCTCCTTTGTATCAATAGAGACTCGCGTCTCTCAATCCAGATACAAAGGAACACCTCAATGGAGGCACGATAGAAACGCAAGAGAGTGCCACTAGGTCACCCTTTGGCGCTCTCAGATGTAACACACCTGTACATTTCATTTACGAATGCGTCTTCAAAAAAGGGAAGAGAAAGAGAGAGAGAGAAAGAGAAAGAGAAAAAAAAGAAGAGAAAAGAACAAAAAAGAAAAAGGGGAAAAAGGGGGATAAAAAAAACCGAATGGAAAGAAGATAAAATTACTCGTGACCTCGCGGCGTCAATGTTATCATTTCGGTATAGAAACAGGCTACCGTCGCGTGACACTTTGTCCCGTATAAAATGCCAGCTTCCGCGTTGAATAGTAAACCCGACAACGAATTGACACAGTTCGCGAACGTTAAACTAATTTTTCATCTCCCAACTTGCAGAACAATCGTCACCGCCTGTAAATTTGACGAAAAATTCGTTTGTGTGCGTTCTCGCGCAAGGACGAAGGTAAAAACCTTCGTTCGTAATTTCACCCCTTTACTCTCCCAAGTTCCGCTTAATTTCAATCCTAAAAATTATCAAATATATATATACATACACACACACTTTTCAACGTATAACGAAAGGAAAAAAGAAGAAACCTCGGTCGTTAATTAAGAGCGCGTAGAAGAAGGAAAAGTCGAAAACTGAACGGCTCAAAGGAACGATTTATTGAAAATGAAAAAGGGAGGGCGTAATCGATAAAGCTCGAAAGGAAAAGAACGAACTGCTCTCCTTAACGAGCATCGCTCCTGTATTTCGTCTTCTTCTTCCTCTTCCAAGATCCCGATCTCTCTTTCTCTTATTTCTTTCCTCCCCCTCCGTTCAAACCTCGGCAACGACCTCTCCAACGGAATTACACGGACGAATTCCAGCATAAATAGTATTTGCTAACGAGTTGCAAGCCGCTAACGCTGCTCAGAGGCGCAGAGGGATGGCCCAAGAAATTAAGAGAGACCACTTTGGTTTCGGTCCTCCGAGGTTTAAGGCGGAGGTTTATGCTCCAATTACCTCGTTTGCAGTATTAATTCGCGCCTGTATACGAGCTACTTTCTCCTTCTTGTCGGTCGGGCAGGGAGGAAGAGATGGAGGAGAGGAAAAGCCAAAAGTTTGGACAATAAGAGGAAGCAAGTGGATCGAAGGGGAAGAACGTTTGCGAATGGGTCTCGGCAACTACAAGCCGCGCGAGGATTACGGATTGGACTCGGGCACAAACATCGACTCGTGCTCGCAAGGATCACAAGTTAGGAAGTCGTAACCGGTTAGGGATTAAGCTTGTCCCGGGCGATACCTTCGGCTGAATACGAAATATATCCGGACTATGCGTAGATTCGGGCTTTGCTTTCGTTTCGCGTGGCTAAGTTACACGTTCCACTACTTCCAGCCCCCGATCGACTTTTACTCTACGCTAAACGTTGCAATCCTTTAATGTGTTTCTACGTGTTACTGGGTAAAACTGGGGAGGAAGAGAAGAAGCGTGTTCGAGTTCTTCTCGAGAAACTTTCCTTTTAAACGACAAGAATACGTATTATGCAAAACGATAACGGTAATGAATTTTTATAAATTCGAACGAGATTGATAATATATTAAGAATCTATTTAAAAAATTCGCGAAACGATAAAGAAGTTAATTTTTCTCGAAAGCAGGACGCAATGCACGCGATTTCCACGTATTCTTCCTCTTTCTCTGCACGGGCTCCTTTCGCGGACAGAATCAAACTATCCCTGGGGGATACGGCCGGGTGGTACTTGTGATTCTATGCCAGACACATTTCCAGAGAAGTTCCACGCAGGTCAGGCTGAGCTGTGGTGCTACGTATTCTCGGCATTCACGGTTTAATCAGAAGCCAACTCAGCTGCGCCATGGAAAGCAAGTTTGGTTACCGAGGAACGGTAGGCAGACATCATCGGCCAAGATAGCTAGCTACGGCTACCACGGTATCGATCTGCATTCGACCAACTTATTAAAACACCGCCTCCTGCTTTTTCCAACTCCCTTGATATTCTCCTTCCTTCCAGAAATTCACCGCTTCGAGCGGGATAAGTTGAGATTCTTAAATTGGCAAAAACCGCTATCGGCTTCCCGCCTTTGCCTTTTCACGCTAAACTTAGTTCCAAACGAGCGTTAACGAGAAGGAGAGAGAAGAGAGAGAGATCAGTCGCGTGATTGAAAATCAGGTATCAGTTTCAGCGTTGCATCCCTCGTCTGCGCGCGCACAGGTACAACCTTTGAAGCAAAACTTTCTCTCAAAGATCTCCCTCCTGTTGCAAAAGTTGGCGCGAAACGCAAACGCAGGCGTACGCGACCGTGAATTTTCTCCTGGGGGGGTGCTAAACTGAATCGAGGCGTATAAAGGTCCTGCTAGCTTTGCCAGAGAGAACGTTAGATCACGGGGGTGGATATAATCGCGAGTAAATGGTCCGTAAGTAACAGTCGAGGAAAACGTTTCAACGACCCTCATCCTCTTACCATCCCGCGGCCACCACCTTTCGACAGACACGCGTTACCACCATCCCCGATACGTTCGCCAATCGTGTATCTTGATTATATTCCATTTAGGACGGCGCCTTTCCATCCAACTCGCGCCATATCTCGAGATGTCTCGTTTGTCCTACGCGAATTTCTTTTCCGCGAATTTCTTCACTGCGAATTTCTTCTCCGCGAATTTCTTCTCCACGAATGTAGTCATAGATATTCGGCCAGAAGCGAACAACGCGTTGGTGGAGCGTCGTTACAGGGACACGCGTTCGAGTAACCCAAGGAACGGAATATATAAGGAACGGAAATTGTGCGCGCGCGTTAACCCGATCCATAGTTAAAAGCGTACGCCGTCAATGTTTGGAGAAATTTCAACCCTTTGACGACACAACGATATAGACGATATATCGTGGATGGAGGAATTCCAGAAGGGTTGTGGCCGATGACTTTAACGAGAAGACGATATCTTCTCTTTATCGTGTATAATATCAAGGGAGATCCTATTCCAGATCCAGTTCCTCGAAACGATTTCTCGAGGAAAACGGGAGGGAGAAAAATTTCAAAGAAAAGAATTTTCACCCGTTACGAGAAACATTGGTTTATACGCGTCTCCGATATACGCGTCATTACTTACGAAACGTTTAAAGAGCGATGCATTTTCCTACGATGTCTCGTTTATCCGACTCGAAATCTGTCTTCGAGGGAAGGGGCGAGGGAGGGCGAACGTTACGTACGCGGAGAATCGTATCGTCGACCGACTTCGCTCGATTTACTTCCAGTATTCGTTTTCTGTTAACGGCTCGCGCAGGCATAATGTGTTCGCGGAATATAAAACCTTTGGGAAATCAACGGTAATATCGCGCAAACCCGATTCGATGCTTTCCCTTCCCCTCTCCCTCTTCTCCTCTTCTCGACACACACGCACACGTGTTGTTCTCCTTAGATTTGAAAATTAGCAAATTGCTCGACAGAAGAAGCGAACCGTTACCGGCACGAAACCCCCGATTATAATCAAACACGATCCCCGTTCACGATCCTCGCGATCTAATCCAATCGACGCGTTTCGAATACGGGAGAAGGATCGACCGGCTATCCGTATAATGAAATTACACGTGTACAGGAAAGACGTAGAGTCGTCTCCCCGCCGGGTCGATATTAGATCTCTCTTTTCCACGTCTCTCTTATTAGAGAACAGAGAAGGAAATAAAAACGTGGAAGAGTCAGGGTCGTAGCAGATGCATGGATGCGCGACCCGATGAAATTTAATCACATTTTTACGATATAGTATATCCATAAATCTCGAAATCGACGTTCCCTCGTACTTGAAAATGTCTGTGAAAGGTATTTCCCGGTGTCGCAGCTTTTCCAACATTAAAACTCCTTATACCTGCCACGACTTATCCACCTTCGCGATAACACCACCGACGTCGATTTCCTCCCGAACACCCTCCTCTCTGCCTCCCTCTCTCCTTCGCGCATCCGCCATCCATCCCCTTCGCCCGCCATCCCGCGCTTCGTCCACCCCTCGCCGCCGCCGCCGCGACCAATCGACCTCTCTCTCCCCACTTTACATTCCGCTCCGCTAGATTTATTTGTCGATACATATCGCGCTTGCGAGGATTGACAGTAATCTTCGATTCGTTCCAAGTTCACGAGTCGAGCAATTGGCCGACAATGCGACAATTCGTCGTCCAAAGATTCTTCGCGGATCGTTTGATTCACTTCACAGGCCGATATTTATTTCAAGAAGCTTGGTTACACGAGAGAGTACGTTAAATTAAGCCTTTTTGCGGCTCCGCGTTTTTACGCTCCGCCAAAGTGTCGAGCGTTTTCGAGAGTCCATTTCACCCTCATCGTCAGACGGAGGAGGAGTCGATGCGTCGAGAGGGTAAACTTCGATAAACAGGCTGATTTCCAGCTTACCACTTCAGGAAGGGGGAGAATGCGTGGAGGAGGGAAACCTCGACTAATATCCCTTTTGACAATTTATCTTCTACCCCGAGTAACATTAGGGTGCGAAATGATACAGCTATTTATCGCTCCTCGCGGTCTTTTTATTTTATAAGCTTCTTTCTCTCAAATCGATCTAATATCGAGACGTTGTCACGTTTATCATAGACAAAGTTATCGATAAAAAGTAACAATATTCCAACGCGATTCCAACGATAGAATACTAATGAGAAAAAATGTCTATGTCGACTCCTATTTAACGATCGTGATGAGATTGATCGGCGCGCGATCCAAGTGTCGGTTCTATTAATATCGCTGACATTATCGTCGTTGCGGTACATCTGTTATGCACGCCGTCAGTGAGAGCAATATCTGCTAGGAGGCGGTTGTCACGCACGTATAGGCGTAATACGGTATGAACGTAGATCAACGCTTAACGAAACATGCCGACGTCCAAGAGCAAGCGCCAGTCGGAATTAACATATGGGTAAACAGAGGTAATACGAGGCGGATGCAGGAATATGGCTCGAGGCGGGCTAGATGTAACCATTATTGCTATCTCTAACCGCCATCTCGATATTATGCCTCCCCGCGTTTCACGTAGCTGCCCCCGTAATCCAGTCGAAAACGATGGAAATATCGCTCGATCCCAACAATCGTTTCAAAAAAATCTCGCGCGAGGAGACAAATCGAGAACTATAATCGAGATTATCTCCGGATCCATCTTCTTCCAATCAAATTCCATTCGTCGAGATATAAATATACGCCTCTGAAATGGAACGCGCCTTTCAGTTTTCTTCCCATGAAACTTTGCAATGCAGAGTCGTCACGCGTAGAAAAGATAAATACAAATCGCACGCGATCCCTTTCGTGTATCTCGTCTCCAATTGAAATTCTCCAACTTTGATCTACGGTCTTTTTACACGGTCGATCTTCCTTCCTTCCTTTCTCTTCTAAATTAATACACGGATGCGTGAATTTTTCCTTATCCACACAGTTTAATAATTGGGATAGAACTAGCTGTAGTAGTACAAGATAGGAATCGATGTGGAAATGTTCACGTGGTACATTCAAACCGCACAGACGGTAAAAATGGACAAAGCTAACCGTACGTACGGCATACCATTGCGAAGTACGCTAACTTGGGTCATTACATCGGCGATGCCGTGCGCCAAAGTGCACGAACGGGTACTATTCGTAGCGCGAGTGGCCATCGCGGGCAAACAACGACCAAGGAGAAGAGTTTGCATTGTCCGCTACCCGAGCACTTTATATTGTCTCGTGTGTAGAGGCGGACACACATATGGCAAGGAATCGTCGTGTTTCGAATATGCACGCCTCGAATCTAAAAAACTTAACATCCAACGTTGCGCCGCCGGCGTGTCTCGACTTAAAAAGCAGATTTGTTTTTACATTCTCAGGCATATTTTTCTCGCTTCCTACTCGACTCGACTCGTTTCCTTTTCTTCGTTTGGAAAAGGTTCGCATATACGTTGTTCCGATTTCACGCTCCTCTCAGAGAAGTTAGTAGAAAAATATATATCTTTCGTTTCTCTATGAATAGATGAACGAGTTCTTGAGAATTAACAATCAGCTTCCATATCGTTTATTTTCTTCTATTTTATATATTATTGCAGCATTATTTTCAAGATTTGTTTATGTAGATTCATCTTGAAGCTAATTTAAATTTATCACGATAAAAAAAAAAGAGTTTAATATTGTAAGTAATATTATTATTCTTTATTGCGGTGAGATATTATTTCAAAAAAAAATAAATAAATGATTCAAGCACGTTAGCGATCCCTGTGATATTTTCTAACAGAAAATGTTTTAGTGCTCGCGTAAAAGTGTCGCCGCGTTAAGGATAAAATAGAAAAATGAGAATAGGTGTGAAGGGAAAATTTGAAAAAATTTCGTAATTTTCGCGAGATCCACGTGTCGGCGGGATTTTCGTAAAAACGATGAAAAAAAAAATTCGTCGCGCGAGACGGCAATTAAAACATCTTGTAAAGAGTTTGTCAAGTTTTAGTTCGGACTTTGTTTGCGTAAATAACGTTTACTAAATGAAATGCTAACGAGTAAACACTTAACCACTCTGAGCGAGGGCCAGCGAAGTTAATGAAGAAAATTCATGGTAACATAATTAAATTATTCGCAATCACGATGCATGTTACGTCCGTCCCGTCAATTATAACAAAATCAATTTAACAGGGAATGGTAAATAACTTTTCGTTGTGACGGAGACAAACCGTGAAAATATCCGATATATATATATATATATACATCTAAATATTACGAAGCGAAACGAAATGTCGGTTTCCCTTTTTTTAAATAAGCTTCGACGTTCGATCTATCAATATCATCGATTATCGGTCGATCGTTTTAACTAATTTCATCGCAGAAATTGGCGAAACACATTCTCTCCTGATTAATATACAATTTTGATCGTACATTTGCGAGACATATTTTGATTTTTACTGACCAGATATAAGAACAGCCGATCGAAAGAGCCAAAAACACGAACATGACGAAAGAAAATGAGCTAGCTATTTCGAATATCACGTATAACAATCTTTTCAAAATTAAAAATTAACGAATCGAGAACCGAAATATACGAAAAATCGGAAGAATTCAGGAAAAAAAAAAAGAAAAGAAAAAAACAAACATCACAACAAATTTTACATTTCCAGTCGACAAGAATAAGTGTATTCTTGCCCGACGAGGAACGGATCCAGCTTAGTCGCATCGAATAAACATGTCACCGGATGAGCCACAGCGTAATATTCTTTTTTTTCTTTCTTTCTTTTTCGCAAGAGAGGGGGATGAGCGAGAAAGGGAGGAATGGGTTTGCAAAAAACGTACGAAAGAAATAGAGAGAGGAGAGGAGAAAAGGGGAAAAGGGTAGATAGAAGAAGGGAGAGATTCGTTGAATTTAGAAAACCGCGCGCAACCCCATTTTCGAAGGGAAGGGCGGCCACTTCCTGCGCCACGTCGCTCTCTATCCGTACCGTATTTTATCCGTTTGCGGCTCGATTCAACCAACCCATGGCAACCCTTTCTTCGTCCACCGATTTATAATAGCCCCGCGATGCGAAGATCGCGGACAAAAGACGAAGGAAAAATTCCGCGCTGACACAGAGTTCCTGAGGAGTTTTCTCCTTGGCCCATGCCAACTGTTACGCGATGCGAAATCGAGCAACCTTGGCTAAGCTCGCTTCCTTCTTCCCTTCCCTTTCCTTTCTTTTTTCTTCAACCACTGTACGTAACCCATCGTCCATCTTTTTTGAGGAATTAACCGGAGATTTGTTGGAGAAGACTCGCCTCCCCTCCTCCCCGGGAGAAGATTCGTTCCGGGACATTAACGTGATACGTCACGGAATTAGGTAGCAGTTACCGGATAAAGCAAACACCGCGAAAGATTTGACCGTTATCCTCGAGAAATATTACCTCGAGATTCATAAGCCGAGGATATATTAAGGATACGGTAATATAGCAATGAATATAAATAAAAAAACCGAGAAAGGGGAAATGATTCGAAAGGTACATGTTTGAATTGCTATTGCTTTGAATTATTTTCTGTCGTTTTATTAATTGAAAATGAATATCGAGGCTATCGATCATCTCGATCCGAGAGAGTAAGTTCTCGCATAAGTAGACGGACGATAAATTGGCACGAATTATTCGATGTTTATATCAACCGTGCCCGCGCCAGGAGCGAATTTAATCTAAAGTTTTGAGCATCTGATTAAGCCAGGTTTTGTCAGTGGGAGGAAACGCCGCGGAATTTCGTTGTAATAAATTGGATGGGGCAGAGAAAGTTTATCAATAAGAGGTGACGGAAAGTGAGTCATTGACAAATATCGAAAATGGATGGTTGCGTGAAGAAAAAAAGTGGCGAGGGAGGGGGGGAAAAAAAGAGAGAAAAAGCGAATTATTTTCACTTGCATCGAGCTTGATGGATCCTTGGCGTTTTATTTTATTTTTTTTTTCGTTTCGTTGTCTTTTTTTTTTTTTCTCCTTTTTTAAAGATACGAAATCACGAACGAACGATTGGACGATACTGGGACGCAAGAGTACGCACGAATCGCCGATCGATTTGAAGCTCTGTCATAGCTGGAAAATGTTCAAGCGTAAAACGAAAGAGGAAATTACCGTTTCCAGTTCTATGCGCGTTTCGAGCTTGCATCATGTGGCATAGATTGCGATTGACCAGGCAGAAAAGGAATCGAGAATTTCTCCTTTTTTCTTTTTTTTTTTCGTTCGTTCGAATTCGCGTTATCTCGTATTATCGATGCGATTGTAAACTTGTTGTCCCATATTAGCTGGTGAATTAAGCTGAGATATCTCGCGGACAGGACGGCATAAAGTCAGAGAACGAAATGGAATATTGAAACTCATTTCCGTTATCGAGTAGAGTTTTAATTAAATTGAATATTTGGAAGTATATTCACGATTTCCTTCTCTTCTCCATGCAATTGACAGTTGACTCGAAAAAGGCGAACACGCTTCAGTTCGATTCGAGACGCGACTTCGATTAAATTCGGCATTGATAAAATCTTAATTCATTCTTACGTGTATTCTAGAAAGTCTTGCTAAAATAAACCAAAAACGGAATGTTAGACAAGGTTATCGATTAAACGATCGGTTTTAAGCGATCCATTAAAAGATTTTCATCCTTCTCTTTCCCAGAATTCTGATTATTCGCGGATTAATTTAACTTGCAAACTATATCCTTGTATATTTTTAAAAAAAGGATACGATGAAAAACTTAAGGTCTTATCGAAGAGAAAAATTCGGAAGAGACAGTCAACCTCTCTCTCTCTGTTATTTCTTCCAAAGACTTTTCGCGTTTCTCTTCGAACGGATAAAAAAAATTTTCCGAAAGGCGCGTTACAGAGAGAGACTTTTTTCAGTTAATCCTTTAGTTTTCTAGCCCGATAAACTGTTGCGAAACGCGAATCGAGATCAAATTCAACGTGAAATTTTACTCTTTCGAAATAAACCATAGCTGCAGTATTCGCGAATCAAAAAATTGCATATTTTTTTACAAATACGATGATACGATGATAAATAATTAGAATAAGAAATAATTCTCTACCAATTCTATTTTTTCTCAGATAAAATCGAAAAAATTTTTTCTTTCGAATTTACCGAGCGATGAACATTCGTTCCGAAAATTGGATCAAAATTGAAATTCCATCGTCCGTTTAATTATTTTCTAAGTTTAATTTGCCAAATTCAATCATTCTCCCTAAAGGATCGATTCATATCGCTCTCCTACGATCCTTTCGTGTTCGCTCGCTAATAATTATTAATACGACTATTTTCGACTAATGTTGATTCATCATCCCCGTACGATTAAATATTTACCCGCAAGTTCCAAACCGACTACAATCTCCGAACCAATCATAGAGAAGTGAAAGCGTTAACCAATCCTATCCTAATCACCGATACAATATTCCCTTTACAGTGTGTGCAACACCTAGTCCAATCAAATGCGACAAATTCAAATATCCCCTTCTCGGTACATATTAGACAGGCTGATACGGTGGGCCTCATTATACCGGGAAGAGGATCAGGACTGTTAGTCCTGTCCGGATATTCTGACATTGACGTACTTACCGTTACCGTTGATACCGAGCCGAACGTGATACGGATAACTCGGCGGCAACCTATCCGACCCCCAGAAGGATACCAAGGAAAGCTATAACATCGGCTGAGATTGGCTTTCGCGTGTTGCTACGTCGCTTCTCATTTGAATTTAGATTCATCCTCCCTGCCTCGCCCACCCCTATTCCACGTCTCTTTTCCACGCTCCCAGACTCGCTGCCGGCGCACACCCTTCCACCACGCATCCACGAGAAAGACCCCCCTTTTCTCCATCCAGACCGAACGCGTCCTATAATCTTGGAAGGGGGGGAATTTGAGAAATATACGTGCCAGTCGTTCGAGAGGCTTCCCCCTCTTCTCGCTTCAATTTATTATTCGTATCGTTGTAAAACGCGTTGCCTCGATTTCGAAAAAATTAGAAAAATTTCAATTGCAATTCAATTCGATGGCCGGAAGAGAGAATTGTATTATCGGATAGATGAACTTACTTAGATATCTCTCCCCGCAAACAAGTTTCGAGAAATTCGGGAACTACGCAGACTCCTCGAGCGAAGGGGGTCTTAAATTCGCGTTGCTTCCTCGGATACTTCAAAGTGATTCTCACGGGAGGAGGCGCGGGGTCAAAGTGAATTGGATATATATCGAAAAGCGGAGGCACAGCGTCGTACGTGCATTACGCGCGTTGTGTATGCGTACGTGGCATGCGTTGAGGCACGTCACGAGGCCGACAAACCTTGAGAACCCAGCTAGACGACGGTCTCTATGATGACGCGGATGATTGCCGCCCGATTTCGCGAATCTATCCATCCATCTATCTCGAGTGAAAAAGAGGAGGAAAAAGAAGAAGAAGAGACAATAATAAACGGGTGACGCATCGAGGTTGATATTTTTCCACCACGTCGGGGATAAATGCGAGGATACGAGGATACAAAGGGGCGCGATCAGGGTGGCACGATCTTGGACGCAACGCGAGGAAAAATATCAGCAATTTTACAAATCTGTCTCCTGCTATCGAACTGCAGTCGAGGGAACGAGAAACTGAGAGAGAGAGAGAGGGAGTGAGAAGAGAATGGAAAAATATTGGCAAATAGCGGGTGAAACAAGAAGAGCGAACGCGGGGAGAAGAATGGTGGAAGGATAGAGGAAAGGTCGGGATGGAAAAGGAGTTTGAACTGCGGAGAATAAGGTTGGCGGTGGTGGTTCGATTCGAACGGGGGGAGGGGGATTGGCGGGGATCGAAGGAGGGGAGGATCGAAGGGGGGCGACAAGAGAGGGTGCGGATTCGCGCGCGGCTTCGCTTCGCGTGGAATCGACTGTGGAGGTATAGGGTGGAGGACGGGCGTGAGTTATCGCAGCAACTATCTGCTCAACTGGCCGGATTTATTTCTATAGGTACAATCTGCCGCGCGAAATAAAGTATTTTGAAAATAAGAAGGAGGGCGATGGAGCCGATGGAGCCCCCGAGATATCATTCGCCATTTGTCCCGCGCGGAGGACGCGCGTTTAAACGGAGCACATCCGTCCTTTTAAAATATTTCCACGTACGCATCAAATATTCATACATCGTGCCATTTCATTCCGTTGAAAAAGTCAAAATTCGAAGATACTTGCCATCCCATTTTCTCCCCCCCTCCCCTGTTCCGTAAATAAATGTTTTTTTTCTTCTGTGATAAATTCTTTTTTTTTAAACGCTTTCTTTTTTAATCGTTTTTCCTTCTTTTCCAGAAAACTGTGGAAAGAGTGTATCGCAAGTCGTATCGGAAATTTCAGACACAGTGCGTTAAAATTCACGAATTGAACGTGAGAAGTTTCGCGATAGCGTGTTGAAATGTGTTGAAATTAAACACACGTATACGCGATGAGTATGTGCACGCGGGAAATAAATTGCGCGGATAATTCAAACAATCAGACGATTAATACCGGTTAACGCTACTTGCTAAAAGAACGTATTACCGTCGAAATTATTCCAACGCCGAAATGTATTCAAAATATTATTACGGTACAGCGACTTCTGTTTAATAATTATTCATCTGTTCCGCTGCAAGCGAAATCATACATTCGATCCAATAAAATCCTAACATGCAAATTTGAGATTTGAATTGATAAGAGCACGATGATAAAAGTTTCTCTTCTAATATCGAGTCCTTCGAAATAACTAACACATCCTATCATCGTATTCTTAAAAATAAATATTTTTAAACAAATTATTCTTCCCAACTCCCCTCCTTTTTTTTTACAAAAAAGTTCAAAGTAGACAAAATTCAAAAAAGAAAGAAACAAATGTATCCAAATTTCGAGAAAAATAATCTCGAGGGAGGAAGAGAGTTTCGCGATAAATGCAATTACAGGGAGAAGAACGAAGCGTAATACGATCGATCCTAAAGCGGGAACGAAAAGATGAAGAATATCGATAAAAGAAGAAGGAAAAAGAGAATGGAAAGAGAGAGAGAGAGAGAGAGAAACGTACGAATAATATAGAAATTTCCAGGATACAACGACGACGCAAACAACAACGTTCGACCTTTGAGATGAAATTCTACGGATACTTCTATCGCAGACAGATTTATTCGCCAGTCATGGAGATTCTGTGACCGATCAATCACGATGCTTCTCCGCAAATACAATTCCTCCTTTCTATGCTTACCGAGCAGAGTTTACGTACGAAGGAGAAAATACCGAGTTTTCGGGTTAAAATAGCATCGAGAGAGAGAGAGAGAGATGCGAACATAGATAAAGCAGCCGAGGGAAATGACCACTCTAGATAACCTCCTATCGTGTATACGATCCGAATGAAACAATTTTTCGGGACGGAAGAATTAATTACTTGGAATTAGAGCCGCAGCGACGCGAGAGCTCTCGAACGCGTTTGTATGCATAAATACGCGGCTCGCAATGATTAATTGTACGAGTTTAGCGCCACGGAATTCGTCATCCCGATATTAACTTGAATAAATTTTTACACAAATTTTATCTCTCTCTCTCTCGCCAGAGTATGATCGTAAAAATGGAGGGAATATAAATAGGAAAGATTGGGAGGGGGAGGGAGAAAATGGTTTATATATTATTATTCCTTCGTAATTTCTAATTTTAATTTAAAAAAAAAGTAAATGTCTGTTGAAAAGAAACTAGAATCTAGCACAAGAGACATTGTTCTCTTATTTTGCTTTTACTTCTTCCCTCTCTTTGTTTTCTCGAGCGAAGCCCCTTTCTATCCGCGCTAAGTTGAAACTTTCTCGTTGGCCTTAGAATAATGGAAACGTGAGAGAACTTCGAGAAGAATACAAGACGCATCCGAACAAACAAACTCTAACCAGATATCATCGATCCTCCATCCTCCTACGGAGTTTTAATCCATCGGACAAATTTCTCGAGTGTTTACCGATTCGAATAGACGCCGATGTTGGAAACGTAAATTGCATTCGAACGTTGACTTCCATCCCATTCCCCCGAAGTCGCAATAATTGAGAATTAAAAAAAAGCTTCTCCCTCTCCAGGAACAAATGACAAACGACCAATTTAATTTTGCTACGGAGGACCAGGCAAGATTACCTTCAACGTAAAGAAAAAAAGCATCTTCCGCTTCCACTTTGGAAAGAAACGGAACATCATCGTCATCGTCCATCGTCGATGTTCGCGACAAACTAATTTCTTAAGGCGATGCACTCGGACGATTAACTCTAGATATAGATAGATAGGAGTGGCGACGAAAGAGAGGCGAAGCTCGCAAAGAAAGTTAGCGAAGACGATCCATCAATGACCTCATGACGCTTCAAAATTACCAAGCCATCGTGGATGTACGAAACAACGTTGAGCGACGTTCGCGTCCCCCGTTTCGAACCGGCACAGTGGATCAGTCGGTAATTGATCGGACACCCAAGGAGTAAACACTCCGTCGTTGATTGATGAACTAATCAACCCTGTTAAACTATCGTAGATTCTCCGTCTCTTCGCCCTAACCACGGTACAAATCAAATCTTCCTACCGTTCAATTCCGAGCAAACAGAATTTCAAAAGTCACACAGCCGCCGTTACACAACACTTACCTCACGAATTTCTCTACGCACGTTTTAACTTCCGTTTGATTTAACTCTCGTACGAGGGAGAGAAAGGGAGAGAGAAGAATATTGATCGCATCGTAGTAAACTACGAATCGAAATAGAATTTCACGAGCGAAATATATACAAATTTCGAACGTGTTTCCATGGAGAAAATAATGGGCGATGGCGGGCCAACTGTTCGAATACAAATCTAATATTATTCGCGTTCGGCGGGAGTTCGGGGGGAGAGAAGAGCGAACGGTGTTATTCGGTCGGGGGATGAAGATGGGAAAAATTTAATTCTTGAATTATTCCGCTGGATTCTCCCGTTGAATTTTTGTATGCCGCTCTACGGAACGCTACGAAACGAAAGTATCACGGAAAATTTAAATTAATTTCCGAGAAGATGGAAACGAGTCCAATTATCTACCACTGCCGGAAGATAAGACACGAGATAGAATTCTTGCACGTTATTACCCTACAAATCCCCCTTGTCCTTATTACTTCGTACTTGGTAATTCTTTCGCGAATGCAACGCTCGAGATACTTTAATAATAACGAATCGAATCGAATCTTTCGCGACACGTGTCGATTTTTCGAGATGAAAATCTGCCGAATGTGATGGCGCAACATCCCTCCTCCCCTTCTGATAAAACGATATAATCCCTTGAAAAAAAAAAATTCAACATCTCGATGATGGAACGATAATCGGACGTTGAAACGATCGGTACAATAAAAATTAACGAGAATTTCACGATTTTCGAATCAAGGATCGTATTATAACGCGTTTCGAATCGCGTTAAAAACAATCTTACGGTTCAAGGATTATAAAAAAAAAAAAAGGAAAAAAGAGAAAAAAAGAATCGCGCATCGAGCAATTTTCGATCACCGTTCATCGTAAAAACAATAATAAACGTTAATATCGTTTCGAGTGCATTTTAATTTCCATCGGGACAAGAGGTCAAATCAACTGCATTATCCAAAGTAACGCGGAAATAAATTAATATTGAAAGCCCGGATAATATCAAATTGATATTAAAGTAACATTACTGTTTAATCAATATCAATGATATCGAATTCACAATATCCAGTGTATGTGCGCGCTGGTAATTACACGTTTCACGGTTATAATACGACAGACTAAACAAGTTGATCGTGTAAAAGGATGAGAACCGGCCTCGCGAAACGCGTCCACAACGCAGCTTTGCATAGAATCCGTAGAAAATTTCTTATTATTTTTCGATAAGCACGTTTATCGGGCTTTTATTGCTTTTCTTTAACCCGGAATTACATCCGGCCGCGCGTTATGAGGGAAGGAGGAAAGGAGGGAGAAGGAAAAAAACGAAAACCGGGGGGAGGGGAGGGGGGTGGAAAGGGTAAGCGAAAATCCGTAATTACGACAAATCACTTGGCCGACGAGAGAATTCTCTATTTCCGTGGGACAATATTGCCCGCCGTGGCAAAACGAGAACTTTCCCACTTGTTTGTTCTGCTTTCCTGCAAATTACTAGGACAATTTTCTAAAACCGGACGAAACAAAAAACAACGAGAGAGAAAGAGAGAAAAATATATATCTATATATATATATAGACATAAACGAAAAATATAAGCTATCTCGGCCAAACTTTATAATCGTTTATAATTAATATTTCCGCGTACAAATACGTATACTATTCATTTACGACTTTTACGTGGATAAGTTACGGCGTGCTTATATATATAGACACGGATTCGTGCGTGTGTATATGTATATATATATATACGACCGTGCAACAAATTAATTTCAAACTTTCGGTTAAACGAATGAATATATTCTCACGGAACAAAACTCGATTCGTGCATTGCGAGCGTTTACTTCGAGGTGGAAAAATACGTAAAATGGTGAATCAATTAAAACGGAAAACTATTTCGCTTATGCTCGCCGCCGAAACTCGATTTCTCCTAACAATTAACGGAACAATTATAATACGACCACGTGGAATCGCGTGGAATTCCCGGGATACGGATGTTTGAACGGTTCGAAAAAAAAAAAAAGGAAAAGGGAAAAAAAAGAAAAAGTTGAGAGCGAAGAAGGAAACGTACAAACGGAGATTCGAACGAGATTTGG
Organism: Apis mellifera; assembly: GCF_003254395.2. NCBI lineage: Eukaryota > Metazoa > Arthropoda > Insecta > Hymenoptera > Apidae > Apis > Apis mellifera. Next base: position 20,984,361 of record NC_037638.1, read on the forward strand.
GCTTGTAACGAAGAACGGTGACAAACAACAGGGTGTTTCGAAATAATAAAAATGTTGAAACACGTTGGAAAGTTTCATTACTTGCCTCCCCCCTCCCCTTCCCGACATTAATTCGGAAGCATACATTAAAATTGCATTAGCAGCAGAAATGGCGCTACGGAGTTCCCATAACTCATACAGCACGCGCGCAACAAGAACATGCAAAATGGCTCGGTCTTCTCGTCTTCGCGCTCCCTCCCCCCTCCACGCTGTTGTGCGCGAGAACTTCTTCTCTCTCCTCTCCTCCACCTTGATTAATTCCTTGATTCGAGAATCTCCACCTCGAACGAAACGATCGTCCTCCCACCGCGGATGACGGATTCCACGTTTTATGCATTTATTTCTATCTCGTTTCCTCTCCGTTTCCTCGCCATAAGGAAACAAACGGATGAATAAACGGAGCTTTACGGAGCTATCGTTTCGCGATTATGAAAATGACGGGTATTAACAGGTCTCCGGCTGGTGGTGGTTAAAGTTCCTTCTCGGTATAATACACGTGTCGGTATAATTTGAATTTACGCGATGAATCGGGTTATCCATCTTCCGAGACAATATTAATTTTTCACGATTCGCGAGAGATTACTATTCAATTGGTATTAATGACACGCGACGATACACTCGCGACGATTTATAACGATCGTAATTACCTCGTCAACCAACTCAACGAGGCGATCGTTGCATTTATATATCGTGTGTATGCGTGTGCGTGTGTACGTGACTGGTAAATTCGCTCGCGGTCAAAGGAAACGAAGCGAGATACGGGGTTGACATTGAAAGCGTCGCGTGGAACTTGCGGTAAATTTAAGGCGTTCGCGTTTAACGCGATACGATCGCCGTATAAACGAACCGTGTAATTGCAAACGTGTCCCCGTGACGTGAAATCGGATGAAACGGAAAGCTCCTCCGGACGTGGTTACGGGCGCGGCGTGACGAGCGCCAGTTAAAAACTCCCGCGCTTATGGGGAAGAAATCAGATTAGCGTTGGGTCGGTTCAAGGGAAGGGAGGGGAGGGGAGGGTATTTTCTAAATGCAAATTACTCCGTTTGACGACACCGTGCGGGTAAACCAAACAAGTCGACGCGAGGGCGGCGACAATGACGGCGATGACAATTTATCGCGCGACATCCACTGTGCTTCCTTAATACCGTATTTCGGCCGACAAGTTTCTCTCGGTGGCGAGTTTCCATCCAACTTTTCCTTCGACGAGGACGCCATTATTTCTAACACAATCGAATCTCTCTCGTTCAAGAAGCTATAGCGAAACTACGCTCGGAGAAAGATCTTGAACAAATGATCCATCCGGATCCGAAACTTCCCTAACGCTTAAACTTTCATTATTTCCCTCCGCGGTTGCGGTTGCGGAGGGACGACGGAAAGGTTCCTCCGTTGCTGCGATTCCAAGTGGGAGGGGGGAGGGAAAGGGAAGCGGAGAGAGATGCGACGCAAAGAAGGAGCATCGACCGAGCATTCGTAAGTCTGCAATTACAATTAGGATAAATACCTTTAACTGGCAATGCTAACCCTATCGGGCCTGGCTGCGTGGATCCGACGACCCTTTCGCAGACCTTCTCGCGACAAAACGAACGAATCGACCGTTTTCCGCAATCCAATAAATTCCTTTCCCAATGCGACTATCCACTCGCACGTACGAGTAATTTGGGATGAAATTGTTCCCTGTTCCCTCTTTCCCCGCCAATGCCCAATTTATAGGCGGCTCGTATTCTAATTAAAGAATACACCACCTAAACGCCAATGAAAGCTTTTATCCCCGATAAAAAATGCCTTTTGTCGCCGTTAAAGAAGAAGATAAAAAATATTAAATTCTACAGACTATACATATATATATATCAGCGTGAAAAACGACAAAAGTTATTTACCGAAAAATAGAGGATTGCCTTTTATTAAAAAACTCTTAATGAAAAATCGTGATTATTGTATAAAACGCCAACGGAATTAATTATTTGTTCATTTGCAAAAAAAAATTGGAATTTTTAAAAAATCCGACATATATATATATAAAAAAAACGCAGTGAAGGAGGATTTCGTAGCTATCGGGAATGCTAGAGGGTTCCAACGATTCTACGAGTCCTTGGGGTTCTGGACCATCTCGCAAATCTGGCGATATCAGAGATCGCGTAATTCACTGAAACCTCGGCGAGGTTCCCCGAACCCCCCGTCATCTCTCGGGAGACGTGGACAGTCAGGACATCTGGGATACGAAGACCCCTACGTTCCCCGGGCTGAAACCAAGCGGAACTCTGCGAAAATCCCTGGTGTAAAACGACGCTGAACAATCGGTGTACACAACCGATAAAAATACGTTGCATTCTCGAAACGAAACGAATCAATCGAAAAAGAACTAAAAATAATAATAATAAACAGGAGAAATTAAGAATGAGAAAAATCTGTCCAAAAAAAAGAGAGAGAGAGAGTAGTTTAACGTCTAACGATTCGAAAATCGAAATCAATCGGGCGTACTACGTCACATGTACGGGAAGAGGAAAAAAAAAAAGGAAAAAGTGGAAACTGTGTCGAATCGAATTGCATTGTAGCCCGGCTCTGTCGGGTGAACACGTGACGGTGACGCGAGCTTTCCAATTAATCAAAAATAAACGATGTCAACGGCCGGCCATTGAGAATCGGGTAGCCGGTACAAATGTTATTTATCGTCAAGTACGTGGCGCTCAATGTTGCCGAGGGTGTTATTTAAACGATTGTGCAAACGTCATCGTATCGGACGCATTATGCGTTCCGCGGGAAATTTGTCGCAGTCGCGCGACACTGTAGGCCTCCGCGCGTTTGTTTTCCTCTCAAGGAAAATACTATACCGGCGAAACACGGTTGGGTGAAAGTTACACCTCCCCCTCCCCCCCCTCGAACGGGATTGGGACGGGTTACACACTCGTACGCGCGCGCATACACGCACACGTTCGTACCACTTTCATGCAAAATTGATTTTCCCCCGGCGGTATTAAAATTCACGATCAAATGGGACAACGAGCTCGACGCAATAACGAGTTAACGCGATAACGAGTACACAGAGAATGTCCGGCGAATAACAGAGGGGGGGAGGGGGACGTCAAATTAAAAACGATCTTCAATCCGCAAATGAGTACGCAAATGATCACGGAGGGAGGAATGAAATGAAAAATTGAACTGCGAAAAGGATCGCTCCTCCGTCTATCTTCCCCGTCGATACTATTCCCACTTGCCACGTTGTTTCACGGCACCCTGACGGACAATCGTAGCGACTGCGAAGACAGTCTTCGCTTTTCTAACCAATTATTTTTAACGTCTCATTGTACTCTCCCCCTTGCACGACCATTAAGCTTAATAGCCCACACCGTTCAAGGCGCGTCGTGGCTCTTCCCTTCCTTTTTTTTCTTTCTTCCTTTCTTTCTCTCTCCCTCTCTCTCTCTTTCTTTCTTCCTTTCCTTCGAGGGTCATAATTAAAGTCAATCGCGATACCGGAAACAGTCCATTAGGCGTATTCCCGGTCTCGAAAGCCGGTCAATCGATGTACGACCAACGAATCCCGACACGCCCAAACCGCCGTAACCGTAACCACATCGATTTCGAAAAGCGATTTCTCTCCTTCTTCTCCTGTCTCGAGAAGACGCAGGGGGAGGAGAGAGAGGAGAGAGAAGTCTCGAGGCGGAACAAGAGGATATAGAGGAGAGGAGGTCGTAGACACGTGTGCGCGCGTCCGACGATGCTTTTCTTCCGATGTCTTTTTACAGTTTCTTCCCCTAGGTTATTCGCGACGCGTTCCCGTGCTAAATGTGGCGCGTAAATCAGGTTTTACGTCTACGCGTATTTTTGTCTCTTCGCGGTACGGTAACCTCGCTGCGGGAGACACGGAGAAATCCAAGCGAGCGTCGTCGAATCGGCTTTAAATATTCGCTAACGGGAAGAAAGGGGGGCGTGGGTAACGATAACTCGAATATTATTGGGAAGAATATATTGCGAAAAGGAAAGGGACGGAAACAGTGGAGGGAGTGAGAGAAAAATCGGGGGAGGAAAAAGGAGGAAAGGGACAACAACAAAAAAAAAAAAAAATAGAAAGAAAGAAAAACACGCGGCGTTTTATACCCCGGTTTTTTTAAACCTTCCAATGGAAAAACAGAGTGTTTGACTTCGGCGAAACAAATCGAGGCTGAAGCTTTTCAACCGGCTACGCTAAATCGTTTCGACGGAATGGCGCAACGCTGTTACCGATTCGATTTCGTCCGAAACATTCCCGGCGAAATGTTCTGGCGCGAAACATTTTACAAATGGACCGGTCTCGGTTGTTCATGCGATGACGTCAAAATATTTCCGTTCGCGAGGGGGACGGACAGACGGAGAGAGAGAGCGTGGAGGGTGAAAAAGAGAGGAAAAAAGGGAGTTACTAACCATTTTCTCTTCTATCAATAGCTTATCCATAACGATTGAACGAGTTTGTCCGAGCGTGAATGCAACGATAATGCAACGATGGTCCGTTTCTGTCCAGTTACGTTCTCCTGGCTGTGTTCTTCGCCCACCCCCCTCCGTGTTTCCACCCTCTTTTGTCTCTCTCTTCATCGATTCATGCACACGCGCCATCATTACCGATAGATAATACCCTCCCCCCCGTGTTCGAACGTCGGCCTCGTCGATCGATCGCGGTTTCATCGTACATAAAATCGGGGAGGGGAGGGGAATGGTAAATCTATCCTCGGGAGAAGGGAAAGGGATCGAGGGAAACGATCGTCGTAGATCCAATATTTACTTCTATCTTGATGCGCCGGAACGCATACATACCCTCCACCTACCCTACCGACACGATATGGATGACAGAGGGAACTTGCTTATCACGGGGCGGATGCGCATCGACGTATCCGTTCGACCATTCGCGGATCGTTGCATCTTCATGAAAGATTCAAGATAAAAGACGGAGGAGGATCTGTGAACGGTCACAGGAATTTCGACTAAGAACCGCCCGGAATTTGCACCCCGTGCCCTCCCCCCCCTCCATCGAAATCGCGCGGATCAAAGGATCAAAAGTGGCTATTTTATTAGCGCGCATAGCTTTGCAAGCTCGTCGGATCTTATCGAGTATTCTGCGAAAATTACCGCTAAGAGACGCCTTTGTACGCCGTTTCACGGAAGATTCCACGCTTCCCGCTAACGCGTCAGATTACCATAGATGCGATATTCGTTTCGTTGCCTTCGTTTAGTAGTCGTAATCATTTCCAAAGCTGATTCGTAACGTCTCGAGAACAATCTACAATTTCAAACGAGATATCTTTGACTGCAAAGAATTCGTAGAAAAGAAAGATTTGCTTTCGCCTTATTGAAGAAAAAGAAGAAGAAAAATAGGAAAAATAGGAATGTCCTTTTTCCAACGTTCGAAACATGGCTAAATCTTCCTCCATATTGTCTGTTTATCGTTTTCTGTTACACAGAACAAATTCCCTTGAAATTATACGTATCTGGCATGTGCTGATCGATAGAAACAGAGAGAGACAAAGAGAGAACGATCGTTACATCAATCACTGAATCTCGAATTGAACCGTGACCGAGGTTTGTGAGTGTCAGCAAAAATGACGAGTCGAGCACGGGATTCATATCCCAACTAACTAGGACGACACAAGCGTATTCCATCAATTCTCCTCGTTCGAAAGTGCGCGCGATCGTTACGATGAAAATTGTATCTTAACTGAAGTGAAAAATTCCCTGTTTCTCGATACAGAGATACGGTCTATTAAACAAGGGAAACGTAATACATATATATATATATATATATATATATATATCGATGATTCTTCTCGACAATCTAACAGAGAAATTAAACGTAGCTTTGTTACGAAACATCGCGTCACTCTCGCTCCAATCTCCGACAGATGCGAACAACTAACCAATTAAAAAAAGAGAGAAGCGGAAGAAAAAGAAGACGCGAAGCCTGAACAAGCGAAGGAAAGAGAGAGAGAGAGGGAAGAGGGAAGGGAAATCAAAAGGGAGCATTAAAAGTTGTCGATGCTTTGGCGGCACGGCGGTCGTTGCCAGAAAGGACTCCTTTGGGACTACATAGAACGGTGGATGACGATAGGTGGGCGGTGGTAACGCGAGGGTGGGGAAGCCATTCCGTTCATCTGCCGAGTCATAAAGCAGATAGCACAGTTCTATCCTCGAAAATACATAAATCTTGGCCCTGTGTAATGTACGAGAAATGAGTCTTCCCGTAAAATAAATGATCGGATCAGTCCCCGTTTCCGATGAAGACTTTGCCTCAAACTACGCGCCCTTACAACTAGGCTTACGACGGATACGCGGATGGGGCGGGGAGGGGAGGAGACATCGTTAATAACGCGATAAAACAGATCCGGTAACAAGTGGAAAAATTAGAGATTGCTTTAAAACACCCTTTTTATCGAACGAATCGTCAACGTTAAGGACAGATATATATACGTATATAGTACGTGGTAAACGTGGCTCTCTTCTTCCGCGTCTTATCCTGATTTCTCGACGTATTTCGCGATAGAGAAATATTGATCTTTTCTCAATAAGAAAGAGAAAGACTCGAGAAGAATCGGTTGTGACGTAGTAAGATCGATCACCGAATCAACATCTGTTCGCGAAACGAATATTAAATTGATAAGTGTTGGACAATAGTACGCGTGTTATCAACTCGTCTATTTGGAATGCCTATCGCGCTCTTCCTCCGAGCTAAATTCCCTTGGCTGTCTAAAAGCACTTTTCCTTCGTATCCACAAGATACACTGCTTTTATCGGCATGGTAAGCAGTCTGGGAAATGTTACTGTTGCCAACGCTGACGCAGAGACATTTAAAAGGATGGGTGGAGAGAAGGAGCGGCGACAAATTCGACCCGTGATACTCGTTTCTGTATGTGTATGTGTGTGAGTGTGTGTGTACAATGTACGCATCGCGTTCAATCCTTGACCATTAACGGCCGCTTCAATATCTTCGAATGATTCACCTTCCGTATCAGCCTTGGCATTGTATTTTAATGGGATTCAGATTTAGGATACACGCGTCCCTCGCAACAACAATTGCGATTCAACTTTTATGGATCCGAGAATTGGTAATTAATCGATTCGATTGAGAACGACGTTTAATATCGGTATCTGTCGGAAATACGAGGAATAATTCAAGGGAATTCAAATTTCAGGGATGATACGGGGAATAACGTTGTTTCAATTAGAAAATATTATATATTCATTCTTTTAATAAGTGAATAAATAGAAAGAAGAGTTACGTTAATTAAATGAGTTGTCATTATTAACGGGAAAATAAAATGTTCGACACGCGTAATTCCAGATGCTAATTAAGCACGTTTAGTTTCATATAGTGGATCGTGACACAACAATACCGTTTCACGGTACAACGGGTTTCATCGTTAACTAAACTATTGTAATTAATTTCGTGAAAAGCATTCCATGTATTTTATTACATCTGCATAATGATCTCGTAGACGAAATTTCCGCGTAAACGAGAACCAACGCGCAACGCAGATTGCTACTAGAGAATATTTGGAGAAAAGAAGGAGGAATCGAGCGAGCGTGGCAGACTACCATCGCGTAGCTGACTCGCAGCTTATTCGCTTAAATGAATATTAATTACAATTCCTTGACACGATGGCAAGATTTACCATCTTTCCCAATTTTTAATTCGTCGTACAACGAGGTTTAATACGCGTTTAATTTTATATACGGAAATGATTAAAATCCCTTCCTCTTGAGAAAAGATAAAAAAAAGACAAGTGAAAGAGTTAACAAAAATTTTACTACTCCGTTTTCCTCGCGTTTTAAATCGATCGATAATCTATATCTCGTTAAACGCTCGAGGCGTAGATACCTTCGAAAGTCACGAATTTCATCGAGAATCAGAACGGAAGATTCAACGATTGATGCAACGTAACGCGCCTACGCTATGTACGTGTATATACATATAACGCACTATCCGAAACGGGATTTTCGAAATAAATCTTGAAAACAAATAAAATCCCGGGGGCCAATGCTCATAATTCCATGGAAACGCGGTTCGTATCGATCGAACCCAGTTTCGATTGAGCCTCGATGGTTTCGCGAAACGAACGCGTCAACAGCTCGCACACCCATGGTGTGTGCACCACCACGTAATCTCTAATGCGTAATATCGGTGTTCACGGTGAAACGAGCAAACGCCAATAAAACGAAACAAGCCAGACACGACAGCAAAGTGTGTGCCCCGTTGCTCGATAATTTCGTAATTCGACCGCGGGATCTCTACTATCGTGTCCGATCGTGTTTGTCGCGAAAGGATGGAAAAAAAAAATTCAAAATTTGATCAATTTCCCTCCCTCTTCTCCTATTGTACCCATCGCAGAAACCAAACGTTCGCTCGCGCAATGCCGTTCACGAGTTGAAGCTCCTGATAAATCGAGAATACAAAGCTTCGAGTTTATTAGATCTATAATATTTTGCAGAAAATTGTTTCTGAAACGCGAAAGCTATTTTTCATCGGCGGCCTATGATGTATTATCCGTATTCCTCGGTTATTATTCCGTTTTTTCAACGAATCATACGAAGGCACGGCCGAAGGAAAACTCTGTTTACCCGTTTTCGTTACTCGTTTCATTCTCGAAATTTTTCCCCTTCGGTGAAAGGATTTCATCGATTTCTCGATGGGGGAGGGAAGGGAAAAATAAATAAGGGTTGGTTGCGAGGATCATCAATCTCGCGGAAAGTCAATCGGTGGATTGGAAAAGGAGAGAGAAAAAAAAGAAAAAGAAGAAGAAGAAGAAAGAAGTAGGGATCGCAGGTGCGTTCAGGTAAGGACACGGAGAAAAAGGGCTTGCGAACTTTTATTGCGAGCATCTGTTGTGCGAGAGGGTGATAGTCGAAACTGACCCAAAAAGTTGGACGAACGTGGACTCGAGTGCCCTTCAGAAACCCATTCAACATCCTGAGAATATGCGCGGAGGTGGACCAGAAGAAGGAAAAAGAGAAAAAGAAGGAGGGGGGGAAAGGGGACAAACAAGATTCGTCGGCAAATAAGAATAGTTATTACGCTTCTGGATGGAGGAAATTTTAGAGTGGAAGTTGGGAAACAAGAAAAGAACGGAGGAGGAAAGGAGAGAGAGAGGGAGAGAAATGCATCGCTCACGAAGAATAAATGCAAAGGATTGATGTGAAAAGAAACTGTCCACAAACATTTTTCAAGAATACATAGAAGCATCGTGGTCGGGCAACATTGGAAATAATAATACAGAAACACGTTAGAGAATGACGTAAATGTAGCTATTTCTTTTTATGAAAATAACTGCGACATCATTTACCGTTTACGTCTCCTTAAAAGCATCGTCGTTGGATGGAAAATGGACGGAAAGATGAGACGAAGGAGAACAAAATCGTGTCTACGATGAAATTAGAAATTTCACGCGTATTAATAGCGTTCAAAGAAATTTTTTCTCTTTTCCAAATACAATAACACGAAATACGATCGAAATTGATTAAACTTTGATTGACGTTATTTTAACAAACAAGTCTAATTCGAAAATTTAGTCGAATACTACTTTCTGATAAAGATAAAAAAAAAAGTAAACAAAAAAAACGAAGACGATACAACAATATAGAACTAATAACCGAGGAAAGATTGATAAAAATTGTATACGTTGAGTTTATTCAATTTTCATAAAGAATCGACAGAAGAAGGGAAGAAACAGAGAGAGGAGCGAGCAACCGATGCTTTTCCACCGTATAAATTAAAAATATTATTACGGAACAACAACATCGATATTGAAATTACACGAACTCGCAATAAAAGCTACAGAGACGGAGTCGGGTATCCCGGGAATAATTATAATATTATCCGTCTCCGTTTAATCCAACTGTCCGCCGAGGAAATGAACAAGGACAAGCGCACCGAGGGAACATTAGTCGTCTACACGGCTGAACCAGACGAGAAAGGCCGAAATGAAGGCGGAGCAAAGATAGAAAGGGAGTTCTTCTCCTTAATATAAAAAAAAAAAAAAAAGAAGAAGAAGAAAGAAAAAAAAGAAAAAAAAAAGGAAGGAAGGAGAAGAGGGAGGAGAAAAAAAAAGGGAAATAGAAGAGGAAAACAAGAGAATATCAGCCATCTCACACCCACCGTGACAACGTCCGCATCCCATTCTGGCTTCAACGTCCTTTGAGCCAAACCACCGCACCGTTCACGCCCTCTTTGCCACCCTCTCCTACCCTCTTCTACCCTCGACGGTCCACCAGCCTCGTACAAGCTGTATACGACAAGCAAGTACGAGAGATGGGGGAGGGGGGTTATATTCCGTTGTATCGTTCCTGCCTTTTCACGATGCGTCGCGTATATCCCGGCTAAACAGGCCATTTCATCACGTTTCGTTTCCTTGTGTTTCGTCGTATCCCCCGCGCTTTCTCTCGCTATCTTACAAGCACTATTCACGTTCGTTTGTATCCTTGTATTCCTCTATCTTGCCGCGATATCTTTTTTCCCCCGGAAAAAGATGTATTTCCCGCGATCAACCGGCGTTCATAAACCGGCGACACGTGTATTTTTATCACAGCCGCTTTAGAAATCGAAAAACGGAGGGAAAAATTTTTATCGATATGCTTTCGAATAATTAAAACGAAAATTCAATCTCTAAAACTTTTAAAAAAAAAACGTCGATTCTTCGCGTCACGAAGTGGATACGATCGAAAATTATAAATGAGACAATCGATGTTCCGATTGAAAAGAGATTCGAAATTCGATGGGGATGGAAGGGAGGGAGGAAAGCTTACATAGAAAATAGAGTCTCTCGAATGTTTTCAGCATCGCGGAACGATGTTTAGTCTGAAAGCGAAGAAAACGTTACGCACGGTTTTTATAACAATAAACGGTATTATGATTGAAAATACGCAGTGAGACAAAGTAAGTTCCCATGGTCAACCACGGGGGAGGGGGGAAAACCCCCCTCGGCCTTTCGTCACGCGAGATCCCGTTATCAAATTCGTTCTTCGATCATTCCAACGTAACATCAACGTATTCTCGTGTCACGAAAATATTGACCTACATCGGTTTAGAGAACTGGTCCTGGAAAATCCCTATCCCTCGCCCAAATATCAAATGACATCACGGTCGAGTCTCGCGTTCCCTTGAACGAATTCGAAGAGAATATTATTATTGAGGAGGATCTTGGGACGCGAGGAACGAGATCTGACGCGAGTCTCGTCATTTTAATAACGCTACTGGCGAGGCTACTGAAAGACGAGGATTACTTGTCGTACTCACTCGTACTTGCGTGGGATGATTCGCAGATGAGGACGAAGATTAATCCACCCACGAGGAGCGTAGCCAGGAAGAAGGATCCCGAGCTGCAGCCCATCACGGCATCACTACTGATTTCTATCAGTAACTCAGTAATCCTCACCGAAGCACCGAAGTGACTCCGATCCACTGGTCCTTTTCCAGTTTAACTGTCGGGGTGTGGTAACACTGTCACTTGTTCAAAACATCCGGCTGTCATCCGGAACGGCGAAAGAAGCACTGGAGCGGCGACCACCATGAAAACCGTCGTCACAATCCAGCATCAGTGCAACTATGCTGTCGCACCGTGATATCCCCAGTTTTACTCGCGTCACATGGTTTCGTCAACTTTTCACGCGCATCGTGAAACTCGCCAAACTCGTACGTCCTCCTCCTCCTCCTCTCGTGCGCCGAAACCGAGTCGGAGGAATATTTAACCGATTCGTCACTTCGTCACTCGTTCTTGCCTCATCGATGCCCCGTTAACGAATTCGATCTCGAACGCCCGTCACTCATCACGCGCGCCATCGTCGCTTCGACTCTCTGCAATATCCGTTTTCAAGATTTTTTTTTTTTTTTTTTTTTAGAAGGTATCGCGACACCGAACGGTCCACGTTAACACGTCGCTGATCCAACAATTCATCACTCTCTTCTCTCTTTTTCCGCCTCTGTCCCCTCTCCCAACTCCACCGCCGAGAAAAAAGGCTCCTCCTCCCTCTACGAATTTCCTCGATCCGCCAAGAATTAAGGGGATACAAAGAAACGATTCGTTTCGGTTTCTTTGCAAAGAGAGCTTCAAAGCGGTTGATGCAATTCCACTGAATGCATAGTAACCCGGCCAATTATCGAAGTTTAGGGGGCCCGGTTGAATCTCCTCGGGCGGAACGTCGACGGAGCGGACTTGTTAAACTTCCCCACTAAAGCGTCGTTGTATAAGGCGATGTAAGTTAAATCGAAGAACCGGCGCACCGATAGAACCGGTATTCGATCATCCGATGCCCGAAATTTATTCGCGAAAGATCACACGTGCACACGATTCGATACCAGCGCGATCGAACCAAGTTTCCAGGATCTATCGACACTAAAGTGAACTTATATCGGACGAACGTGCGGTATTAAACTGTTAATAATAGTCCAAGGAATAATTTTCTCGTGGAAAAGTTCAACAAAAAACGCGCGTATCAGAAGAAATCGTCGTCAGAGAATCTAATCCGGAGAGACACTTTTTCGACACGTTTTGCTTCCCGATGATTTTACGCGCGATAGAAGCTGGAAAAAAAAGAGGTGTCGATCGGAAAAAAGACAGAGGAACGGAATGAACCGGTTCTGTCGACAATTCACGCGCAAATCACGTATTTAGATCGCGGTACAAATCATCCGCGTGTTCCATGAAAATATATATATATATACATATACATACATGGCCATTTAAATTGATCATAACCGTGGATCGTTAATATTTTTTTCGATTCGAACGTGGAGGAGCGTGTTTGAAAAGTCGGATGTTAATTAAAAATTTTTTCCCGTGTAATACGCGTTCTCGCGTTCATTCGGCTCGACGAGATTAAAAAAATCAACCGACAATGGCGAAACACCAACTGTCACCTGCGTTCCCCGTTCTATTTATGCGCCAATTATGCTACGCATTTTACGTTCGCGAGTACGGTTAATAAATCGACTTGGTTTATTTGTCGCTCGCATTGATCGAAACGGGATCTAATTAAAAAAAAGAAAAGTATAATAATGAAGAAAGAAAGAAAGAAAGAAAGAAAGAGGAAATAAAAGAGGAAAAAGAAAGAGGGAAAGAAAAAAATTACACGCGTTCGCCCGTGTGTGTATGCAAGATTTGTGTATCGTTGAATGGGAACAATGTACACAGAACGAATCAAGGAAAGTAGTTCGCGAAAGGAAGCCATATATCTTGGTATCGGTATATTCCCACCTCTAATCATCGGTCTGCAAGCTGGCAACGCAAAATCCCTTGTGCATATGCATCGTGCATTCGCTTTGTTCCGATACGATATACAACCCCCTCCTCCCTCTCCACCACCACTCGAGAATCGTTCGATTTCCGTCCAAGAAACAGTCCATTAACTTGCGTTTAACGAGAAGAGAAAAAGAGAAAGAGAGAGAGAAAGAAAATCACTTGGAGAATAAATTTCTTCGATAATGTTCACACGCACGATGATTCGGGACGCGACTTTGATAAACACAAAACTTCTTCTTCTCCCGATTGCTCCTTGAAAATCCTTAGCGAACGAACAACGAGCGAAACACGTAAACACGCACAGCATGTGTCATCAGTTCTTGGAAAAATTATGACTCGCGTGGAACGTTTGAAGATGAAAAAAGTAAACACAAACTGGTGGTAGAATGGATGGTAAAATGGAGGAATAATACGGTAGTCGAGACACGTGGCCTTTTGGACGGTGTTGGATATTAAATAAACGCATCCATTCGGTGACAAAGGAAAACTACGATCATCTCCATTAAATGCCAGATGCCTGTCGCGAATACGTGCGCTCGGAACAAAAGAGCAGGCCGCTAAAGGGCCCGGCTTTTGACGGCTTCGAGAGTTCAAATATCATCACGCCCACGCACACACGTGCCCGGCAAAGTCGATCGACGAGCTCTTTTCGTTGTCACCGGCAAGAGCGGAATTCCTGAAAACCTGATGGAGAAAAAAAGAGATATAGAGAAAGAGATATAGGGAGAGACAGAGAGAGAAAGAGAGAGAGAGAGAAACAGCGAGGAAGAGAGAAAGCGAGAGAATGAGAAATATCACGAGAGAAAGAGAGAAAGAGGGTAATGCTTTGTTGTTCGAAAAAGAGCACCAAGCCAGCGGGTTTCAGCTGCACGTTCACTCTTTTACAGCCATCCGCTCTTTCCAGCCACATTCGTGACCCTTTTCGCCTTTCTAAATCCTTTCGGAAACATGGTTGCACTCCATCCTTTTTCCGCTATTCTCTACTTCCAAACCGAACCAATTGTCTCCGGACGCTTCTCCGCTATCGAGATCGAAGCAAG